>NC_077229.1:62890539-63264705 GCF_027887165.1 Monodelphis domestica
CCGGCGCGGGGCACTCTGAGCTCCGGAGCCCCGGGGCGGCCCTCGCCGCGGCTGGCAGCGGCTGCGCCCAGCAGCCCGGCGGTGGCGGCACAGAGCACCAGCGCAGCTCCTGTACTTGGGGCACAGCGCATCTTCCTGCTGGCGGAGTTGCTGGGTTCCGAGGAGGGTGGCCTGGGTACTGTAGTTGGGATGGAGGCTCGCTCAGGTTCCCACTCTCCCTCAGTCTCAGGTGCGCCCAGGTCTGATGCTGTACTGCTTCTGGCCACTCACCGACGGAGCCCCGTTTTATGAGCTGTAGCCAGGCCCTGGGGGGTGAGGGGTGTGTCCTGGAGCGAGGCGGGGTTCAGGTTTCCAGCTTCAAAGGGACCGGACTGAAGTTCCCCCTCCCTTCCCCAACACCCTCCCTTTTCTTGGAGATTGCGAGGGATACGCAGCTCCTCCCCCTCATAGAGATGTGGGGACTCCTGGCGGTACTCCAGACCTCCTAGGAGGGCCAGGGGAACCTGGGAGCCCCCGGGGTGGAGATGCTTGGCCTTGCTCTCCTCCTCTTCCAGGCCTGGGGGTTCAAATACCAGAGCTCTTGTCTCTCCGGCTCCCCCCACCCCCACCCCCACCTGGGCCGGCTCCTTCCTTCTAGCTTGGGAGGCAGATGTGCAGTTCTGGCAGCCCAGCTTAGTAGGGGAAAGGTTACTGCTGTCTGAGCAACACGTCAGCCACTGGGAGCCCCCCCCCCCCCCCTTTCTGAAAGCCAGTCACTTGGAAGCAGCTGACTAGGGAAGTTTGAAGGAAGGACTAAAGGGGCTGGGGCTGGGGCTGGGGCTGGAGCTGAGTCAGCCTTAGCCTACGTGCCCCAGACCCTGTACCAGAACCGAAGGCCAAGACAGCAATTGGGCCCTGATTCAATTCCATTCAATAAACCTTTATCAAAGAGGCGCACCACAGGCAGAAAGAACATGTCCCACTAATAATAATATATACTTCACATTTCTGGAGTGTAGTGCCCTGAAGGGCTATAGTACTCCTCTAATCCATCCTATTTCACAGTGAAAGTAATTGAGATTGGAGGAATGAAATGACTTGTTCAGGGTCATACAACTAGGCAATGGCAGGGTCAATACCTGGGTATTCTGATGCCAATTCCATAAAAAGAAAACAGGAATTGCTCACATGGACACAGTGCTTTATGCTTTACAAAAGATAATCATTTTTTTTAAACCTTACTGTCTATCTTAGAATCAATACTACCTAACGGGCTCCAAGGCAGAAAAGCAGCAAGGGCTTAGACAAAAGGGGTTCAATGACTTGCCCAGGGTCACACAGCTAAGAAGTGTCTAGAGGCTGGATCTGAACCCAAGTCTTTCTGGCACTCTATCTACTGAACCTTCTAGCTGCTCCATAATCATTCTTTGAGGGAATTATTATTAATTCTCATTTTACAGGCGAGGGAATTTCCAGAGAAGAGAAGTGACTTGTCTCACTGGCAGAGCTGAAGCTAGAGCCTCCCAGGCTCTTCTGATTAAATCAAGCATTTATTAAATCATGACTAGGTGCCAGGCTAAGTCTGAGGTTCTCTTCCTTTTGCAGATAGTGAAATTATTCAGAAAAGGGATATATTTTGTCTTCAATGATAGTGAGTTAGTGGCAGAAGTAGAATTAGAAATAGATCTCTAAGCCCAAGACTTTCTCCATAGAAGGGCACAAATGAAATGTGAGTCTTCTGGGAAAAAGATAGGAAGGAAAAAAGAAATAAGCTTCGAAAAGATCTGAAAAGACAGAATGACTGAAAAGAACAGCTAAAACAATGACTTCATTGAGAGTAAGTAAATGCCTTGGCTCAAGTGGGCCGTAGTAAATCAGAACTTGGTCCCAGCATATTGGCACATTTAATCCAAATTCTCTTCATATCACAATTATCTGAGGAATGGGTATCAGGATTAATCATAAAGCATATCCAGAACATCCCAAAATCATCCTCAGAAAATTCTAGGAAAGGCTAAGCATTTCATAAGAAAGTGGGGAGGTAGAAAGAAGCCTTTGTTCCCTATCAGCCTCCATCTCCTGGGGCAGGCTCATCAAATTCTTCACCTTTAGACTTCGTCTAGGATCTCACCTGACATTTGCATGTGGCTTCCCCTGGCTTTGTGCTAGGGTCCACCCCAGTCTCTAGGATTGTACCTACTGTTATCTACACATCTTTCCCCACCTAAATTACCCTCCTCTCAGGTTTGTGCCCCAGTCTTCAGAGGCTCCAAAATCATGCCCTTCTGGCATTCTGCTCCCTCCTTGACTTCATGCTTTGGCCTTGAGAGGTTCCAGGGCTTTGTCCAACTCTCTGGTCCTGAGGGCTGTGACACAATGACCTCATTTGTTTTGGGGAAGAGGGAGGACATTGGATTCCCTCCCACATGTTTTCTCAGTGACATTCTGTTGTCTTCTCTGTCCTGAGTCTGGGCCAAGGGGGAGGCCTGGCCTGGCCTTGCCTGGCACTGGAACTAGAGGAGAAGGCAGGGTGCCAGCAGCCACAGCTTTTGGCCTTGCCTTCTTCCTCACCCACATCTTCCCAGTAATGGGTGAAAGTTCAACTTCATTAGTAACTGAAGAATTATGAGGAAGATATTAGGGAAGAGAGGGTGTTGAGGGCATAAGGAGGTAATACTAGGGGAGGAGAATGTGAAGATGGGAGGTACTTTGGAGACTCATAGATCCAGAGCTGGAATGAGTCTCAGAGGTCATCTAGTCTGATCTCTTCTTACAGATAAGAAAAAAGGGATTGAGGACACAGATAGGATCAGCAGAGGGAAAGGTGCTAATTTAGAGGGAGCAGAAATTCTAAGCCAAGGATGTGGGGGCCCTACATTCTGAAAGAGAGAGAATATATACAGAGGGCGTCTTCAGTCTCCAATGTTGCCGGGAGGACTTGGGGTACACTTTCCTTCATTATCTCTTTTCCTTGGAAAGATGCTCATATGGTAATAGCTCTTTCTCTCCCTGCTACCTCCTCCTCCCCAGGCTCTGGAGGCTGGAAGCCTCTCTGTAGGGAGACAGATATTGATTCTGGTAGAGATTCAAGTCAGGAATTCTTCAATCTGTATCCCTCTCCATCTTATTCCATCCCAGGTCGTGGCTCTTCATGGTTTCTGATATGACTTCCTCTGGCTACCCTCCTGTTGCTTCCTTGATACATATCTTCAGTTTGAGATAGAACAGCCCATAAATCCTTACTTACCCGCCTCATCTTTGTTCCCCTCCCACCTTGGTCCTAGGCCATGAAGAATTCTTTACCACTCCACTCACCTGTGCTCTCCTTCCCAATGGAACAGTTGTGTTATATTCTTCTTAACCAACGTTGATCACTCCAGGCTTATCTCAGGACTCTGGTCATTTGCTAAAATGTCCTCTGGATGTCCTTCGATTGGGGAATAGCTAAACAAATTATAGTATCTATTGGTGATGGAATACTATTGTGCTAAAAGGAATGATGAACTGGAGGAATTCCATGGGAACTGGAACAACCTCCAGGAACTGATGAAGAGCAAAAGGAACAGAACCAGGAGAACAGTATACATAGAGACAGATACACTGTGGTACAATCGAACGTAATGGACTTTTCTACTAGCAGCAATGCAACGATCCAGAACAATTCTGAGAGACTTATGAGAAAGATGCTATCCACATCCAGAGAAAGAACTGTGGGAGTGGAAACACAGAAGAAAAACAACTGCTTGATCACATGGGTCGATGGGGAAATGATGGGTGATGTAGACTCTAAATGATCACCCTAGTGCAAATGTCAATAATATAGAAATAGGTTTTGAACAATGATACATGTAAAACCCAGTGGAATTGTGTGTTGGCTATGGGAGGGAGGTGGGAGGAGGGGAGGGAAAGAACATAAATCATGTAACCATGGAAAAATATTCTTAATCAGTTAAACCAAATTTAAACAATAAATAAATAAAATGTCACCTCTATCATCTCTCTCATTTCAAATGAAAACTTTTTTTATTTTTTATTTTTGTTTTTCCAAATGAAAACTTTAAATTCCAACTTCAGTACCATGTGATTCAAGAATGAATCAATCCAATAAGTAAGTATTCGTTAAGCCCCTGTTTGCTAGGTAATATAAAGGAGATGCAAAGATACATACATACATAGACAATCAGTTCTTTCCCTCAAGGAGTTCAAAATCAATCATAGCAAATAATATTATTCATAAATAAATAGGAAATATATCCAGAATAAATACATGGTGGTGATAGTGAGCAAATAGTTGATTTTAGAACCAGGAAGGTCTAGGTTTAAGTCCTGCTTCTCATAAATCCTGACTAAATGACCCTGGGTAAATCACTTCACCTCCCAGTACACCTTAATCAGTTATCTAGGATTATAAATTAGAAATATTTGTAAATTTGCATTGGAATAGGATATTGTTATACAGAAGCTTCCTTCACTATTACATCTCAGATCTGATTTAAAAAATACAAGGTATTTTTTTTTTTGGTGGGGATAAAACAAAGAAAGACTTCATGTTTGAAATGGAACTTGAGAGGTTTAAAGGAAGTTAGCAATTCTAAAAGAATTTAAAGAGGGATGGCATTTTATGCATAGGGGACAGTCTTTACAAAGGAATGGAAACAGGAATTGAAATGTCCTATGTGAGGAAAAGCAAGTAGGCTAGTTTGGCTGGACCATAGAGTACATTAAAAGGAGTTAAAGGGGTAACTAGGTAGTCCAGTGGCTAGAATGCCAGATCTTGAGTTGGAAGGATCTGGGTTCAAACCTGACCTCAGACACTTCCTAGATATGTGACTCAGGAAAAGTCATTTAACCCCAATTGCCTAGCCCTTGCCAAAGTTCTGTCTTAGAAATGATGCTAAGACAGAAGGTAAGAGTTAAAAAAAAATAACAAAAAAGAGGAGTTATATGTCAGAAATCTGGAAATGTAGGCTAGAGCAAGGTTGTGAAGGGCTTTAAATATATATATATATATATATATATGTACATATATATATACACACATATATATTTTTAATTTAAAGCAGAGAGACCTTTAAGTGTTTAAAAGTTCCAAATTCTCTCCCATGGGGAAGTCGAGAAAAATAAAACTCATTACAAATATGCATAGACAGGTAAAATAAAATTTGGGTTTAGCCATGTTCAAAAACAAGAAGAAAAAGGAATAAAAAATATGCTTCAATCTATATACTCTTGAGTCTGTCACCTTTCTTTCAGGAGGTCAGTAGCATCTCATTCTGAGTCCTTTGGAAATAGGGAGGATCATTGTGTTGGTCAGAGTGACTGAGTCTTTCAAGGCTGACTGTTTACAACATTGCTCTTGTAGGTTTCTAATAACTAGATTTTTCTAGTTATGCCCACTTTTGTGAAGAACTTTTAAATGCCAAACAGGGGAATATTTGGTACCAGAAGGCAAAAGGGATCAGACTTGCATTTTAGGAATATCTCTTTGGAGGTCCTAGGTATGATAAATTGGCTGGGGTGGAAGTGAGGGGAGTAGAGACCAATGAAGAAGCTATTCCCACAGTTCAGGCAGGAAACAATGTGGATTTGAATTAGGTTGGTAGCCATATGAATGGAGGGAAGGGAGCAAAAACGAAAGATGTTGTGGAGGAGGAATGTCAAAGACTTGGCAGCTAATTGGCTGTGGTACTGAAGAAGGGTGAATCGCTAAAGATGACTTTGAGGTTTCTAACTCAGAAAAATCTTAGTACCCTTGACAGAAATAGGGAAGTAAGGAAGAGGAATAGATTACGAGGAGGGCAGAGATATTGTATTCTCTTCTGAATATGTTCTCCTATGTGAATACTTCTTGGTTTCCTTTTCTGGACCTTCATCCAGGCCATGTTCACTAACCATAGGCAGCCCTCAAAGCCCTGCTCTTTCCCCTATATATTATTTCCCTTGGGAATCTAATCAGTTCCCATAGATTGAATTACATCTATCTGTAGATGAATGAATGAAGTACTTACTACCATGTGCTAAGTGCTGGGGATACAAATAGAAAAGATGATTCTTAATCTTTAGGACCTCATAATCTAATGAGGGAGACAATGCATAGAGTTTTCAGCTTCAACTTGGATGGAAGAATCCCATGGTTCTTGGAGTGCAATGGTAAAGAAGATGATAATGCATCATTTGAATGCTGTTTCTACAAATAATCATATCCATTTCTGATGCTAAGCCTTTTGACAGTGCCAAGGGCTTTGGTGGCAAGAATGCTACTTTTGGGGTCTTAAATAACTATAGTTGCTGAGGAGGCAAGGGGCTCAAACAACCAAGTCAAATCTCCATAGTGGTTGCTTCACAGGATGATGGCTAGATTGGAAGCAAGACTGGAGGTCAGAAGGGTGCTGCCATTCCTGAGGATCTTGGGTTTACCTGCCCAAGAGGTTCAGCTGGTCAGCTGTTGGTGTTGAAGGTAGTGAGGGAAGTAGCCTCCTTCTCCATAGCAATTACTCCCTTCAGTGATCACTTTGTAGCTTAGGCTGGAAGTAAGACCTATAGTCTTGGGAGGCCTGTTATGCCCAAAGCCCTTGGGTTTGTGGTCTTGGGGAAGAGAAAGGAACAGGCATTTATTTGGCACCTACTATGTACTAGGCTCTGTTCTTAGTGATTTGCAAATATTATCTCATTTGATCTCTGGCTTTCTCTATTGAGATTTGAGGGGAGGTAATGATTGAAATAATAATTTGACTTGCCTGACATATGCAGCCTCCTCTTTTTCCCTCAAGGTGTCTTGCTTCTCACTTGTCAGATTTTTATATAATAAATATCTTTCTTGAACTATAGTCCCATAATACCATCTAACTTTTGGCCATTTTGAACTAGATATTTCATAGCCATTCAAAACTCAACACGTTCAAAACAAAACTCATTATTCTTCCCTCTTGCAATCTTTCCTGTTACTTCAAAGGGCACCACCATGTTTCCATTCTAACCAGGCTCACAGCCATTTATTGCTCTCCTTTGCTGTTCCCTCTCAAGCACTCCACATATTCAATCCACTGCCAAATCTAGTATTTTCTCCTTTTACAACATCTCTCCTATATATTCCTTCTTCCTACTCACACAACCACTGTCCTAATTCAGACCTTTATCATCTTTTTCCAGGACTATTACAATAGCCTAGTAAATGGTTTTCCTGTCTCACATTTTCTTCTTACTCTGCCCCATCCTCCACTCTTTTTTATTCTGAATTTAATGATCACCCAAAAGGAGAACCTTTCTACATACAAAGCAGAGCAAAAAAGAATAACTTTGTGTAAAACTATCAATCTAAATCATATGGAGATTGCTTTTTAAAAAATACCATTAGTTTCACTATGCCCAAAGGGCGACAAAAGAATATCTACCCTTTGACCCAGCCATAGCACTGCTGGGTCTGTACCCCAAAGAGATAATGGACACAAAGACTTGTACAAAAATATTCATAGCTGCGCTCTTTGTGGTGGCCCAAAACTGGAAAACGAGGGGATGCCCATCAATTGGGGAATGGCTGAACAAACTGTGGTATATGTTGGTGATGGAATACTATTGTGCTAAAAGGAATAATAAAGTGGAGAAGTTCCATGGAGACTGGAACAACCTCCAGGAAGTGATGCAGAGCGAGAGGAGCAGAACCAGGAGAACATTGTACACAGAGACTAATACACTGTGGTATAATCGAATGTAATGGACTTCTCCATTAGTGGCGGTGTAATGTCCCTGAACAACTTGCAGGGATCCAGGAGAAAAAAAACACCATTCATAAGCAAAGGATAAACTATGGGAGTGGAAACACCGAGAAAAAGCAACTGCCTGAATACAGAGGTTGAGGGGACATGACAGAGGATAGACTTTAAATGAACACTCTAATGCAAATACTATCAACAAAGCAATGGGTTCAAATCAAGAAAACATCTAATGCCCAGTGGACTTACGCGTCGGCTATGGGGGGTGGGGGGGAGGAAAAGAAAATGATCTATGTCTTTAACGAATAATGCTTGGAAATGATCAAATAAAATATATTTAAAAAAAAATACCATTAGTTTCAAAATTGTCCTGCTTGTCTGCATTTCCTTCTGAACTTCCTCCAGTTCTCCTTTCCTCATTAAAAAAAAATCCTTTATGTGCCTAAAAGGCTATAAAACAATGTATATCCTTTGATCCAGTAATACCACCACTAGGTCTATATCCCAAAGAAATTATAAAAATGGGGTAAGGACCTACTGGCACAAAAATGTGGTGGCAAAGAATTGGAAATTGAAGGAATGTCCATCAATTGGGGAATGGCTGAATAAATTGTGGTATTTGATGGTGATGAAATACTATTGTGCTATCACAAATAATAAACAGGATGATTTCAGAAAGAGCTGGAAGGACCTACAGGAACAGATGTAGAATGAAATAAGCAGAACCAGAACAATATTGTACACGGTAATAGCAATGTTTTGGAATGATCAACTGTGAAAGACTTAGCTACTCTCAACACTGTAATGATACAGGACAATTCCAAGGGACTTATGACAAAAAATGCTATCCACCTCCAGAGAAAAACTGTTGGAGTCAGAATGCAGATCAAAGAATATGATTTTTCACTTTAATTTATTTGGGGGTTTGGATTTTATATGATTATTTTCTTAAAAAATGAATAATATGGACATGTTATACAAGATCATATATGTATAATCCAGATGGAATTGCTTGCTAGCTCCAGGAGAAGGGAGGGAAGAGAGACAATTTGGATCATGTAACTTTGGAAAACTTATGTGGAAATTTGTTATTACATACAACTGATAAAAATAAAATATCTTTCTTTAAAAATGCTTTATGGGGGCTAGTTTTGGGCACTTTGGGGAGTATTAGTTCTCTCTCCTCCATCTCCTTTTGATAATAATAAAAAATGAAAAACATAATCTTTATAACAAATAAGTATAGTCAAACAAAATTAATCCACACATTTTTCATGTCTAAAAATAAGTGGCTCATTCTGTACTTTGAGTCCATAACCCCTCTATCAAGAGGTTAAGTAACAAACTTCATCATCAGTCTTCTGGAATCCTGGGTTGGTCACTAATTGAGAATTCTTAAGTCTTTCAAAGTTGTGTGTCTTTACAATGTTGTTATTAACTGTATAAATTGTTCTCCTGGTTCACACTTCACTCTGTCTGTTTATATGTCTCCCCAAGTTTCTCTGAAATCATCCCTTTTGTCAATTCTTCTTGTTCAGTTATAGCCAACATTTCATGACCCCATTTGGGATTTTCTTAGCAAAAATATTGGAATGCTTTGCCATTTTCATTGCCAGCTCATTTGACAGATGAGGAAACTGAGGCCAACAGGGTTAAGTGACTTGCCCAGGGTCACACAGCTAGTAAGTGTTTGAGGTAGGATTTGAACTCATAAAGATGAGTCTTCTTGATTCCAAGCCCAATACTCTGTCTACTGTGCCATCTAGTTATCCTTATTTGTACTGTCATTTCCCATACAGTACAATAATATAGGCACTGTGGAGTGCTTAGGGTGTGTTGGAGCACAAAAGACAACACGGCCATCCAATGCAGCTGAGGAAGTCTCCAGGTGTAACGACCTTTCGTGCCACTGGCCCCAGGCTTCCAACGCCGAGAGAGTGGGACTGTCTCTGTGCATCGACTTTTCCACTTAAATCTTCATGCACAGGTATCTTTGTGCACAAAAACACACAAAGACAAATTGTCATCCTCGGTTACCGAGAGACTACTACTACTACTACTACTACTACAATAATATAGCACCTATTATGTTCTAAGCACTGTGTGAAGCACTTTACAAATATTATCTTATTTAACCCTCAAAACAACCCTAGGAGGGGCAGTGAGATAGTTCAGTGGATAGAGAGTGAGGCCTAAAGATGGAAGATCCTGGGTTCAAATTTGAACTCAGATACTTCCTGGTTGTGTGACCCTGAGCAAGTCACTTAACCCTCATTTCCTAGCCCTTACACTCCTTCTGCCTTGGGACCAATACTTAGTAATGATTCTAAGACAGAAGGTAGGGGTTTAATAAAGAAGAAGAAGCAACACCAGTTCAGTGTTTCCCAACCTTCTTCCTTAATGAACATGCCTGTGAATTGGGGGGGGGGGGATTTACCCTGTTATCTATCTGTTAAATCACATATATAGTATTTAGGGATCAGCTAGGTGAAAACTTCCTAGCTGTGAGACCTTGGGCAAGTCACTTAATCTCCACTGCCTGGCCCTTGCTGCTCTTTTCTGCCTTAGAATTAGTACATAGCTTTGATTCTAAGACAAAAAGTAAAGAGTTAAAAACATGCATACACATACCACCCTAGGTGGTAAGTATTATTTTCCAATTGAGGAAACTGAAGCAAAACAGAGATTAAGTGACTTGTTTAAGTAAGTGTCTGAAGTCAGATTTTAATTTAGGTCTTCCTGAGTTCCAGCATTCTATCCATTGTGATACCTTGCTGCATATAACATATTGTGTTCAATTATTTCTGAATGATGGGCACCCCCTTTGTTTCCAGATCTTCACCACTGAAAAAAAAAGTGCTGCTATAAATATTTTTGTATATTTGAATCTTTTCCCTCTCTTTAATCTCTTTGGATTATAGATCTGGTAGTGTTAGTACTGGGTCAAAGGGTATGTATAGTTTAGGGACTTTGGGGGGATGATTCTAAATTGTTTTACAGAACTAGTTAGATCAATTCACAATTCCACCGACAGTGTACCAGTGTCCCCGTCTTCCCAATGCTGTTCCAACAATTGTAAATTTCTCTTTGCTAATCTGATAGGTGTAAGATAAAATTTCAAAATAGTTTTAATTTGCATCTCTCTGTAGTTATTCTGTCTTTTTTTTCAATTGTATCCAACTCTTTGAGACCCCATTTGAGGTTTTTTTGGCAGAGATACTGGAGTGGTTTGCCATATCCTTCTCCAGTTCACTTGACAGATGAGGAAACTGAGGCCAACAGGGTTAAGTGACTTGCCCAGGGTCACACAGCTAGTGTCTGAGGCCAGATTTCAATTCAGAAAGATGACTCTTCCTGATTCCATCTCTTTAATTAGTAGTAGATTTGGATCATTTTTTTTCATATTTGAATATGAATATTTGGCATATTTGGATAGTTCCTGTGTATGTGTCTTGGTAGGTGTGGTCCTAAATATTCTATTTATTTGGTATTTGTTTCAAATGGAATTTCTTTTCCTATCTCTTCCTGCTTGGTTTTGTAAATTTTAAAAATTAATATTCAATACTCCAGGTATTATATTTAATAATTTTAATTAATATTTAACTTGAAGCAAAGGGAAAGTAAAAGGCTAGAGAAATCGAGAGAGTTCACCCATCTCCCACATGGAAAAGAGGGCGAGGGAAGCGTTACTCACAGACTAAAAACCATAACATAAAGGGCACATGTAAACAGAAAGGGAAAAGGGAATTTTGGGGAGGAAAGAATGCTTATACAGTTTTGTTATTAATATTTATGAAGGCTGATGATTTGTGTGGTAATTTCATATCCTTCTACTTTGCTGAAGTTACTGTTTCAATTCATTTTAGCTTACGGTAGGATTCTCTTTGCAGTCCTTCATATCGTCTACAAAAAAGCAATAATTTTGTTTATTCTTTGTCTCTGTTTATTTGCATTTTTCTTATCACTATAGTTAGTATTTCTAGTATTATATCAAATAATAGTGGGGATAATGGATATCTTTGTTACCAAGGTGATTTTCCTAAAGTGTAGATCATTAGGAAAGTCAATTTATTATACTTCCCACTCAATAATCAAGCAATTAATAAACATTTATTAAGTACCCACTATGTGCTGGGCTTTGTGCTAAGTGCTGGATAATAAACTCCAGTAGTTCAATATTATTGTCAGAATAAAATATAAAATTCTCTGACATTTCAAACTGTTCACTATTTGGCCCCTTCTTACCTTTCCAGTCTCCTTTCACTTCTCTCCCTTCCAGGTATTCTATAATCCAGTCACATAACTCTACTTGCCTTTCCTTGGAGAGAACACACTCTATCTCCCCTCTCCTTGCATTGGCTGTCCCAGTGCCTTCTCTTCTGCCATGTAGTTTCCTTGGCTTCTTTCAAGACTCTACTTAAATGCTACTTTCTGTAGGAGGTCTATCCTGGTTTTCCCCATTAAGATCACCCCTAACTTATTCTGCTTCTACCTAGTGTGTGACTGGTTCTGTTCATATTTGTCTTCCCCTTTAGAATGTAAGATGCTCCTTGAAGCAGGTATTGTTTTGGCTTTTTTGTTGCTATGGTACTTAGCACCGTACGTATGTGATCTATTGACTATTTTCTCAATAAGATATGGGGTAAGCTACCCTGCTGGGACAACCTCCCCTTCTCTATTAGTAATTATTTTCTGCTTTTTGTAGATTTCACAAAGCAACAAGAAACCCTTTAATTCACATTATTGCATGTGTCAATATCTAATAAACTCTCTGTTCCACGAAGGTGGCGATTGCATTAGCTAAATGTTTTATCATAACACTCTGAACATGGAAGAATTCAATAAATGTTTGTTGAGATGTTGATGACACTGTTGGTGTGGATGGTGGGGGCTAAAAATGCATGTAATACTGCTAGGGACATGTCCATCCCTACCTGATTTGTTCCTATGCTTTCTGTTCTATAGGGAGCAGTAGGCTGTAAAATAATTAATCAATTAAGCATCTGAGGGTGTGTGATACAGTATTTAGCCAGTAGATGAAATGCAAAATCCCTATGAGTAGACAATTCCTCACTCACATCTCTCACATTATCTTTCCTCAGCTATTGGATCTTGGGAAATGGCCCTTAGCGACAAAAACTCTACAGCATGCTCCATTTTGCACTTTATTTCCTTCATGAATTTTTTATTGTATGTGTGATGTGTCTTCTTTCATGGCATGAGGAATATGGAACCATGTATTGCATGACAGCCTTGGTATAACCTATATCAGACTACTTACTGTCTGGGGAGGGATATGGTGAGGAAGGGAGGGAGAGAATCTGAATTGCAAAGGGCCAGATAACAATTGTCAAAAATAGTTTCTATATGTAATTGAAAAAAAAAAGTAAAAAGAAAACCCCCAAATCTCTAGGCCTTGCTTCCTCAAATTACCAAAAATACAAAGCCCCAGTGACCTCAATTCCACTTCTTCTCTTGAGTCCCCATCCTGAAGTTGCCCTCTTCCCTCCTTAGTTACAGTTCCCCTATTTATTCATAGGATTTGATGATTCAATTAAAAAAATAGATTGTTATTATTATATTTTTATTTTATACCCTCTATATATTCTCCTTACATTCCTACCTCTTCTCCTTTCTAGGAAGCCATCCTTTATGACTTCCTTCTTCCTTTAAAAAAAATTAAGAATGAAAAAAATTCAGCAAAATCTATCAACATTTTGAAGAAATAGGACATTATGTACAATATTCCTCACCTGTGGATCTTATTCTCTGCAAACCAAGCAAAGGGAGGTCAACAACTCTATTTTAATAGCCATGTGATTTTTTTTACACCAATCAGGCTGCACGTACATGCAGAATAAATTATAAAATTTTTTGAAGTAGTGTAAAGATAATTTTAGGGTTGTGACTTAAAATCTAGATTTAATTGGTCACCAAGGGAAATCTCAAATAAAATACCCAAGTCAGTCTGGAAATTTATGTTAATTTAATTAATATAGAGGGAAGGAATTTAAGGAGAAGAAGGGAAGAGGATATAGGATTTCTCCTGCCTGGCCTATGCCATGGGGTGTTTAAAATCCCTGCCTCTAGGTCTCTGAAGAAGATTAGAGGCTTCTAAGAGGTTAAAGTTGGAAAGTAAAGGAGGAAAACTCAGCCCAAAACTCACCACCAAACCAAACAATAGCTTGTAGACATGCTAAGATGCCAAAAGGCCCAGCACACTGCCACCAGCCAACTCTCCACCACCAGAAAGGTGCCCAAGAGAGGAAGTGAGCCAAATATATAGAACTTTCACTCTTGTGTCTCCTCCTCTAACTTCCCATATCTTTTAGAGTTCTCATCTTCTTTGATTAGATTATATCTTGAGTTACTTAACACTTCTTTGTTAAATTCACCTTTTGTGAGTTACTTAACCTTTTTGTGATTAATTTAGCCTTTATAGTTACTTAACACCTTTTTTTATTAAGATCTTAAAATAGACTTAACTTAAAGTTCTAGCTTCACTATAAGGTAAGAGTTAAGTAGCTTCATTGTTTAATCAGGAGATTACAACTTTATCTTCCCCTAAAGTTCAGTCTAAGTAGGGTGGAGTAATTTAATGTTCACAATCCCCCCTGATTTTATCAGACTAAGTATCTTCATTGTTAAAATCAGGAAACAGCTAAATCCAATCTTCACAGTAGTAAGCTTTAATAATAAAAACTCTTTGGTAGTAGTTAAAAAATAGAAAAGTATATCAATGAACTAGACTAGATAAAGAAGAATCAGAAAGAATTAAATTCAATAACTGAGTATTAAATAACCTCCAAATAGGATTTATCCAGGAAAGTACTCCCTATAGGGATTGTTGGGAAAACTGGAAAACAGCGTGGCATAAACCAAGTTCAGACTAACATCTTATTCTACAATATTCTACAATAAATTAAAAATGACTATGCGATTTGATCAAAGATCATACCATAAAAAATTAGAAGATAAACATCAAAATTTTTGTAGGTAGGAGCACGAGGTGAATTCTTTATCATGATCAAAAGATAGAGGCATTCGCAAAAGATTAAAATGAAAATTTTGAATGTATAAGAATTGAAAAAATTTTGCAAGAATAAAAACTAATGCTACTGTGATAAGAAAGGGTGTTGCTAAATTGGAAAAAACTGGGCATTTAACATTTATAACATAAGGCATTATAATATAGTAATATAATATGTATTATGCAATGAGGTATCTATATAATAATATCTATACTAGAAGGATCTGATTTGTAATACAAATATAGTTATGTATATATAGATATGATTTCTATAGGTTAACAAATATATAGCAAAAGCCATTCCCCAAGAGAGAAGTGGGCAAAACATAGGAACAAATGGGTCTCAAATTAAGAATTGCAAAGCAATTTGGAATTATGTAAGGAAACTGACTAAAATGTTTATACCTAGGTATAATCCCAAGGAAGTCATTGACAAAAAAAAGGCTTCATAGAAACCAAAATATTTATGTAAGTTTTTTGTGATTCCAAAGAATTGAAAACAAAGTAGATGCCCATTAATTGGGAAGGGGCTAAACAAATTATGGTACATAAATATAATAGATTATTATTATTTTGTAAGAAATAATGATCATGATAAATGAAAAGGATGGAAATACATATGAATGGTTGCAAAGTGAGGTAAGCATAATCAGAAAAACTCATATAATGATTACAACAATTTAAATGGAAAGAAAAACAACCAAATACTGGCAATTGAATGTTGGGAAATTATATTGACCCATTTTGACACCAAAGAAAAGATAGAAGAAGAAACTACAGAAGTGGGGCCATGGGCAGAGAATACTGCATATACTATCAGACTTTTTTGATATATTGGTTAGTTTTTCAGAACTTTTTGTCTTGCTCTTTTAAAATTCATCATTATAAAAGATGACCCTGTGGGAGGAGGTGGGGGAAAGATACATTGGGAAATGTAGATGATGTAAAAAGAAAATATGTCTCCACCCCCTTCCCTCACCCCTTCTTACATCTGGCAAAAGACTGGGGTGGAAAGGGATGAAAAGAAAAGGATTTGTTTAAAAGAAAAGTTTTAGAATTCTTGGAGATTTCCTCAGCAAATGTTCCTAAGGGAACAGGGGAGGAGGAAGTGCTGGATTTGGGTCTGTTTAATCTCACCATGACTGTTTCATGGTAGGACCTTGTATCATTTCACCCTGGTCACTTCTAAATCCAGCTCCACCTCTTCCCTCCTGCTCTAGATTCCCAGGTTCTCAGACCTCTTGTTAACCTGCATCCTACTTAGCAGCAGTCTGGAGGCATCCTTCCCCTATTTCATCTGATCAGAAGGAAAACCCCAAATGGAGTTGAGACTAAAAGGCCATAGAAAAGGAATGGCGTAGGACCTAACCCCATATGCCCATGTGGGCATTCTAGCTCCTTTCCTGCTTCTTGCATAGTCTTCTTTCATCTTGAATACATGCTTAGTTAGGGGTTGAGGGGACTGCAGTGGGTGGAGGATAAACCCTATTCTACAGAATCATAATTGAAACTTCTTGTGTTTTATGATGTGAATTTTGTCCTCCCCAGAGAGCATATAAACTCCTGGAAGAGAAATACTGGGTAGGTATAGTCATTCTCCATGAAAAAAAAAATGCCTAATTTATAAAAATCTGCTTTAGAAAATAGGTTACACACTATCTCTTTCTCTTCCCTCTTCCCTAGTCCTTCTAGTATCTTCCAAGAACAACCAGGATGTCCTGGGCCAATAGCAACATCTGGTGACCTGCTTTGGGAATTTATGGGTTAACATCTCTTCCTACCACCTTTTTGGGTTTTTTCCTTTCCTCTTGGGGATTATGCACAAGCCTCTAGATCAGGGGTCCCCAAACTTTTTACACTGGGGGCCAGTTCACTCATCTTCAGACCATTGGAGGGCCGGACTATAAAAACCTAACCCTAACCCTAACCCTAACAGGGCAGCAGTATACACAATGCAGAATCCCCTCCCCCAGATCACCACTCACCATGCTGAAGTCTTCCATTGTGCAGCCACATAATCCTTTGCAGGGCACCTCATTCTAAGGCTCCACACACTGGAAGTAGTACTGTACATAAGCAATGCCTCACTTTGTGGCGCTGCCCATACAGTGCTCCTCTCACTGAGCACCAATGAAAGCGGTACCCCTCCCGGAAGTGTGGTGGGGGCCGGATACATGGCCTCAGAGGGCCACATGTGGCCTGTGGGCCATAGTTTGGGGACCCCTGCTTTAGGCCCTCCCTTCACTTCTGAACCAAACCCAAACCCTTACTTTTTGCTTTAGAAACAACTCTGAAGACTGAAGGGCTAGGCAGAGTTAAGTGATTTGCCCAAGATGATACAACTAGGAAGTGTTGGAGCCCAGTTCTTCCTGACTCCACACTTGCCACTCTATTCACATTTCCACCCTGTACCCCTTCACCTCTGCCTTTAAAAAAAAAAATTTTTTTTTTTAACCCTTACCTTCCGTCTTGGAGTCCCCAAACCCTTACTTTTTGCTTTAGAAACAACTCTGAAGACTGAAGGGCTAGGCAGAGTTAAGTGACTTGCCCAAGATGATACAACTAGGAAGTGTTGGAGCCCAGTTCTTCCTGACTCCACACTTGCCACTCTATTCACATTTCCACCCTGTACCCCTTCACCTCTGCCTTTAAAAAAAAAAAATTTTTTTAACCCTTACCTTCCGTCTTGGAGTCCCCAAACCCTTACTTTTTGCTTTAGAAACAACTCTGAAGACTGAAGGGCTAGGCAGAGTTAAGTGACTTGCCCAAGATGATACAACTAGGAAGTGTTGGAGCCCAGTTCTTCCTGACTCCACACTTGCCACTCTATTCACATTTCCACCCTGTACCCCTTCACCTCTGCCTTTAAAAAAAAAAAAATTTTTTTTAACCCTTACCTTCCGTCTTGGAGTCAATACTGTATATTGGCTCCAAGGCAGAAGAGTGGTAAGGGCTAGGCAATGGGGTCACACAGCTAGGAAGTGTCTGAGGCCAGATTTGAACCTAGGACCTCCCATCTCTAGGCTTGGCTCTCAATCCACTGAGCTACCCAGCTGCCCTCATTCTCTGCCTTTTAAAGATCAATTAATTCTACTTCCAACTCTATTTCTTTTGAGCTCTCTTCCTCCTTTGCACTTTCAGTTTTTGTCCATTTACTTTTTTCCCTATATGTCCTTATCTTGTCTTTCCATATGTTATTTGAGTTTTCTGCATTTAATACTGCTAAGTAATGGGAACTAGGACATATCAAAGGTCAGGCAAAGTGAGAGAGAGGACAAAGAGAGAGAGAGGACAAATCACTGGGGCTGGGAGATCTCAGGCGTGGGGAAGGGTTTGATCTAAAGTTACAATCCTTGTTGTGGGGAATAAATCCCATAGAGATATAATCTTGCCATTACCCCCACCCCCAAAACCAATTGCCTAGGCTGACTAGTCTTAGTGGAGTATATGCATTAAAATTTGGGGAGAAAGAAAAGAGGTAAAATAAACAAGGTGAAGGAATGGAGGCTAATGACCTTTGGCCTTTTACAGAGTTCTCTTGCTCTCGTGGCTTCCTCTGTGTGAATTCTATTCCTTTGAAGGTGAGCAGAAAAGAAAAAAGAAAAAAGTCCTGTCCTTGACTTATGTTCTGATGGGGGAAGAGAACATGTTAAAAAAAAAAAGGAAATGAATGGGGGGAGACACCCCAGCAAAGAAGTATGATAGAAAATTGGTTCTTCTGATTTAGTTCTAGAGTCTGGTTCAGTTGTTAGCACTCAAAAGTCTAGATGCCAAAAGCAGCTAGGTAGCTCAGTATAGAGAGAGCCAGGCCTAGAAATAGGAGGTCCTGGGTTCAAATTTGACCTCAGATACTTCCTGCCCAAGTCATTTAACCCTCATTGCCTAACCTTTACTGCTCTTTTGCCTTACAACCAATATGTAGTATCAATTCTAAGGCAAAAGGTAAGGGCTTTTTATTTTTTAAAAGCCTTAATGACATAAACCAGTATGGTTTTATCATTCAAAATGATATTAAACAAGATTTGTTGAATCAAATCTTATTTCTCCTTTATAGTACAGGCCTCTCACAATATATCACGCCTTCCTTCTGAGGATTGAACTCTTGATCTTCAGCTTATAAGACTGACATGCTGCCTGCTGCACAAAGAGTCATTAGGTTTAGCCTCCACCTCAAGTGGATTGTTATTTACCTTGGGGTCCATTATTCAGTCTGAAACGTGGTAGCCTGAGATTCCCTTCAGGGTGGGTTCTCACAGGAACAAGGAACAAGGACAGACTTTGGGGTCTCCAGCTTACAAGCTAGTCCTGAAACTTGGGGTTCATCAGATTTTACTAGGCTACAAGATTGGGGTTTCTAGATTCCATGTTGACAGAGCCAGTACACAGTCTTCCAAGCAGAAGGGAAGGGTTTAAAAATAAGTAAATAAATAAAGAGTAGTTTTTCTGACTATTTAATAGTTCTATGTTTTTTTTTTCCCAAGTCAACACTTGTTTTAGGCATTAAAATCTGGAATATAGGGGTAGCAGGTGATCAAATGGTGATAAAAGCCGGAGAAACGCTGAGTGGGCCACAAGGTACAGGAGGTAATGAGAGAAGTTGAGTAGAAGAACTGCTCAAAAGCTGACAAGCAAGATCTGCAGTTTTTTGCTGAGAGCCATGCTGATTGGAAAAGAGGCATTGCTTTGTTGAGAGCTGATTGGGTAGGAAAAGGGAAGAATTTTCTTTAAGTTTCATCTATAGACTATATCCTTTCAGGGGTTTCCTTCTGTTATATTTTAGTGCCATTTCTCCTTTGAGAGTGAGAAACAAAGGGAGAAAGAGGATTTTTCGGGAAGGTTTTGCTGAGAGGAGTGACTTTGCTGAGATGTGCCTGGAGAGAAAAGAATCTTTTACTATTTGAAGAGCTGAATGAAAAGAAGTTACATAGCCCTATTGTTAGCTACAGTTTGAGAGGGGAAAAAATCCTTAAATCTCCAGAGCAGATGTTAGGAACTCGAAAATTTAACAACTGAATTAAAGAGAAGAACACTTTCTTAGCACCTTGTCAGTGGTGGCTATGTATTAAAAGATCATTGTTAGCGTCCAAGAGTAGCAGAGAATTGACTTTTTAGCAGCAGTGCTGTGAGAACCAGAACAGGAGCAGATAATGAAGTGAGTTTTCCCATTCAAGAAGGTCTTTGGTCCATAGTTGTAAATTGTCTATGACTCATGGGCTTTTCTGCTACTGCACCTTCCTGCTAGGTTTCTATAAGTGTACATCCTCTCTTTCCCACAGACATTCTGTGCAATGGTGTGGACCCAGGTTTATCAGTAAATTATTATAGTTGTTATAGTTTATTATAGTTGGGGTGTATGGGGTGTTCAGGGAGGGGTAGTATCTCTGGTATGGAGGGTTTGTCGTGCCCTCCTAGGGCAGCTCTCCAGCCTCTGACCCTCACCTGACACCCAGCTCTCACTTGTGGCTCCTAGTAGCTGCTAGCATGCAGCAGCGGCCACACCCCGGGCAACGGCTTCGACAGGCCAGCTAAACCTTGTGAGGATAGCCATTGGGTCTTCGACCCCTGGTGAACCAGGGCTTTGCTCACCCAGCATGTGAAGACTGCTTCAGCGGAACAGGCGGAAGAAACCAATAAGAAGGTTCAACGGCTGAGAGGGCGACGCAGCAAAGCACTGTGGAGTGCTTAGGGCATGTTGGAGCACAAAGGACAACACGGCTATCCAATGCAGCTGAGGAAGTCTCCAGGTGTAACGACTTTTTGTGCCACTGGACCCAGGCTTCCAACGCCAAGAGAGTGGGACTGTCTCTGTGCATCGTCTTTTCCACTTAAATCTCCTTCACGCACAAGTATCTTTGTGCATACATGCACAAAGACAATCGTCATTCTCGGCTTCCAAGAGACTACTACCATTATAGTTTGATTATTCTTGCTCTGGTTTTCTGTCAAATAAGTGTTAAGACTATTTCTGTTTTTGCTTTCTTTTACGCAAACATGATTATTCTTATTTTTGCTTTATCCTTTAGTAAATGTTTTTGTTTAAAAGTTAATAGTATCAGGGGCAGCTGGCCCAGTGGCCTGAAAGCCAGGCCTAGAGATGGAAGGTCCTGGGTTCAAATTTGATCTCAGACACTTCCCAGCTATGTTACCCTGGGCAAATCACTTGACCGCCATTGCCTAGCCACTCTTCTGCCTTGGAACCAATAGACAGGATTGATTATAAGACAGGAAGATAAAGGTTTAAAAAAAAAGTGCCACCGAGACTGATTGATTTATGTAAATTGGAAGCATACCTGTTTGAGGTTTAAGATTCTATAGTAGTCATAATGTAGTTCTCACTCCTCCCCAGGTACCTTTAGGACTCTGGGAAAGAGCTTGAGCAGTAGTTGCAAAGGACATCACCCAACTTGACAGAGTGGATATAGGTTAGGTCTGTGAATGCCAGGATTTTTGGAGGGAGAAGGAGAGAACTTGAGGACAGTTGGGGGTCAGGGCCGTCCCTATGCCACACATTTATTCATTCATTCATTCATTCTGAAGAAACTGAACGTTCAGAGTAAGACTGGGTTCAGAAAGGTGGGTTAGGAAATAGGGTAGGAGAGCCAACCCAGGAGGTGCTGGTAGAAATTCAGGACTCAACCCTTAGGGAATTTCTGTAGGAAGAGGAATGATTCTGTTGCCTTTGAGGAGGACTATTTCAGTGTGAAAATGAGGAGGTAAACTTGGAACACTGGAAGAAAAGGATCCTGTTTTTCCATGGACTTATTAGGGAGCCTCTCTGAGATAACGGTGGCTGAGAGCAAAGCCAGGCCTCTCAGATCCAGAAAATGGGCCAGATCCCTTAAGGCCACAGTCTAGGAAAAGAGCCAAAAAAATCTCACTGGAGAGAAGACCTTTTGCTTTGCTACTCCCAGACTTTTCACTACTTGAGTCAATTAGTTGTGCCCTAGGAATGAGCTTATTCAGGCCTCCTACAATCTATCTTTAGGATTATAGAATTTAGACCCCAAAGGGACCTTAGAGATCATCTGGTCCAAATGCCTCATTTTGCAGATGGCAAAACTATGACTTGCCCAAAGTTACTCAAATGGTAAAGCAGCAAAGGAAGAATTCAAACCCAGGTCTCCAACTTCAAATACTTTGCTCTTTCCATGTCACCAGGCTACATTCTGCTTAGATCCAGGAAGTCTCTTTTAAGAGTCATTTTCCAGGAAAAGACTACCTTGTTAAATACTGAACCTCCTTTCACTTCAGAGGTATTCAAGTAGAGATTGGGTGGTCCTCTGCTACTGAGGCTTAAAAGTGGATTCTGTCCCCCAGAGAAAGCTTGAACTAATTTGCACTCTGTTGGGACCCCCTAGGTCTGAGATTCTAGAATTTTTCATGAGACTGTGAACACAGATGCTTTGCTCACTGATGAGGTCTTTCTGTGTCTGGTGTCCCCACTCCCTCTGAGGATTTAGGCTAAGCCACAGTTCTAACATGTTCCCTTCTCTCCACCCTGCAGGAGAGTATGTTTGTACTTGTGTGAGCGAGTATGATTGGTTGAACCCCTCATCATGCTCCTAGGAACCTTATCATCCGGTAGTACTCATACCTCAGTATCCTTTGCTCCTGAGGGGACCCTTTTCAATGAAGGGTGTAGTAGAGAGCTCCTCCCCAAGTCCTTATTTAAGGTGGGTACTTGGTCCAATCATCTCTTCATTTCCCATTCAGCTCCATTCTTTTGATCTTCAATTTAGCCCAATGTAGCTATCTTCCCTCCCTACCTCTATTTCTTTTCATCTTTCTTCTCCCATTAGATTGTAAGCCCTTTGAAGTCAGGGCCTCCCTCCCTCCCTTCCTTCCCTCCTTCTTTCCCTCCTTCCTTCCCTCTGTTAGATTTAAAATAGTTTTGAGTGTTAAATTGTTGTAGATAAGACAGTGGGAGCCATAAACTGTGATAATTAAAATGTTTGAGCAAGATAAATATATATAACAATTATGACCGCAGAAATGTATTTTCTACTGTGTCTTGGTTTTATATAAATATAAGATGGTTGCCAGGGAATATATTCCCAATTTATGAATATGCCCAAGCCAACTGGGTTTTATAGAGAAATTTAATTTATAATACACTGATTAATCAATAGAAAAAGAGAGAAAGTAAGAAAGGAATAAGAATGAAGGGCCTCAAGCCAATAAGGCCTAGACCTCAGTCCCAAGAGATAAATCAGTCAGTTGGTTTTATCACTCACCCAAGATCTCTCTAGGTAAGGCTTCTCATGTCAACCTCAGGCTCCACCTTCAAGAGACCTCCTTTCAAGAAATGTTTCCAGAGAATTCTCCTCCTGACTCCTCCTGAGTTCACCTTCCACAGCCTCCTTCAAACCCTCTCCAGCAACTCTCCCTCCAGGACCTCTCCTCTCAGACCTCCTTCAGAGCAACAACTCCCCTAGTCCTCAGACCCCGCTATCTTTAAGCAAACAATCTAAGTTCCCTCCCCTCAGTTCTCACATCTACCAATCACTGTCAATGTCTCCCCTGTGCCAATGGTGGCTCTAGCTTAACCCAGGACCGCCCAGAGGTCTGTCCCCTTTGCACATGTCTGTTGAAGGTCATATTCTCAAATAATTAAATCTTGATCTTTGCTGCAGCTCTTCCTAAATCCTGTTACTCTGAGTAGGGTGGAGATTGTAGTTTCCAAGACCTGGTTCTGTCATTCCAAGTATCTCTATTGTATCAATTCTAAAATCAATCATGACTCAAAGAACTTCCTGTTCTATGCTTAAGCATAGGTCAAAGCCCTTTCTATTGTTTAGCAAAAGGTTTCTGTCCTAAAGTAGTCTTAAGTAGGGAGGAGAAGGATCCTCCCATACCAAGGGGTTTCACATTCCAATAGAGTTCTTACTGTCAGTAGGAAATTTTTTCAAGTATGAAATTTCCCAATGGGGAAATTTCCAACATTCATAAGTCTAAGAAATTTTAAGGTTTACACCTCCTTCCTTCCCTCCTTCCTTCTCTCCTTCCTTCCCTCCTTCCTTCCCTCCATCCTTAATCCCTCCCTCCCTCTCTTTCTTCCTTCCTCTTTTTTTTTATTTGCAACCCCTACATATAGCACAGTTCTTGGCATTTAGTGCTTAATAAATATTGATTGACGACTTACATGGTATAATGGAAAGAGTCCTGGAATTTGGTCAGGGAACTTGGGTTTTATTTCTGACTGTCACTGATTCACTTTATATTATTGCTCAGATCCCTTCCTCTCCCTGAGGCCTCAGTTTCTCTGTATATAAAGCAAGGAGCTTAGATTAGAAGATCTCTGTGGTCCTTATGTTCTATGATTTCTAGGTCATGACAAAACCTCAACCCTATTCCCAGCCTCCTAGACCTTTTTCCATCTCTTTGCCATGCCAGCCAGTCCCCTCCAATCCCAGGACAATCTTCCAGGACTGTAATTAGTCACTGCTCTCTGAACCCTCCTTCCACCCTGCATGGTCTATCTTTGGTTCTCCTCAGGCCACTCCCAAATATTTCAGGTAAAGAGCTGCTTCTAGCATCTGCACTTGCACTCATCCCTTTTGACTCACCCTATCTGGACACTTAGGGAGGTTTATGCCTTCTTACAAGTCAAATGCACTGTAGCTGACCCAGCTTTCAGGCTCACACTCAGGCCCTTTCTCTGCTTTCAGTGCCAATTCCCAAAATACTGTGCCCTAGGTCCCAGGCTCTATTCTTGTCCTCACTCTTGCACAAAATTCTCTCTCTCTTTCTCCTTCCTTCCTTCCTTCCTTCCTTCCTTCCTTCCTTCCTTCCTTCCTTCCTTCCTTCCTTCCTTCCTTCCTTCCTTCCTTCCTTCCTTCCTTCCTTCCTTCCCTCCTTCCCTCCTTCCCTCCTTCCTTCCTTCCTTCCTTCCTTCCTTCCTTCCTTCCTTCCTTCCTTCCTTCCCTCCTTCCCTCCTTCTCTTTCTTTCTTTCTTTCTTTCTTTCTTTCTTTCTTTCTTTCTTTCTTTCTTTCTTTCTTTCTTTCTTTCTTTCTTTCTTTCTTTCTTTCTTTCTTTCTTTCTTTCTTTCTTTCTTTCTTTCTTTCTTTCTTTCTTTCTTTCTTTCTTTCTTTCTTTCTTTCTTTCTTTCTTTCTTTCTTCTTCCTTTCTTCCTTTCTTTCTTTCTTTCTTTCTTTCTTTCTTTCTTTCTTTCTTTCTTTCTTTCTTTCTTTCTTTCTTTCTTTCTTTCTTTCTTTCTTTCTTTCTTTCTTTCTTTCTTTCTTTCTTTCTTTCTTTCTTTCTTTCTTTCTTTCTTTCTTTCTTCCTTCTTTCCTTCCTTCTTTCCTTCCTTCTTTCCTTCCTTCTTTCTTTCTTTCTTTCTTTCTTTCTTTCTTTCTTTCTTTCTTTCTTTCTTTCTTTCTTTCTTTCTTTCTTTCTTTCTTTCTTTCTTTCTTTCTTTCTTTCTTTCTTTCTTTCTTTCTTTCTTTCTTTCTTTCTTTCTTTCTTTCTTTCTTTCTTTCTTTCTTTCTTTCTTTCTTTCTTTCTTTCTTTGTCTTCAGGTAGCCTCATGTAACTAAAAGATATCCAGTGTCACTATGCTCCTAAGGAAGTCAGTTCAGAAGTAATCAACTGAGGCAAACTTGCACCCAGATCACTAGTTGCTTTTTTCTGTTTTTGTATTTGTTCTAGACAACTAGGTATACAGTAGATAGAGAGCTGAACCAAAAGTTGAGCTGAGCTCAAATTCATCCTTAGACCCTTGCTAGCCCTGTGACCTGGGCAAATCACTTAAACTTTGTTTGCCTCAGTTTCTTCATCTGTAAAATGGGGATAATAATAACACCTATCTCCCAGGTTTGTGAAGATAAAATAATATATTTATAAGTGCTTTGTGAAAATATTACATAAATACTAGTTGTTTTTTCTTGATCACACATGAATATCTATCCTAAGACAGATATGACCAAAATTGGAGGTGATTTTATGAGTGCAAGAAATCTTGGATCCTGTTTAGTCAGACCCAAATGGCAGCAAGAGAGGAGACTGGCAACTATTCCAGTGCTTATCGAGATGGCCACAGACAAAAGTATGGTCAAACCTGGTCATTTTACTAGCCAACGTATACCAGGAATTGCTTGCACAGTACAGAGCCAAGGTGAAATGTAAAATATCTAATCAGCAGTTCTGAAAAATACTTTGTTTTGATGAGATTTCATCAGTCTTCCATACTATTAGTAATAGTCAAGTTACTGAATTCTATTTTTAAGCCATTTTGTTAGTGTGCATTGTGAGTCTTTTATATTTAGCAATGTTTTCTGTGTGGGAATAACAAATACCTGTTTTACACCTGATTCATACTGTATATTGAGTACCTTTTGGGGAAATCCTACATATGAACTATGATATGAACTATAAGTAAATTTGTCCTGGGGCATCAGGATATATTGTTTAAGAAGTCAAAGAAAATAAGAAAAAGAGAGTCTACCCCTTTTTTCATTAGAAGCTGGACCTACCCATATGTTGGTTGAGAGCAAAGGGTCCCCTTAATGGAATGGTGCAGTACTCTAGCCCCTCTATGGACCCAACATTGTTTTTTTTTTAAAGAAAATATTCCCAAGTTGGGTTACTTCACAAGTTAGGGAGTTAAGCTTTTAACAGCCATATGAAAAATGCTCTGAATTACAAATAGAGAAATACGAATTTTTAAAAAGCTATGAAGTACAATCTCAAAGTCATCAGACTGGCTGATGACAATAAAAAATGTCAAATACTGGAAAGGACATGAGAAAATAGGTGCACTAGTCTAATCATTCTGGAAAGTAATTTGAAACTAGGCCCCCAAAGCTCTTAAAATGTTCATACTCTTTGACCCCAGGATACCACTCTAACCCAAAGTGATCAAAGAAAGAGGAACAAGGACCTATATACACACAAAAATCTTTCTCTTTTTGTGGTAGTAGAGGATTGGAAATTGAGAGTATACCCATCAGTTAGAGAATGGCTGAACAAGTTCAATATATTAAAGGGATGGAATGCAATTGTGCTATAAGAACTGACGAAGGGAAGGGTTTCAGAAAAACCTAGGAAGATTTTTATGACTTGATACAAAGGGAAGCGAGCAGAATCAGGAGAACAATTTAGACAGTAACAGCAACATTGTAAAGATTATCAACTTTGAAAGACTTAGTAGTTCTGACTAACACAATGATCTACCACAATTCTGAAGGACTCGTGATACAACATGCTATCAGTTTCCTGATAGAAAGCCAATGCAGATTGAAGCTTATTTTCTTCCACTTCTTTTTTTTTCTGGAATATGGCTAATGTAGATATTTGTTTTGCATAACAACACATATTTGCTATGGGTTTTATTTTTCTTGCTTCTTGATGGGTTGGGGAGGGAGAGGGAGGAGGGATAGAGTTTAGAACCGAAACTAATATTAAAAAAAGAAGTAAAAGAAGTGATATTTTAGAAATAAAGGGAGGGAGTTCCATAAGGAATATGGACAGCCTCCATGAAAAGTCTGGCACATTACAGAAGGCAATCTTGTTCAGGGACAGGTTGGGCTATAGAACTCTAATTTATTTATCAGTTCTGAGATTCTGTGACAGTATCCCTTTTGCAATACCTCCCCCTTCTTCTTTCTGGGAATGGGATAGCAGGACCATGCTTCTTTACATATGATAGAGAGGAAACTCTATTGCTTCTGAACTGGTGGGTCTATATAGGAAAAGGCCTTGATAATTTGTCTGAGTGTTTCCAATCTTCCATTGTTCCCTCCCTCAAAAAACTCAATTATGCCAAAGACTATTAGAACTTAATTTTCCTACTCTTTCACCGTTTGTCCATCCAGAATGGAAGTCTATATGTATTTAAAGCTCTTGTCCACTAGCATTTCTTTCTACCTCTCCTGCCAAGTCTTTCAGACATCTTTCACTTTCCTTAGGGCAGGATAGAAGTTAATAAAGTCTCTCTTCCTCCCAGACTTTATCCAGGGCACTTGTAGGCTTTTTTGCCCAACTATACTCTCATCACCATGGCATAGGGATATCTTGGAGCCAGCCATTGTTAAATTTTCAGTGTGAGCAAATAAAATGTATTGTTCTGTGATTTCTAGACTTAAGAAAGTGATGAAGAAAATGTTAGTGCAGAATAAACTGAGAAGTGTGTCCTGCAATAATGTTGTTTTAAATTTGAGAACCACTTGTTAAACATTTACCAGTACAATGCTGATATGAGATTCTTATAAGGAAGGGCATAGATATAGGTTGTACTAGATGACCTTTGAGGCTCCTTCCATTTCTGAGATTCCTTTATTATGGTAGAATCATGGGAGCGGTCTCTTCCCTTACGCTTATTTCGGGTTGGGATATTGCTCAAATTTCCCATGAAGAGGTTGTCTGTATCATTGGACTACTTGCCATAGCCCCTAGTGTGGAACTTGGAAGGAAGGGCTGAGGAAAGAATGGTACAGAACTCTGGGGAATCAAGACCTCAGCCTGACCTCTGGTGGATATTTCCTCAATCACTCCTTTTATCCATAGCCTCCCTTTTTCTGCCCTGAACAGATATTGTTAGACGACTTGAGGCTCCATGTCATGCTCTGCACTTCTCTTTTCTCCCCTTGAGTAGTTTATTATTTTTATTCTTCAAGTAACAAGTATTATTAAAAATTAATCTATCCCTTCCAATACCTCTACATTAAGAAAGTTAAAAAACAAACAAATCCCTAAATATATAGCTGCATAGTCCAATAGAACAAATTACCACATTAGCCACAATCTGAAAATGTATGACTTTCTTCATCTTAAGTTTATCACCTTTCTGTCATGGGGCAAAGGGTGTGTTTTGAAATAGTACAATTAGGATGTTCTAATACAAATAGATTAGAAGGGGTTTTAGGGAAGAAACACAGGGGGAATAACATTTAAATATTTTTATTTTATTTAGCAGTGAGGGGAAGGGTAGGAATGAGGGAGAGGGAAATCTGACACCTTAACCCCTATTTTAAGCTACTAACTAATAATCTTATCTTAACTACAATAAATTCCTAAGGGCCAGTCCAACAAACTCAGAGATCTCACATATCGAGTCTTTGGCAGGTAGATGCAGGTATCCAAGTGGAAAGTCCTCAGTGGTCCAGAGAATGGCTGAAATCTCCCAATCTTGTCCCTTAGTCCACCCAAGGGTACTGGGAAACTCCTATCCAGTCTTGCTTCAGAGGGCTGCTTGTAAGATGATCCAAAGGTGTCCACAAGAGCTCAGATATGCCACCTCCAGCTTCCTTTTCAGTTGCAGACTCCCAAGTCAAGTAAACTGTCTCTCCAATGATTTGGAACTTTCCCCTATCAGCTCTGAGGATTCTCTGCCTGTCAATCATGCTTTGCAACCCATCACTACAGTTTTGTCTTCATTCTTTTGGATTCATGATTTATCATTGTTGTCATGTCATTGTCCCATTTCTATTTGCTAGTTCTATTTACTTTGTTTTTCATCCGTTTATAAAAGTCCATGCAGGTTTTATTCATTTAATCATTTCTTTAGGATACAGTGTTGTTGTTTATCCTACATTTTTCAAAGAGGACCAATGAAATCATGGAGTAATGACTTGCATGTGAATTGGATTTAAGTGAGGCAGAGTTGCACAAGGTTATTAGTCTCACTCTCTCTTCCAGAGTCATAAAATTCAGTGTTGAGACGAAAGTCGGGACATTTGGTGATGGCCTGGGATGCGATGGATGACCTTGGCTTCTTTGTTGTTGGACCAAACTCTAAGCACTCCTCAAAGTCTGCTTCAGCTGCCTTCATGACCACCAGAACAAACTGTTCTCATCTGCCTATTCCACAGGAAAAGTCTTTCCATGCTTTCCACACCCCCCCCCCCAAATCTATTGACAGGTTCAGGATGATTTTATAGATTTTATATTTCTTGAAGCCACAGGGAACAGTGGATCCACCAAAGGAGGATGAACTGCTCTGAAAAGGCTGGACAAGCTCTCACACCACTACATTCCATTTCATTCATTTAACACAGTTTCTTTATTCATTCCCTGAAAGGATGCTAAACCTATACTTCTAAGCCTGGGGGTTGGGGGGAGCCAATATGGGTTCAGAACTCCTTTGTCTTTCCATTGATCCTTCCACTTATTCCTATCTCTTGGATTCCGGCTCACTCCTTTTTCTAATATTTCAGTCTATTGGTCAGCTAGACGACATGTCCATGAGCCCTTTCAGGTTTTCTGGGGCAGGATATCCTGCTAGAATCTTCCTTAAAGATCTCAATCATGACTGCCTCTGATCTGCCCAAAATAGCTCTTAAGGTCATTCCTAAAATCAAGCAAGAGATTCTCAGCCTTTTGGATACTTAACCAAATCTCTTCTGGAACTTGACCTTTGAGTCCTGGCAGGTCTCTGATAATAGCCTCTTTTCCTGCATCAGGAGCACAATTCAGTTAGGTGTAGTCCGTGCCAGTTCTACCACATTTGCAAAAGTCAATTATTAAATTTTTGATGTGAACATTTACATCTCAGAAATCGCCAACATTTCAAATCAGGATTTGATTTACTGATTACCTAGACTTAAGAAAGTGAGAAAGACAATGTTAATAATGAAGGTTAAAAGGCAGCTAGATGACACAGTGGATAGATCACCAGACCCAGAGTCAGGAGGACTTGGGTTCAGATCTGTCCTCAGACACTTCCCAACTCTGTGATCCTGGGTAAGTTCCTTAACTCCATTTGCCTAGCCCTTGTCCTTCTGTCTTAGAGTTGTTATTAAGACAGAAAGTAAGGGTTAAAAAAAAAACAAAAAAACAAGATTAGGGCGCAGCTGGGTATCTCAGTAGATTGAGAGCCAGGCCTAGAGATGGGAGGTCCTAGGTTAAAATCTGGCCTCGGACACTTCCCAGCTGTGTGACCCTGGGCAAGTCCTTTAACCCCCCTTGCCTAGCCCTAACCATTCTTCTGCCTTGGAACCAATACACAGTATTGATTCCAAGACAGAAGGTAATAGTTTAAAGAAAAAAAAATCAAGATTAAATGTAAAACTATGTGTGCTGGAGTACACATTTTCAAGGAACTGGTTAATAAATAATAAATAGTCAGTTGTTAATATTTACCCTGGTGTAATCTCTATATTCATCCCACTATTATAAAGGCCATGTTCACCTGAAAATCTGGCACAAGGAATAGATGGGAAAACAAACACACACACACACATGACAGATGACACTGCTTCTGAAAAGCAGAGCAGGGAGTGGCTCTCCTCTCTACGAATTTCACCAACTCTGCCAATCCTTTACACAGATGATAGGGTGAAGAGTTCCTATTTTGGAACTTTGGATTTGGGGACGAAGGTTTCATATACATTTCTTTGATGGTCCTTTATCCCCATCTCCTCTGTAAATCTTTGTTTATAAAGTATATATTGTATATATTATATATATATATATTTATATATATATAAAGTATATTTCAGGTCTTCTGGGGGATCCTCAATATCAATTCTTTAGAGACTGTAGTGTTGAATGGCTAGGGATATAATCCTAAATATGTGCACCTTTGTTCCAGAGAAATAGCCACAGAGGTCCCTTCTAGCTCTTGATCTATGAGTTTATGATCCCCAACAAGTGGTTATTCAGTCTTTGTGTGATTATCACTAATGAGGGAGAACCCCTTACTTCTGGAGGTGTTCTGTTCCACTTTTTGGATAATTCTAATTCTTAAGTGGAGCCAAAAAACAGCCTCTTTGAAACTTCTGTCCATTGTTCGGAATTCTGCACTCTGGAGCCAAACAAAACAAGTCTAATCTCTCTTTTACACGATAGCTTGTCAAAATATTGAAGACATCTCTCAAGGCCCACCCACCTATGCTGTCTTTTCTTCTCCCGGCTAAATAAACATTTTTAGTTCTTTCAACTGACTCTCTCATGCTCTGATCCTGAAGCCCTTTCCTTAGCTGGTTGTCTTTTATCTAATCAATGTCCTTCTTAAATCATAATGTGCTGAACTGAACACAGAATTTCAAATGTGACCTAACCAGGGCAGAATGCAGTGAGATCATTACCTCCATATCTCTGGACACACATCTTGAAATGTAGCAAAAAAATATATTGATTTTTTTAGCTGCTGTATGGTGTATACATTTGATGCTTATTGAGTATTAAAATTCCTTTATCCTCATCAGTTTCCCTATCTTCTTAACCCTGTAAAGTTAGATTTTTTGAACTGAAAGGTAGAACTTGACAGTTCTCGAATTGAACAAGCATTTGTCAAGTACCAAGTGTGTGCCAGGTACTAGGGAGGGAGAGCTCCAAAGGAAAAAAAAACAGCATTTTTGCCATCCATAGAGGAGTATATCCATAGTTATGAAGAGTAGAAGAGAACCCTAAAAGGTAAAGGGAATCAAGATGGATTTCCAATTGAGAGTGTCATAGGAACCGAGTATTGAAAGAAGCTAGGAATTCTAGGAGGCACAGAGAGAAAGGATGGGAGATAGCATATACAAAGGCAAAATGGCAAGAGATAGAGTATCGGGTGCAGCCAGGTGGCTCAGTGGATGGACCCATTCTCAAACATCATCTTCTTAGCCAGTTGATCACTTTCCACAGTAATTTTTCTCTTCCTTCAATCCCTTGCCTTCAGTGAGCATTTATGAGGAAAACATGCCACTTCTTGGATGTCTCATCATGCCCAACACATTCCTGCTATTTTCTCATTTCTCTCCCATCAGAACAATAGGCTCCACCTCTATGGTCCTTGGCTCTGATAGGTGAGCTTTTGGCTTATCTAATTGGGACCCAACTCTCCATGACACTTCCCTGCTCTTTCCTACTCACTCTTTTCTTCCTGGCACTTCTCTCTCCATATCCTCTTTTCCCATTAGAATGATCTTGTTTGCTTGCTTGTGTATGTTTGATGTGATTAGTATGATGTTAGCACATAGTTAGCATTTGCTTGTTCTATCTATCTATGTATCTATCTGTCCATCCATCCATCCATCCATCCATCCATCCATCCATCCATTCATCCATTCATCTACCTATCTATCTCCCTCTTATTCAATCCGCCTTTCTATCCATCTATCCATCTACCTATCTCTCCAGCTATCCACATATCTATCAAACACCTATGTATATCTATATTTCTCTATTGATCTGTTTCTCTTTCCAACTCTATCAATATGTCTATACATCTTCATTTACTTCTCTCTACCTCAATCATATCTATCTCAACTACCTACCTATCTGTCATTCTATTTATATCTCTATTTACCTATCTCTATTTCTCCCTGCAACTCTGTCTATTAATCTCCCTAAATATCTCCATTGACCTATTTCTGTCTTTTGCATATCTGCCTTATTTACCTACCTGCCTACCTGTCTGTCATCTGTCTGTCTATCTATTTTGGGTCAATAAGATATAGGCTTTCATGGACCTTGGTCTCAAAATGAGTCAATTGTGCTTACATGAACTGTCAAAACTGGATGTTTGTAATATGTTTTGATAAGTCTTAGAAGTTTTCTGTTGTGGGAATTTCCTTCACTGGTCCAGATCAAACACTCTTTTGTAATACATAGTTGTAGAGAGTTGCCTGAGGTCAATGACTTATCTATGGCCACATAGCTTGTTCGTGTCAGAGGCAGGACTTGAATTCAAATCTTTCTGAATTTAAGGTTAGGACTCTATCCATTTTGCCTCTCATTATTATAAGGTACACCTATATGACTATGGAAATTCCCAGGGGTAAAGTGGAAGCCTGGGAATCGTGTTCTGAACTCTTTGAAGAGTTAAATTTCCTTGAGGTAGGATGGAAAGTAACTTGAGTACTAGTAAATGACTGGGTATGATCTAGATTTATGGAAGGACAATAGTCAAGTGGGGTGGTAGTTTGAAAGTGGAATGTATGTGTGTGTGGGTGCTTTTTCCTACTAAGTTAATGACACCGGCCTCCTTGCTCTTGCTTGCACAAAATTCTGTCTCCTCACTCTGAGCATTTTCACTGACTGTCCCTTATCTCCCTCCACCTGTTGGTTTCTCTTGGATTCCTTCAAATTTCAGCTAAAATCCCATCTTCTATACAAAGCCTTTTCTATTCTCCCTTAATCCTAATGCCTTCCCTTATTGATCATCTCTAATTTACTCTGATTATTCCTTCTTTGTATATAGCTTTTATTTTTTTAAAACCCTTACCTTCCATCTTAGAATCAATACTGTACATGATTTTAAGCCAGAAGAGTGGCTAGGCAATGGGGGTTAAGTGACTTGCCCAGGGTCACACTGTAAGGAAGTGTCTAAGGTCAAATTTGAACCCAGGACCTCCTGGCTCTCTATCTACTGAGCAACCAAGTTGTCCCCTTTGTACTTAATTGTTTGCCTGTTGTTTCCTTTGTTAGATTGAGTTCCTTAAGAATAGAGACTGTTTATTTTGCACATTTCTTTGTATCCCCAGTGTTTAGCCTGGTGCCTGGCACTGTTATGGTTAAAATTTTGGGAAACTAATAGAGGTAGAAATTTAGTTTCTCTCTGCAAGGAGTATTATTTTTACGAGGTTTATTAAAGGTTAAGGATTAAAGAAAATACAGAATAAGAAAACACATGTCGGACAACCTCACCTACATTATGAAAGAGCCACGTCTGCTTGCAAGCAGAAACAGGAAAGAAAAGAGCCCCCAAACCCTTTCCAATCAGGTTAAATACCCCTTTTCGATCTCAGCCCAGGTGAGAATTCAGTGATATTACAAAGCATTCTGGGGAAGTGGAGCAAGGACTTCTGGGGATTGAAGTCCTGGATTCAAGTCTCCATTTTTTTACAGCACATAGTAGGTGCTTAGCAAATGTTAATTCACTGACTGACTAGTGTATTAGAAGGACATGTGAGAAGAAGCCAGTACTGGAAAAGATGGTAAAGGCAGGAGTTGTCTTGCTGAGGAACTCTGGAATTTAGAAACATCACAACATAGAAAGAATATAAAAGGAGCAGTTCTAGGATGAAGGAGGATATTTAATAGCAGGGGTAAAGTTCTCAAAAACACAGTAGAAGAAGGAGGCATAGGAGCCTACATACTGGGGAATGAATGGTAGAACCGAAACATTGGAAGAAGAGGTTTTATTTTTTTTGTTCTTTTAAACAGGGGAACTGAATCACAGAGAATAGAGGAATTAGAAGTGGGCATTTGCCACCTGTAGCAACAAAAAAAGACCAATTTATTGGTCCTTTATAGTTAGCTAGGTGACACAGGGTCTAGGGTTAGGAAGACTTCAGTTCAAATCCAACCTCAGACTAGCTGGGTGACCCTGGTCAGATCATTTAATAGCTGTTTGCCTCAGTTTCCTAATCTGTAAAATAGGGATAACAATCAGGGTTTTACGAGGATCAAACGAGATAATAGTAGTAAAACACTTAGCATAGTGTCTTACAGTAAATACAGGTTAGCTATTATTATGAATTATTATTGGAGTACTCAGAAGAAAACAGGAGGATTTATCAAGAGGATAAATAGTAGTTTATCAGAAAGTCATTAATGGTGAAAGAGACTTTATATATTGGGCAGAATGGCCCAGGGATGGTTATTTATTCTTCTATTTATCTTGATTATAATCCTTTGGCAGGATGAGAGCCAAGGCTAAAAAAGTTTCCTTCCCTTGAAATTCAACAATCCTCTGTCGTTTGTCTCACCAGTTTCCTTTGCTGGAAAAATAAGCCACTTGCCTCTGACCCCATCAAAGGCATTCTTACTTCTGTGGAAATTTCAAGGCCTGTCTCCCACAGTATCATTTTTGCTTTATAGAATTTCCTACCTCTAAAATTCATCTATTCTAATAGCCCCCTTTTGTCTCATAGAGGAAGCCCGGAGAAAGGAAGGGCTTCACTCGAGCTCAGAGCTGCTAGTGGTAGATGTGGATCTTGTGACTTCGAGGCAGGCCCTGCTTGGACCTCACATGTGTATTTCTCAAATAATGCTTCATCACCAGCTGATTTGTGGCTTGTCCCATTATTCGACGGTAAGAATCTTGAGCTGTGTGGCTTGTCTAAGCTTTGTGGACTCCCCCAGCACCTGCAATATGGCTCCACATACAGCAAATGCTATAACATGTATAACATGTGTTAACATGTGTAACAGTGCTGAAACTGTGTGTGGTTGGAGCCTTGGAGTACTGCTGAGTAGATGATAGACTTGGGCAAACAAAGGAATAATCTGTAAAAAATAGACTCGAATACAGGACTACAATCCCCATGAGCCTTTGCTCCACTTCCCCAGAATGCCTTGTAATCTCACCTGGGCCAAGATGGAGAAGGTATTTAAGCTGATTCAAAGGCTTTTGAGTCTCGCTCTCTCTTGGTTTTTTTGGACTTCCGTTTTGGAGCAGGCGGGCCCTTGCGTGATGTGAGGTTATTTTGTCTAGGCCTCTGGCCTAGGCACATGTTTCTTACTTGTATATTCTTTAATCTTTAACCTCTAATAAACCTCTAAAAAAATATAATACTCCTTGCAGAGAGAAACTAATTTCTACCTGCCTCAGTCTCCCCATCTCCCCTAAATTTTAATCTTTACAAATCATTGATAAACCAGAGTATCCAGAAGGGGGCAACTAGGATAAAGTTTAAACCAACAAACACTTATTAACTAAGTGCCTCCTGTGTACTAGATTTTGACTTGAAAGGGGCCTTAAAAGTCATCTAGTCCTGGGGACAGTTGGGTGGCTCAGTGGATTGAGAGTAAGGCCCAGGGACAGGAGGTCCTGGGTTCAAATCTGCCCTCAGAGACACTTCCCAGCTGTGTGACCCTGGGCAAGTATAACAGTTAAATTAGTTTCTCTACTAAAAAGTAATATATTTTTATGAGGTTTATTAAAGATTATTAGAAATCAAAGATACAAAATAGTAAACCACGTGCCATGGCTGATTTATCAAAATTCAGAACCCCCGCGCTTAGTTTACTCACTACATCCTTGCAATCTCTGAGAAAGGAAGAGAGATGCATGCACTTAGAAGCAGAAGAAGAGAGTCTTGGGAGGCAGAGAGTCCTTTAAATAAAAATTGTGTTCTCGCACTCAGGTGAGGACTCAGGTGAGATTACAGGGAATTCTGGGAAGTAGCAAGGACTTCTGGGGATTGAAGTCTGGAGTTCAAATCTCCATTTTTACACAAGTCACTTAACCCCAATTGCCTAGCCTTTACCGCTCTTTTGCCTTAGAACCAATACCCAGACAGAAGATAGGGGTTTAAATAAAATTTTTAAAAAAGTTATCTAGTCCAACCTAAAAATTCAGATTTGAACCCAGGTCCCCCCAGCTCTAGGCCTGGCTTTCTAGTCACTGAGCTACCAAGCTGTTCCCTTCTTCCTTTTCCAGTCCTCTTTTATATATTATCCTTCCCCATTAGAACATAAGCTCCTTGAAGGCAAGAAGAAAAAACAAATTCTTTTTGTCATATTTGTATTTTAGTGCTTAACACACAGCTTGGAGTTGTAAGTGTGTAACAAAAGCTTGTTTTCTGTTGCCTTGCCTGCCTGCCTGATCTGTCCTTTTCTTCTTTCTAAGTCTCTTTGGGTTATAGACCTAGTTGTGCTATAGATGGGTCAAGTATGTAGGATTTCAAGTAAGTTGAAGAACCTGGAGATGTTTACTTTGGAAAACAGAAGGCTTGAGGTGACTTTGATAGCTGGCTTTAAAAAGCAGACCCAGGAGCAATGAATGAAATCCCTAGAAGCAAATTTAGCCTCTAGCTGAAGCCAATCTTTAATCTTTAACCTTTAATAAACCTCTAAAAAAATATAATACTCCTTGCAGAGAGAAACTAATTTCTACCTGCCTCAGTCTCCCCATCTCCCCTAAATGACAGTTAGTCTGACAGTTAGTAGGTGGAGAACATTTTTAACCAGGTACAAGTAGGACTAGAAAGGCTTCTCCTACTTTGGAATTCTGGGATTCTGTAATGTTGGATGAACAAATGAATACATTTAATTCTCAGGGAAGAAATGTTGTGTTCTTAAGCTTCACCAGTAGGTGATGCCCTCTGACACCTAACAATGTTTCCCAACTCCCAGCTCCAGGTGGATGGTCAAATATTTAAATTTTCTATTGCTGACTTCTCAAACCTCCTCTCGACCCCACTCAGAGGGCCTGGAGTGGAAGCAAGGAATTAGGGGATGGAAGAAGCAGTTGTGATTATAATCGAGTTTTGGTTTCTAGACTCAGCTCTGGCATTTGGGTGATGGATGCTTTTGCTAGGTACAAGGATCCAAATAAAGCAGCCTCTGCTCTCAAGGAGCTTATATTCTATCAAGAAAAGATATCAGGGCAGGTGGGTGGCTCAGTGGATTGAGAGTCAGGCCTAGAGACTGGAGGTCCTAGGTTCAAATCTGGCCTCAGGCACTTCCCAGCTGTGTGACCTTGGGCAAGTCACTTGACCCCCATTGCCTCACCCTTACCACTCTTCTGCCTTGGAACCAATACACAGTATTGATTCCAAGATAGAAGGTAAGGGTTTAAAAAAAAAAGAGAGAGATGTTGGCATATAAATAGAGACAAGATTGATTGAAGGTATATCCCCCAAGGAGAGATATTAGCAGCTGGGGGTTAGTGATGGAGAAAAACCTTATATACAGTATCTGGTACACAGAAGGCACTTAATACTTGATGGTTGATTGACTTATGTAGGAGTTGATAACTGAGGGAAACTTTGAAGGAAACCAAAGATTATTAAAGGGGGAGGTAGAGGAGAGGGAATGTATTTCTAGTTACTGTGCAAAAGTATGGAGTTATGTAAGGAAAAGGAAGAGGACAGTTTGGCTGAACCACAGAGTAAATGAAGGGGGATAACTAATGTACCACATAGGAATTTTTGAAAGCTAGTTTGAAGTCAGGTTGTGAAGGTTTTTAAGGACCAAACAGAGGAATCTGTGTTTGATTCTAGAATTCATAGGGAGCTACTTTCAAATGGAAATCCACCTTCCTTCCCTCTCACCTCCCTCCCCCATTGAGAAAACCAAAATAATTCCGGCCTCAGACACTTAGTAGCTATGTTACCCATGGCAAGTCATTTTACCCTGTAGGCCTCAGTTTCCATATCTGTAAAATGAACTGGAGAAAGAATGGAAAACCATTCTACTATCTTTGCCAAGAAGACTCCAAATGGAGTCACGAAGAGTTGCATGGAACTGAAAAATGACTGAACAACAACTGATGCTGGGTATGTGACTAAACCACTATTTACCTCAGTCTCCTCACCTATAAAATGGAGACAATACTAACATTTACCTCTCAGGGGTATTATGAGAATCAAATGAGGTAATATTTGTAAAACGCTTTGCAAATCTTAAAGATCTATAGAAATGCTAGTTATTGTTATTAATTTTATTTATAATCAAGCAAAACAAATTCCTACATTGGTCATATCCAAAAGAAAAATATGTTTCAATCAGCATTCTGAATTCATTAGTTATATATATATATATATAATATATATATATCTATATCTGGAGGTGACTAACGTGTTTCATTATGAGTTCTCTGAAATTGTGGTTGTTCAATGCTTTGATCAGAGTTCCCAAGTCTTTCAAAGTTATATTGTTGTTATTGTATAAATGGTTCTCTTGGTTCTTCGAATTTCACTGTGTATCAGTTCATACAAGTCTTTCCAGGTTTCTATGAAACCGCCTTCATCATTTCTTACAGCACAAGAGTATTTTTATCACATTCAGATATTATGTATGACTTATTTAACCATCCCCCAATTGATAGACCTCCCCATAATTTTCAGTTCTTTGCCACCATAAAAAAGAATTCCTATAACCATGTGTGTACATATGGGTCCTTTTCCTCATTCTCTGATCTCTTTGGGGTATAGATCTAGTAGTAGCATCACTGTATTAACTGGAACACATAGTCTAATAGCTTTTGGGCCATTATTTTAAGTTGCTTTCCAGAATGACTGGACCAGTTCCTACTTCTACCAACAGGGCTTTAAAATGTCCATTTTCCAACAACTCTTCCAGTATTTATCATTTCCTTTTTTAGTCAACCGTGCCAATTTGATAGTGTGAGATAGAATCTCTCTCTCTCTCTCTCTCTCTCTCTCTCTCTCTCTCTCTCTCTCTCTCTCTCTCTCTCTCCATATATATATATATATATATATATATATATATATATATATATATATATATATATATATATATATATATATATAAAACATTTAATTTGTATTTTTCTAATGATTCCTGGTTTAGAAGATTTTTTTTTTTCATATGGCTATTGGTGGCTTAGATTTCTTCCTCTGAAAACTGGCTATTGATATCCCTTGGGACATTTATCAATTGGGGAATGGCTCTTATTATATATGTGAATCAGTTCCCTATATATCTTAGAAGTTAAACCTTCATCAAAGAAATTTGCTACAAAGATTTTTTTTTTACCATATATCTTCTACTTAGATGGTACAGTGGTTGGAGTGCCCAGTTGGGAAAATATGAATTTGAGTTCGATTTCACACACTTACTAGCTATCGGCAAGCCACCTCAGTTTTTTCATCTATAACATGGGAATAATAAGAGTTGGTTGTTGGCCTTCTTACTGGAAGAGGATCAAAGTGACATCACTGTGTTATCCTGTCACTTGCGCAGAAGTTGGATTTCAGAAAGACAGAGTTGCACAGTTATCAGTCTCTTTTCTTCATAGCATCAACAACATTTGGTGACAGGACAAAAGTCAGAAGGACTAGCAATGACTCGGGATGCAGTGGATAACCTTGGTGTCTTTGATGTCTCACCAAACTCTACAGCACCTGTTTCAGCCTCCTTTATTGCTCTTGAAACAAATTGTTCTCATTTGAGAATTTTACCAGGAGAAATCTTCACATGTCTGGCTTAGACACCCTCCTAACTCACTGAAGATGGGTTTGAGGTCTGTCATTTACCCTCATCCTGGCTTAGCCCATCTGCAGAGATGGTTCACCAAGGTATGGCTGCTGCATATACTATGGCTTCTTGGAGCCACAGGAGAGAGCACAGTAGACACCAAAGGAGGCTGAACAGTCCTGAAAAGGGTTCAACATGTCCTCACATCAGAGGTACTAGTCTTCCTGGAACAACTCCCAGGTGCTTTATAAATGCTTATTCTCTTTTCTTCTAATTTTAGTTCTATTGATTTTGTTTGGGCAAAAGCTTCAATTTTATTTAATCAAAATTGATTATTTTACATTCTGTGATCCTCTCTATCCATTGTTTTGGCTACAAACTCTTCCCCTTTCCACAGATCCTACAGATAATTTTTTCCATGCTCCTTAAATATGCTTATGAAGTTACTCTTTATATTTAAATCATATACCATGGGGGCAGCTGGGTAGCTCAGTGGATTGAGAGCCAGGCCTAGAGATGGGAGGTCCTAGGTTCAAATCTGACCTCAGACACTTCCTAGCTGTGTAACCCTGGGCAAGTCACTTGACCCCCATTGCCTAGCCCTTACCACTCTTCTGCCTTGGAGCCAATACACAGTATTGACTCCAAGAAGGAAGGTAAGGGTTTAAAAAAAAATCATATACCATGATTAGAAAGGAAGCAATAAACTGGGGGAAAATTGTGATAAATTTCTCTACTTCTCAAATATATAAAGAACGAAGTCAAATTTATAAGAATCCAAGTCATTCTCCAATTGAGAAGAGGTTAAAAGATATGAATAGGTAGTTTTCAGATGGAGAAATCAAAGTTATCAATAATCATATGAAAAAAGTTCTAAATCTAATTGACTCTTGATTAGAGAAATAAAAGTTAAAATAATTCTGAGGTAGGTACCCCCTCATACCTATCAGACTGGCCAATATGATAGTAAAGGAAAGTGACAAATGTTGGAGGGGATTATGGCAAAATTGGGACACTAATGCATTAGTGGTGGAGTTGTGAACTGATCCAACCATTCTTGAGGACAGTTTGGAGTTATGATGAAAGGGATCAATAAAAGAATGCATACCCTTTGATCCAGTAATACTGCTACTAGGTTTGTATCCCAAAAAGATAAAAAAAAAGGGGGGGGGGGGAGGACCTGTTTGTACAAACATATTTATAGCTACTCTCTTTGTGGTGGCAAAGATTTGGAGATTGAGGAGACGTCCCTCAATTGGGGAATGGATGAACAAATTGTGGTATATGATGATGGAATACTATTGTGCTGTAAGGAATGATGAACAGGAAGATTTTAGAAAGAGCTGGAAAGACCTCCATGAACTGATTCAGAGTGAAATAAGCAGAACCTGGAGAACACTGTACACAGTAACAGCAATACTATGGAACTATCAAATGTGAGAGACTTTGCAACTTAAAAGCAATATAATGATCCAGAACAATTCTGAGGGACTTATGAAAAAGAATGCTATCTACCTTCAGAGAAAGAACTGTGGAAGTAACAATACAGATGGAAGCATATGATTTATCACTTGTTTATTTGGGTACGTGGTTTAGGGTTTTGGTTTTATAAGAATATTCACTTACAAAAATGAATAAAATAGAATACCCATAATAATATGGAAATGTTTTATGTGATAATACCTAGATTGAATTGCTTGCCAGTTCTAGGAGAGGGAAGGGAAGAAAGGAGGGAGATAATTTGGATTATATAACTTTGGAAAACTCATGTGGAAATTTGTTATTTAAATTTTTTAAATGTTAAAAGGATGAAGAAATGTATGAAGCCAGGGAGTGATGTGGTCAGCATATTGTACTTTTAGAATATTGTTCTTTGTCTCTAATGAATAATGCTTGGAAATGATCAAATAAAATACTGTTAAAAAAAAAAAGAATATTGCTTTGGCAGCTGCATGGAAATGAAATAAATGGCAGAGCAGAGAGACCAGCTGAGACTCTCTAGGCCTCAGCTTTCCTCTTTGTCAAACAAAGGAGGTTGTACTCTATGAACCATAAGGCACCCTTCACCTAAAGACATCTGTGTGATTGTTAGCAGTCACAGGGAGAAAGTGGACTTTAGAGACTCAAAGAGGTAGAGAAACATTTTATGTCAGATAAAAATTTACTACAAGCCATCCAAGAATCACAGTCTTTCTGGAAAAGAAATTGCTGCTCAACTCTCAGTCTTTCTATTTGAATTTCTTTTAGGCAGGGGTTCTTAATCTGTGGCCTGTGAAGTTATTGTTGTTGCTGTTTTATTTTTTTTCTGCATTTCAACAAGTTGGTTTCTTTCGTCATCTTGTATATTTTATGTACTTGAAAATTTGGGAAGGGATTCATAGTCTTTAGCAGGCTGCCTAAGGGGTGACAAAAACATGTTAACAACTCCTGCTGTAGAGAAATTCTTCCAGGAATGAAAAAATCCTCTTTTTTAACTTCTCAGAAATAAGGCCAAGTTTAATAGTAGAACAAACAAGTGTTAGAAGTTCCTTAATTCATGTCATACACAGACTTATAGAGTAGGAAGGCTCTTTCTTGTTACAAAGTATGACAAAGCAGCAGGGCATGTTGGGGTGTCCGGTGTGGAGGATATGCTCAGAGGATGGAGGTGGTGGAAGAGGTTATTTGTCATATATCACCTACCCCAACTTCATCAAATTCCACCTTCCCAGGACCACAATCTAGGAAATAAAATTTAAAAAGTGGGAAGGAATGGGGTCTTGCAGAACCAGATTTCATCTTTCTACATCATTACTCTGATGCTATTCTCTTCTAACTAGTTCCTTTTCTTCAGGTCCAGCTCTCCCTGATGCTTGCTGAAATTCCCACCATTGAGGTCACCAAATTCCATTGTACACTTGGGAATGGATGAGGGCTTCTCTCATAAGATCAGCATCAAAAGATATATGTCTGCCTCTATTTTAAGGGTTACAGAGTATTTTCTGAGCTAGAAGGGATTTTAGAGGTCACCTAGACTAACCATTCCCTCCCCCTTCATTTTACAGGTCAGGAAACTGAGTCCTGTAAGGAAAAAGGGACTTGTTCAAGATTACATACTGGAGTCACCCTCAGGTCTCCAAATTCAAGATCTGACCACTTTACTTTTCTGCAGGTGGTTTGGTGGCTGAACTTAGAGTAGAGGTGATATGACAAAATTGAAAAGTTAAATTACATCAAAAAGCATTTATGAAGCACTTAATATATGTCATGGACAGTGTTAAGCAAAAGAATACAAATATAAGAAGATAGTTGCTGCCATCAAGGAACTTCTATTCTAAGGTGGAGAGAAAGGGGACACCCAAAAGGAGATAAAAAGCAGGGAGGAAGTACCCATGAGGGGGAATGATAGAGAATGTCAGGGGTATGAGACATGGGTGGCCTGGGTGCTTTCTTTAAAATGGAGGTGGGGGGGCAGCAGTGGATTGAGAATCAGGCCCAGAGATAGGAGGTCCTGGGTTCAAGTTTGACCTCAGACACTTCCTAGCTGTGTGACCCTGGGCAAGTCATTAACCCCCCCATTGCCTAGCCCTTACCACTCTTCTGCCTTAGAACCAATACACAGTACTGATTCTAAGACAGAAGGTAAGGATTTTTTAAAAAATGGAGGTTTGCTGTAAGAAATGATGATTTCAGAAAAAGTTGGAAAGATCTACCTGAACTGATGCATAGTGAAATAAGCAGAATCAGGAGAACACTGTACATGGTAACAGCAATATTGTGGGATGATCAACTGTGAAAGACTTAGCTACTTTTTTTTTTTTACTTAGTTATTTTCAACAATACAATGATTCAGGACAATTCTGAAGGATGTATGACAAAGAATACTATTCACCTCCAGGGAAAGAATTGTTGAAGTTGGAGTGTAGATCAAAACATATTATTTTTCACTTTAGTTTATTTGTGTGTTTATTTTGAGGTTCTGGTTTTGTGAGTATTCTCTTACAACAATGAATAATATGGAAAAATAAAATGGAAGTTCTAGGAGGAATCAAACAATCAAAGGAATGGGACTGAGGGATTGAAGAGTACTTCCAGGGTCAGCAGGCTTTTATGACATAATAGAGAGTATTCAGTGAGACAAGTAGGGGAACCTGAAGAAGGAATAATTGAATGCATAGACAGAGCACAGGATCTGGAGTCAGGAAGATCTGAGTTTAAATCCAGCCTTGGACACTTCCCAGCTGGGTAAACCTGAGCAAGTAATTTAACCTCTCTCAGCCTCAGTTTCTCCATTTGTAAAAAGGTGATAATAATGTCATCTACCTTCCAGGGTTGTTGTAGGGGTCAAATGACATAAAGAACTGAAAGTATTTAAGAATTAAAGGAGAGACTTCTTCAGGATAGGTGAAGGCTTGAACATGGAAAGGGAAGGGGAAAAGGGAATAAGCATTTATATAGTGCCTATTATGTGAGAGGTACTATGCTAAGTGTCTAACAAATATTATCTAATTTTATTACCAAAACATTTCTTCAAGGTATGTGTTATTATTCCCATATTACAGGTGGGAAACTTGAAGCAAACAGAAGTTAAGTAATTATGGCACCATCCAGTTGCCTCCCTTTGTACACTTTACATTGTAAATGTCAATTATTATTATTATTAATTAAAAAAATTATTACCTTCCATCATAGAATCAATATTGTGTATTGGTTCCAAGGCAGAAGAATGATAACGGCTAGGCATTGGGGGTTAAGTGACTTGCCCAGGGTTACACAGCTAGGAAGTGTTTGAGGTCAGATTTGAACCCAGGACTTACCATTTCCAGGTTTGTCTATCCACTAAGCCACCTAGTTGCCCCCCTAAATGTTGATTATTATTATCAACCTAACTAAAGGGGAGATAGGCTTGGAAGAAAGAGGAAATTGGGGGATTTGGATTGGGAAAGAGATGGAGGTCTTTTAGTATAGCAGAAAGAGCACTGATTTTGGAGTCAAAAGTCTCAAAACTCACGAGGAAAAAAAAGTCAAACTCAGAGGAAGTCACTTTCCCTTTCAGAGCCTCTAAAGTAAATAGGATTTGGATTAAATGGTCTTCCTGCTTAAAACTATATGAGTCTATAATTAGGCTCAGGATAGAAGATTCCTGAGGGAGCTATGGCAGGACTGCACATAAGAGGCATAAATAAACGTTCATTAAATTCAGGGTTCCAGACCTGAGGGAAATAGAAATTATTTATAAGCCAGGCAAGCATCGGAGCAGATAATAGAGTACAATAGAGTCTAGCTTTGGCCGTAGTTGTGACCAACTCTTTGTGATCTCATTTGGAGTTTTCTTGGCAAAGATATTTCCTTCTTTAGCTCATTTTGAAGATGAGGAAACTGAGGCAAACAGGGTAAAATAACTTGCCCAGGATCTCATAGCTAATTTGAATTTGAACTCTGGTCTTCCCGATTCCAGGTCAGTGCTTTATCCTTGGTGCCCGTAGTTCTTACTCATCTCCTATTTCAGTCTGAGTACCAATCTCTGATTCCTTGGATCTAGTTCTTCCTTGGGCTTGCATGACTTAGAGGGTGAAAGGGATGGCCATCCTGGAGGAATAGGGTGGAAGTCGTTCTGGAGGTGGAAGGCTCATTCTGCCCCTCGGTGGCTCTCGGATTGGATGGAGAGAGGACAAACACAGACAGAAAGAATGAGCAGTGTGAGCGTCAGAGATGGCTAAGTGACCCGCAGAACGGCTGAGTGCCTCTGGAGGGTGGGGTTGAAGTGATTGCCTGCAGCCATGCACTCAGGGAGGGAGTTCTCCGTGGAAGGCGGTTCTAAAATTCCAGGCTGGGGCTCCAGTCTCAGTTTTGAACTGGGTTGGGCTCTGAGCCCCGGAGGTTCCGCTCCGGTAGATTCTGGCCATTGCAGTGGCCACAGCTCTGGCCTCTAGGCTGAACTCTGGTCTCCACTTTAGGACTAGGTTTGGTCTTTCCTTTGGGCTCCAGTCTTCCATTTGGGCTGAATTCTGGTTTGCACTCTGCGCCCGAGATGGATTCTGGGCCTGGGCACTAGCACTGGCTGAGCTTTGGGCTCTCTGAGTTGGGTTGCGCTCTAGTCTCGGTTCTCCAGTCAATAGGCTAGGCTCTAGGTTCTAAGTGCCTCTGCAGGCTCTCGGACGGACAGCTGCCCGAGGAAATCTCAGGCCTGGGGTGGTTGGGCCGGGATCAGCGGGCCGGGACGAACACAGTCCGCAGGGAGGGGCTCGGAGCTCCGTTTGGGCTCGTGAGGGACTCAGCTTTTGGATTCCCCGCCCCTCCCCAGCCCTTACGCTACCATTGGGCTTCCTGGAACCCTTCGCTTCGTGATTGGCTGATGCAGTTGCCAGTTGGTTTATTAAGGAGAGCATCGACTTCTGCCAGAGGCTCCGGTGTTGGGGCCGGGAGCAGCTCAGGTAGGAGAGTTTGGAATTCCCGACGGGACGGGAGGAAGGGAGCGAGGGAGGGACGGAAGGACCAGGGGATGGTGATGTAGGGTTTGGGGAGGGAGATGAGAGAAAGGGATGAGGACCTGGGTTAGAGGTCTGAGGGCGCACGGACTGAGGATTTGGAGGGGGTGGGGGTTGGGGCGGGGATGGGGTGGCGGGAGTGGGAGCTGGTGGAGCAGAGACAGTGGGGCTGGGCAGGAGAAGGCATAGGGGTGGCAGGGGTCCGGGGAGTAGGTGAGGGTGGGAATGGGGTTGCAGGTTCAGTCCAATTCCAGGGGTATTTCCTAGGCAGGTCACCTTCCCTGGATGGTAAGAAAAGGGTAAGGGGGAGCCCTTGGGAGTGGGCTCTCAAAGATGTCCCAGAAAGGACCAAGCAGCTGGGCGGGAAGCGTCTCCTCTATTTCTGCCACCTCCAGAAGGGGAGGATGTGATTCCTCATCCTTGTGACTAGACTGGGGTCGGGAGAGTGGGAGTTGTTAAGGCTTTGTCCTTGGGGAAGGAGGGGGCGGGCTGGCCCATGGGAAGGGGGGGGAGGCAGTCTTGGAAGCCTCTGACCATGTTGCTACTCTTTCTCAGGTAAGGTAGGGGTCCAGACCTGGCAGCCTGTCTGGCACAGTTTCCTACCTGGGGCTGGTACCAGGCCTCCCCTGCTCAACCTAGCTGATACATGGATATCACCTATCTTTTCTCACTCCACCCTCAGCCCTGGAGACTGGGCCTGGAAGAGGGAGGGGGCCCCCAACCTCTCCGGAAGCAGGGGCCTGGGAAGCAGCCCCAGGGGCCCTGAGAGACAATGGGCAGGCGGATGAAGCCGCCTAGCTAGGAAGGAAGAATCTTTGTCCTTTCCGTCCCCTCCCACTCCTAGGGATAGTGAGGGAGCTCTAGGGGGGCCTGGGACCTCCATGCCTAACTGGGGTGGGGCCTCACTGAGGACTGTTCTTGCTGTCTTTCAAGCCGGAATGGGGAAGCCAGGCAGGCTTTCTTCCTTTGATCCACAAATGGGCAGCCTCTGAAACCTTTGACCTTCCCAAAATAGGGTCTGCAACTATTGCCAAGGTCTTATAGGACTTTGAGGTGCAAAAGACTAGAAAAACCTTCTAGACTCTACTCCTCATGTTATAAAAGGGGAGAAATGAAGCCCAGTAAGGAGAATAGCTGTCTCAAAGAATTCAATATGGGGAGAGGAGATAGAGACCCGTACAAGCCCCTCATTCCCACCTCCAATTGAGAATACCAGTCTTCCTGTCAGTTGTCCAAGGAGGTACAATTAGTAAGTAATTTTGCTTCTTGAGCCTCAGTTTCTTCATCTGTAAAATGGGGAATAATAATATCCACACTACTTGCCTCAGTATAGAAAAGCACTTTGTAATCCTTAGATGTGTTAGCTGTTAGTGTTGTTATAATTCATCCCCTCACCAATAGTTAAGGCCTTTTTCCCTCCTCCTTCTTTCCCCATTCCCAACTTGTTACCCAGTGATAATAGCAGTTCTGGATCCCAAAATAGCTGGCAGGGCCCTGGGAGTCATGATGGGCTAATGAGGGGCTCTTAGGCAGCAGCATCCCCATTCCTTGACAGCTTAGGGCAGGGGGTAGGCGGGTGAAGCAAGGAAAGCTGTTTACTAAAATCAGGGCTTGGGAGCCCATTTTGATTCTCTCTCTGTCTCTATCTCCGTCTCTGTCTCTTACACATACACACACACACACACACAGACACACTCATACACGATGCTCCATAAAGTGATAGGGCGGGAGGTGGGTGGTATCATATGACACTGACAAACTGGTGATGGTGATGGTGGTGGTGGGGAAGGAGGGAGGGAGGACTGTGTTCTTCACACATACATCACTGAGTTCACAGAATCCTAGAATCTCAGACCTGGTTGGTTGGGACCTCAGAGGCCTTAATCCCTTTTAAGCAACCCCAGACAAGTGATCATGTAACCTGTACTTGAAGAATTCTGGTTTACTATTAGAGATAGCCCTTTCCCCTGAGAGGGGCTGACCTGGAGAGCCAGGGTCCAAATCAGGCTCCTGATCTCCTCCCTCCTTCCCTCATCTCCACCCCTCACCCCAAAGAGGCTCAGTCCCTGAGCTGTTACTGCCAGAACCTGGTCAGCTCTTAAGTATTTTTGGTCCTGTTTCCTGTGGCCTTTGGCATCTGACTTTGCTGAGTCTAAGCCATTCACCACTGGGGATGGGGGGGTGGAAGGGTTAGGAGAGTTACCTGTGACCAGGTGAGGGAATCAGGAGCCTGAGATGGACAGACTTCTGGCTAGAGGGAAGGTGAATGGAGTCAAGAGAATTAACTTGTCCAACTCAAGTGACATTTATTATGAATCTGTTAGTTATATCTAGGACCCTGGCCCGGGGGATACACCCACCCTTGTTTTTATAGGTTTAAAAGCACAACACAATTATAACCCAGACCCTGCTCCCAAGGAGCTTCCAATATAACTAACTGGGGAGTAACAAGTAAACAAATAATTCTGCTACTAGGGAGAGTGAGAAGTGCAGAGGAGACAGAGGGAGCAGGCATCATGCTGAGAGTCATCCAAGAGGCACATTCTTTCCTGCAGCTGGGTCAAGGAAGGCTTCATGCAGTAGTTGGCACCTAAGTTGGCCCTGGTTTGGGTGGAGCTTCTGGGCTTTTGGGGGAGATGAGCCTTGGGAGACCACAGCATCAGCATCTATCTCATAGGCCTAGAGCCCTCCCCTCCTTCCCCCTTGGTGCCTCCCTGTCCAGCTTCAGGGAGCTGGCATGTTTCCAGATGAGACTGGAATGTCTGAACTATGTATCACTAGCTTGGACAGGGGAGGAGTCTCAGGTCCCTGTTTTTTTCTACTGGCCCCAGCATTCCTGATTTCACCCTAGAAAAGCAGGGTGGGCCCGGGTCCCAAAGACTGCCTTCTTGACCCCTGTGGCTGTTTTGGCTGTTTAGAGAACTCAGGCTCCAGTTGCAAACAGATGTTCTAGCACCCTTGGCTTTGCACTGTGTGCTCAGCTGTTCCTTTTGGCCTCCTCCCTAACTTGGCAATGAAGTCACTTCTCCCGTTTCCAGGAAGTTAGACTCACACATTGTTCCAGCTGGGAGGGCAGGGAAAAGCCAATTTCCTCACGTATAAATAGGAAAGTGGAGTCCAGGGGGGTAAAAAGGGGAATGGAATTGCCCGAGGCCAGTGATGCAATCTGGACTGGAACCCAGGTCCTTGGGCTCCCAGGCTGCCCATTTAGTGAGAGTGCTGGAAATAGTGCCCTTGGAGACAGGTCTCTTGGAAACCCAAGGCTTGAGTGTTCTCTGCCTACGTCCTTCTCCTTGTCCCCTCCCGCTTGCCTGGTTGCCTCATAATGACTCACTTATAGGAAGTCATTCTTAGCCCTTTTGTCTTAGAATCATGAGATTTTGGACCTGGAAGGGATCTTGGATGCTTTCTGGCACAAATACTTTCCCCATTTTACAGAATAGGTATAGAGAAGGGTGGTGATTTGCCTAAGGTTACAGAAGTGGCAAACATCTTCCAGATGGTATAAACTTGGCTTCTTTTTAGAAGTGTGGCTAAATATGATGACCAGGTATTTCTAGATTGTACAATCATAGTGGAGGGAGGGAATAGACATTTATATAGTGGCTGTTATGTGACAGGCACTGTGCTAAGTGATTTATAAATATGGACCCATTTGATCTTGTAGACACATGGGATGCCAGTTTCTGTTCAATTTCCTCAGACTCAGGAGGTCAGTATCCCCAAGAAGTCACTCTTTTTTGGTCCAGAGCATCATCCTCACCCTGCTAGTAGAAATCAGTTTTCTTTCATATACCCAAACTGTCCTCTCTGATCACCTGGTTGCTTCTTATCAGAACACCTAGCTTCTCTTTTGATCTTTTTGGTCTCTAACCCAAAGACATTCAGTCTCACTTGGCACAATAGGAAGGAAGGAATAATTACTTGCTCCCATTGCTAGACTGCTTAAACACTTCCCTCACATGATTATGAAGTATGATGTTAGGTTTTAAAGCTGGAAGGGAAGAGTTCATCTAGTCCAACCCCCTTTACAAAGGAGGAACCTGAGGAGGGAGAGTAGGCATGGATGCAGAGGAGGAACCAAGTGGGTAGCATCATCAATATGGTGTTCAGCAGGGTCCTTGGAGTCAAGGCAGAGTCATGATTGGAATCCAAGTTCCCTGACTCCAGATCGAGTGTTTATTATGTTCCTACTTTACAAGTGCAGAAATTGAAGCTCAGAGTGATTAAGGGGTTTACTCCTTAGGTAAAAGATGATAAACTGCAGAGTTTGGATTGGAACTGAGGGCCAGAACTGTACTTCCTAGCTAGATAGCTAGTACAGTGGACAGAGGTGCTAGGTCTAGAGTCAGGAAGACCTGAGTTCAAATCTAGCCTCAGGCACTTACTAGCCTTGTGACTCTGGACAAGTCACTTAATCTCTGCCTTAGTTTCCTCAACTGTAAAATGAGGATGTTATTAGCACCTCCTTTCCAGGGTTGTGGGGACTGAATGAGATAACTTGTAAAAAACACTTAACATGGTGCCTAGCACAGAGGAGGTGCTTTATAAATGCTTATTCCTCCCTTCCCCCTTCTATATCATGCTAACTCTCAATCATTCATTCAAGTATAATTATAGGAGCCCATTTTCTACCTGTACCCTCCTACCCCCTTGGTTTCCAGCTCCCTAATAGTGACACAAGTCCTTTAGTCTTCCTGCTAGCCTCAGCAGTAATACTATAAATAATAATAATTGGAATAGAGGGAAGATCTTAGTTTTGGAACTGTGATTTCATCAGGATAGGGGGTTCTTGGTGGGGAAACTCCCTCCACCAATGCAAATCTATAACTGTTCTATAACATTTCAAAGACTTCCCTGAGAGATTCTGAGAGCTTGTCTCACCAAGAGTTTAAATGATTTAAGCTGTGGTTACATAGTGTCAGAGACCAAATATGAAACCCAAATCTTTCCTAACTCAAAGGTGGACTGTTACAGCAAACTGCATCTAAACTTCCCTTTCTAAAAATAATTAAATTTTTTTTTTTAATTTGTTATCTAACTGGTATAGGGAACTCCCTGGGAGGAAAATGTCCATCATTACAGATTGGCAATTGCTTTGCAACTTATAATAACTGGGCACTGAGAGGTTAAGTGATTTGCTAAGGCTTATTTAGCATAACAAGTCATTTTAAAAATGGGTGGCCATAGTATATAGGTAGGGGTGCTACATCTGGTAACTGAGGTTTGGATCCAATCTTTGCTAATTGTTAACTGTGTGACCCTGAGTAAGTCACTTCCCTTTTCTGGGTCTTCTCTATATGTAAAATGGCTTTGGAGCATGCAAAGTGTTTTTTCTATAATAATCTTGCTTAATAGAGCCACTTCATTTTATAGAGACAGAAACTTGAGGCCCAGAGTGGGCAGTGGTCTTGCATAAGAACACTTAGCTAGGAAATTCCTGAGCTAGGAACTGAACCTGGGTCTTCCAAGTTAAGGTACAAGTTCTTGTTGCTGTGGCCAAAGGTCCAGGATGGGGAGCTGAGCTCTATGGTTACTAGGGGTATCAGATTCAACCTGCTAGACAGAGCCTTAACTGGAGGGCCCTACTCTCCAGAAGCCTTTATTCACACAAAGCTCTTTTGCAACTTGCCCCCAACTTATCTTTCCAGCCCTAGCTTACATTCCTCTCCTCTTCTTCATCCTCTCTGTAGTTCCTGCAGACTGGTCAATTCCCTAAATATGGTACTTGATCTCTCTCTCTGAGCATTTGTGCAGGCTAGTCCCTTGCCTACAGCACATTTCCTTTTCATCTCTGACTCTTAGAATCTCATTTCCTTCAAAGCTCAGCTCAGGGACCCTGCTCCCCCCTTCCCCCCAACTCCTCAACATAAGACTATTCCTCATCCTGCCAGCTGCCAGGGCCTCCTTTGCCCACTATGCTCATGTATTTTGTTGTTCATTTTACAGTTGTGTCCAGCTTTTCATGACCATATTTGTAGTTTTCTTGGCAGATAGAATGGAGTGGTTGGCCATTTCCTTCTCCAGCTCATTTGATAGATGAGGAAACTGAGGCCAACAGGGTCACATAGCTAGTGAACATGTCTTCAGCTAGATTTGAATTCTGTAAGATGTCTCCAGCTCTTGGAGTTGCCCCTGCAGGAAAGCCACCTAGCTGTCCTACCATGTATTTACTTTATTAACATTTTGTGCATATCCATATATAAACACATTGTTTCCTCTAAAGGAAATGTAAGCTTCTTGAGGCCATTTTTATTTTTGTGTTTCTAGCATCACTTACAGATGGTATCTAACCTGGCACGCAGATGGTGCTTAATAAATGCTTGTTGATTTGATTTCAAGGATCCTGCTGGAGATAATCCTGATACCAGCTCACCTCTCTTTTTCTTTGATGTGGAGAAAGGAGATGGGGGAAACCCTAGCTATATAGGAATCCTTCCAAGCCTCACCTCACTTTGCCCACTCAAAAGGTAGGTTGTTATGTTCTAGAGGCAGCCAGATGAATAAAATAGGTAACCTGGAATCTCCCTCCAGGAATTCCTAGACTTGACATAAACTCTCGACTAAAATGGCAGGATTGCCTCTGGATAGGGCTGGGGTGGGAGATGGGGTGCTCTCTTTAGTCTGACTTTTCACCGTTTTAGGTCTCACTCTTTAGAGACCTTAGTACCATCTGGGGATCATCATCTGTAATTAAATGTGAGTCACAGAAACATAGAATGTTAGAGCTGGGAGGGACTTGAGAAGGTAGCAAGTCAGAACTGGGAAGGATCTTAGAGAGCATCTTGCCCAGGAACTTTTAACCCCAGGACCCAAGGATGGATTTCAAGTCTGTGAATTTGGAGGAGGAAAAAAAAATTATCTTTATTTTTACTAATTTCTAACTGAAATTGAGCATTTCCTTCAGTTATGAATATAGGTAACCAAAAAAAAAGGTTCTGAGAAGGGGTCCAAAGACTTTACCAAAGGGGACCATGTCACAAACAAAGTTAAGAGCCCTTGGACTAGTTTAACCCCTTAATTTTTTTTTTTTAAACCCTTACCTTCCGTCTTGGAGTCAATACTGTGTATTGGCTCCAAGGCAGAAGAGTGGTAAGGGCTAGGCAATGGGGGTCAAGTGACTTGCCCAGGGTCACACAGCTGGGAAGTGTCTGAGGTCAGATTTGAACCTAGGACCTCCCGTCTCTAGGCCTAGCTCTCAACACACTGAGCTACCCAGCTGCCCCCAACCCCTTAATTTTATAGAGGAACAAAATGAGGTTTAAACAGGTTCTGTCTTCAGAGTCACATGGTTAGTAAATGAAGCAGAACAGGGACATGAATTTGGGTCTTTCTTGACTCCAAATGGAGGTCTGTCCTCCTGCCCCCAGCAGTTCCAGAGGAGAGGGCAGACTGAGCAGGACTAAGCTTAAATGTTTTATAAACTTCCTAGCCTAGGTTGAAATCTTTTTTCTTGCCTGCCCACAGAGACAATGGCCAAGTTTGCTATGAACCAGAACCTGCCAGGTGAGAAGAATTGGGGGGAGGGATTTTTCCAAGGGGATAAAGTAGTTGGGCTGGTGAGAAAGGCAAGGAAATTCAGGCTGTCCAGGTTCTTCCAGGAAGGAGAATTGGAAAGGCGGTGGTTCAGATCTCCCCAGCAGGGAATCCCTTTTGCCCGAGATATGGGTGATCTCTGGGTTTCCTCTTCCCCTAGCCTTTGGGTCTGTTCCTATGTTTGCTCCCCAAATACTTGGGTCTGACCCCATGTCTTCTCTCTGGTCTCTAGCCCCTGACTATTAGTAGTTCTCAATCATGTGTTTCTCCCCTCCAGACCTGGGTGGCCCCTTTCTATACAGGGACCAGGATGGTGGGGTTCGAAGTCCATATTCAGTGGAGACTCCTTATGGCTTCCAGTTGGACCTGGATTTCCTGAAGTATGTGGAGGATATTGAAAGTGGGCAGGGCCTCCGAAGCAGAGCCCCTCTGCCCACTCGTCGACCCCGGGCACCCCGGCCTTCTGGTCCCCGAAGCCCTCGTAGCCCAGGACCTTGGACTTCCACAGAGTCCTTGGCCAGTGAGGATGGACGGGGGTCATCCCAGGGTCTGGGGGAGTCTGGGGGAGCCTTATCTTTGGCCCCAGCACCTCCCCTTAGCCTTGGCCTCCTACCACCACCATCACCACGAACAGCCTCAGGGAGAAACCCCAGGGTGGAGAAGACACTGCTGGAGACAAGTCGTAGGCTGGCACAAGAACAGGAGCAGGCGCCTGTCGGCACAGGACTTGGCCCTGGTCTGGGCTGGAGGAGCCCACTGAGCTCTGGCAGAAGCAGCCCTGCCCCAGCTGCCAGCCCAGCCCAGCTACAGCATGTTCGGGAGCAGATGGCAGCTGCCTTACGGAGACTGCGGGAGCTGGAGGGCCAGGTGAAGTCACTCCCTGCTCTGCAGAAGCAGCTGCGGACCTTACGTGAGGAGAGGGCGCGCTTGCTACAGGCAGGGTACCAGCTAGGCCCTGAACCCGAGCTAGAGCAGGAGCTAGACTCCCCCGCTCGGCCTGGGAAACTCGCTGAGTTACGCCGGCTGACCGAAAGACTAGCCACATCAGAGAGGGGGGTCAAGGCTCGAGCTCAGGCCCATGGGTCTTCTTGTGAGACAGGGACATTAGCGGTGCCTGAAACCCGGGAAGTGGGCACATTGATGGCACCTGAGATGCAGGAGATGGGTGTGTTGGCAGCATCCGAGACCTGTGAGGCAGGCATCCTGGTCCTACCCAAGACTTGTGAAGAAGGCATGTTGGCAGTGCCCGAGACCCATGAGGCAGCCACATGGGTGACAGAAGAGCTATTAGGGGTGCGAGATGCCGCTGAACGGGAACTAGAGATGCTGAAGAGCAGTCTGGAACACCAGCGTGGGGTGAGTGCTTTCCTGCAGGAGCGACTCCAGGAGCTGGAGGCTGTTCAAGTTCTGAAGGAAGAGGAGGCACTATCCCAGTCACGACAAGAGGCTGCCACCCAGACCCCCAGCCACCTGAGCCAGGGGACCACGGCTGAGAAGGGCACACAGGCTGAGCTGGGGCCCCTGGAACCGAGCCATGGAGAGGCTGCCCCATCTGGGCAAGAGGTTCTCAGTCAAGTGCCAGCCCAACAGAGCAGGGTCGTAGCCCAGGCTGGTGAGTTTGGCCTGCTCTTGCTTTCTGCTGTATTCCTGTGGGCGCTGCCGAGTCCAACAATTATACTTTGTCTCCAGGTACCCTCAGATCCATCATGAAGAAACGAGATGGAGCAGCGGAGCCCAGCTCTGGCCCTAAAAGCCTGCAGTTTGTGGGCATCCTCAATGGAGAGTGAGACTCTAGAACCCAATGCCCTTCTAGGCTCTGGGTTCTCTCCTGGTCCCCAGTAAAGAGCCCCGGGTTTGAAGGCAGATGCCTGGATTCCAGCTCTAGCTCTGCCACTCACTAGCTGTGTGACTTTGGGAAAGTCACTTCCCCTCTTTGGCATTAGCTTCCTCATCTACAAAATGAGGGGGTTTGGCCTAGCTAATCTCAAAGGTCCCTTCAATTCTAAATCCTTTGATATCGTGTTTGATTTTCCATAGCTTAGCTCTAACTCTTTTCCTTGTTCTGGGCTATAGCTTCCTTCCATGATTCAAAAGTGGCTTTCTTGGATGGTAGTAGTTTCCTCATTACTACAGAATAGTTGACTATATTGGTCAGGAAGGTTGGGCAGGGGGAGATGCCAGGCCAGGAACACATCATATGGGATGTCTTGAGGCCATGTTTAGCTTTGAGAGTTTGGGATTCTAGAATCCTGTTTGGCACTTGGGGCCTAGTTATTTTCAGTCCCCAAAGCTTCTTTGTCTTCCTCTACCCATAAGCCTTTCTCCCAGCAGGTATGAGAGCTCCTCATCCAGTGAAGAGGAAGAGGCCAGTGATGGGGATAGTGATTCAGAACCAGGGGACCCCGAGGGCTCTTCAGATGATAGCTCCAGCTCTTCTGGCCACTCTCCACCTCATTCCCCAGGGAGCAGCTCTTCTGGTGTCCAGGACCAGTCACAGACTGCACAGGATGCCCCTGACAACCGGGAGAAGTGAGTAGGACTGAAGGGAAGAGTAAGTCAGTTTTGTTCTGTCCCTGGGAGGGTCTCCATCCTATCCAGAGTCTTGCTCTGCCTCCTTTCTATACCTTTAGGAGTCTTCCTTGTTCCTTAGGGCTCCTTTTCTTACTTGCTTCAGGTTTGAGCTGAGTCCCCGCCTGAAGGAAGCCTGCCTGGTGCTTCAGAAGCAGCTGAGCCAGCCCAGGGGCAGCCGGGACCGGGAGGGAGTAAGTTCCCAGTCCCCCAAGTCTCCTACCATCAAGACTGTATAAGCAGGGCCATGGGCAAAAATCTCCTGTCACTCTGTTTTCTATGTCTTCACAGGCTTCCTGCACTTCACGTCTGGTACAGCAGGAATGGTTTCGTGTGTCCAGCCAGAAGCACTCCCGCCCTGGTCCTGTGGCAGCCCTCTTGGCTTCCCTGAATGCACACTCGCCAGCATTGCTGGCCCATGTGGTCAACTTGGCAGATGGCAATGGCAACTCAGCCCTGCATTACAGTGTCTCTCATTCCAATTTTGACATTGTACGCCTGCTGCTAGATACTGGTCAGTGGGGCCTGGGGCCTGGGGCCTGGATTGAGGCATGGAAAGCAGGGGTGGGAGCTGGTCAGAGGGAGTCAGTACATAAAAGAGTTGATCAGTTGACCGTGGAAGTCCAGCTCTAGCTGGAAGTCATAAGGTATTTCCACTGAATAGGAACTTAGACCCTGACCATCCTGGTTCCTGTGGAGAAAGGAGTCATCCAGGTCTGAGGAAGAAGCACAGGATTCAGGGCTAGAGACATTAGAATCAGGGCCAGAGATGGAAGTGGGAGACAGGCTAGATCTGGTCAGTGGGGCTGAGAGCTGGGATTTATTACAACTATTACTACTCATGTTACGGGAGCTTCATTCCATCAACCAGTCATTCTCTTCCCTCCTCGTTCCCCTTTCATTTTAAACCTTTGTCCTCTGTCTTACAATCAACACTGTGTACTGGTTCCAAGGCTGAAGAGTGGTAAGGGCTAGGCAATGGGGGTTAAGTGACTTGCCCAGGGTCACACAGCTAAGAAGTGTCTGAGTCAGTCTCCTTTGAGTAGCCCATCATTTATGATGTGGAAGAGGCTTCTTGCCATTTGGAAGTCATGTCCTTGAGGATGGGAGATAAGATCTGTATAAGAGTGTAGAATCTTGGACTAGAATGTGTGTTGCGATTCAGACTGAGGCTCTTAAGAACTCAAGAGGATCTTGGATTAGCCTGAGGATGCTTGGATAAATCATATTTCTAGAGTCAGAAAGGAATCTTGGAACTTTCTAGTGTGACCCCTTTCTCCAAACAAGAATTCTCTACAATTTCCCCAAAAGGGAGCCTTCTACATCTGCTCAAATAATTCCAATGTCAGAGAGCTCACGACTAGAAGAACTGTAAAATTCAGAACTGGAAAGGGGCATTCAATTCAATAAGCACTTATTACTTACCTACTATGTGCAAGATGTTCTATGCTAATAATACAAGAACAAAAATTTGTTTCTGCTGTCAAAGAGTTTACATTGTATTGGTGGAAAACATGCACCCAAAAAATTACTATGAAATTTACACCAAATTAATTCCTGGGAGAAGGTACTAGTAAATGAGGGAATGAGGACAGATTCCACAGTAGGAGGTGACATGGGAACTGAGCTTTGAAGAAAGTGAGAGATTCTGAGAGGAGATAAAGAGGGAGGGCAGGGGAGACTCATTGAGTCTGGAAATGGAATGAGTGTCTGGGGAACCACTAATGGGCCAGGGTGACTGGATTATAGTGTGTGCAAAAGAAAATAGCCCAGGATTATGAACCTGGAAAGGTAAGTTGAAGCCTTTATGAGCCAAAATTTGAATTTAGGTCTTCTGGTACCAAATGTAGTGCTCTCCCCCTTATATCTCTAGAGCTGAAAGATATTTGAGTAGTTTGTCTCATTGTGGGATGACTCATTGTTAGGAAATGATCAAGCCAGATTCTGACTGTAATTGCCACCCTCTGGGGCTAAGCAGAAGGAGGCTTATTCCTTCTTCTTTTTTTTAAACTCTCACCTTTCATCTTAGAATCAATACTGTGTATTGGTTCCAAGGCGGAAGAAAGGTAAGGGCCAGGCAATGGGAGTTAAGTGGCTTGTCCAGGGTCACACAGCTAGGAAGTGTCTGAGGTCACATTTGAACCTAGGACTTCCCATCTCTAGGCCTGGCTTCAATCCATGGAGCTACCCAGCTGTCCCCTATTCCTCTTCTTTAGGACAGTCCTTCAGCTACTGAAAGAAAGCAATGAGTCTGAGGCCTTTAGGACTAACTTTTAGTGGTGAAGCATCCTTACTAACTTAATAACTTACCTAAGTTATTTTTTCTTGGGCTTCATGGACCTCAGTGGGAAGAGGGACAGAGTCTATTCCTGTTATCAGGGTTTAGTGAACACTTCCTATTTGTACTTCTTTCTAGCACTGTACACTCACATATGCTTAGTGCCGTCTCCCCAAATTGAAGAGGCTTCATTCCTTTAGTTTGTTCCCATCTCTAATCTCCCAGGACTACATCCAGTCCTTTCTCTAGATCACTTAGGTCTCCCCTGGAGGGCAGGACCAGATCCACTATAATGCCTCTTCCAGGTATGAAATGGATACCCCAGAGTCTAGAAATGGGAGGGTAGGATGTAGAGCTAAAAGGGACCCATCCAGGTTGCTTAGACCAATTCCCAACCTCCCCAATGTACACATGTGGAAGAAAATAAGGTCCAGAGAGGTAAGTGTCAGAGCTAGATGTACAAACCAGGTTTGTGAGATGCATTCCCAGTGCTTATTCTACTATAGCATGTTACGTCCTTTCCACAGTTGTAGAAGTTCAGGGCTAGGAGAGTCCTCAGAGGTCATCTGGTCCAACCCCAAATTCTATATTTTACAGATGGGAAAACTGGAAAAAGGGGTAGAAACACTTGGCCATGTTGTATAGTGAGCCAGAGCCAGAGCCAAAGCCTACACTAGAAGAATTTAAGAACTGGAGAGGGCCTCAGTGGTCATCTAATCCAAAGTTTAAAGAAAAGGAATTCCTTACTGTAACCTATATAAGAGGTTGGTCTCCTTTTAAAGGCATCCAAAGAAAGTCTAAAGACTATGGCTTGTAAAGGCAACTCATCTCCCCTTTGCCCAGCTCTGTTCCTTAGAAAGTTTTTCTTGACATCAGACCTAAATTTGCTTCTTTGTAACTTCCACCCATTGTTCCTGGTTTAGACTTTTGGGGCCAAATAGAACAAATCTAATCTATTTTCCACACAATAGCTTTTCAGATACTTGAAAGCAGCTATCCTGGCCTCCTGAACCTTGAAGCTCATATGATGTGGACTCAAGGCCCTTTACCATCTTGATTATCCTATAGAGACTCTGGTTTTTCAATCTTCTTAGATTGAAGTGACCAGATTTGAACAAGAGGCCTTAGATGGGATCAGGAGAATAGGCCTACCACTTGCCTATTGCAAGAAGTCAGGTCCCACAATGCAGGCCAAGATTGTGTTTACACTTTTGTTTGTCATTTCATAGTTACTGATTCATATTGTATCTGTAGTACTCTATGCCAATCTTTTTTAAAACTGCCACTGTCTGTCCATACCTTTCATCTTTTGCCCTTGTGAAATTGATTTTTTAGTACAGGTTAAGACTTCACATTTATCCCTAATGAATTCCATCTTATTAAGATGTAATCCAATGTTTTGGAATCTCAGAAGTCTTTTGGATCCTGACTCTGTCTTCTATTATGTGAATTAGCTTCTCAGTTTTGTGTCATCTGCACATTTGATAAGCATGTTTTCTATGTCTTTAGAATTTCCAGCTCTAAATCTCTGACTTCAAATAGCTGATCCAGGATTAAAACCCAATTCCTCTGACCACATTTACTGCTTTCCACTTTAGCACATTGTCCCCATCGTGTCTCCAGCTGCCTTAAGCTTGCCAAGTTTAACCTAGTTACATCGAACTCTTGACTGTTTCTGCAGGAGCTCAGATGTCCTCAGACGTCTATCATCTAGTTCAACCTCTTCATTTTACTGGTTGGGTGACTTGGGGCAGATTCTTCCCTTCTCTATGACTTATTTCCCCTGTCTATAAAATGGAGGATTGAAGAGGTTGGATTCAAAATCTCAGTTAGCTCTAAATCCTATGATCTGTGTTGAGTCCTTGCTCAGGCATTTACTCACTGAGTAAAATATTTACTCTGAGCCTGTTTTTCTCAGATGTAGATGACAAAACATGCATTGCCTACTTCATGGGGTGCTTTGGACACAGTTTTTAAATGTTAAAAGCCTGATGGGAATTGGGTGTTATTTACCTTGACATCTTGATATCACACATATCTTCCTATTTCTAAATCCTATGATCCTAACCTGTAGAGATTGCAACCCATGTGTTGATCCCTGTAGTCCTTGCCTTAGATGAGTGAGCTTTCCTAAGGTCTGCTGAGAGAAGAAACTCCCCTTCCTCCATGGATTTATGTTTGTCAACTGCAGCCCCTAATGTGGTGTCTGCTAAGGAGTCTGCCCAGTGAGGCCTTGAGTACCCCACTGTAGGAATTAAATTTTAATGATTGACTAAAATATATGAAAATTATAAATAAGATGGTAGTTGCCAATTCAAAGTATTATTGCTCAATTTAATAGCTTTTATTTACAAAAGAGGTGGAAAGAGTGTGAACTTTTAAAATTACTCCATCCTACATATCCAATTTGTTGTCAAGGCCTGTTGATTTTACATTCATCTTGCTTATATTCCCATCTGAGGGCTTGCACTAGGGTGGTGGTACTGTCAGAGGAAACTGACAAGTAGACTCCCTGGTGTAGGCACTTATAACCTCACTCTTGGGACTGTTGCAAGGCTGCTGTTTAGTTTTCCTTTCTAAAATCTCTCTCCACTCCAGTCAATCCTCCATTCAGCTGCCAAATTGATCTCCCTAAAGTACAAGTTTGAGCATGTCACACCTTCCTCCCTTAAACTCCAATGGCTCCCTAAATTTCTATGCTCAACTATAAAATCCTCTGTTCAAACTATCTCTCTTTACCTCCTGCTCTTTAAAACAAAAACAAAAAAACTCTTATCTTCTGTTTTATTTGATACCAAGTATTGATTTCTAAGAAGAGTGGTAAGGATTAGGCAGTTGGGGTTAAGTGACTTGCCCAGGGTAATAGAGAATCACAGACCAAATTTGAACCAGGACCTCCCATCTTGAGGCCTGGTTTTCTATCCACTGTGCTACCTAGCTGTCCTTTTTGCCCAACTTTTCCAGTCTTCTTACATCTTATAGCTCATGTATTCTTCAGTCCAGTGACACTGGCCTCCCAGTTGTTTGCTGTCCTCAAAAAAGACACTTAATCTTCTGACATTTTTTCTGGCTTTCCCTCATGCCTGGGACGTTCTCTCTCCTGGCTACTCTGGCTTCCCTGAAGACCCAGGTAAAAGCTCATCTTCTACAGGAAGCTCTACTCTGACAGCCCTTAATGCTAGTGCCTTCCTTCCTTCAGTTGATTATTTCATATTTATACTGTATAAAGCCAGTTTGTTCAGCTGCTGCATGTTGTCTCTTTCATTAGACTGTGAGCTCCTTGAGATGTGTATAGTTTTTTGCATTTTATCTCTCCCATTAGAGAGCTCCTTGGTGCCTTTCTTTGTATGTCACACTTAGCATAGGGGTCTGGCATAGTAGATGCTTAATAAATGCTGAGTGACCATAGGAATCCTTTGAAGACTTTTTAAGCATGGAAAGACCTTGGTGAGAACTACATTAGTAAGATTATTTCTGGCAGTTGAATGGATAGATGGGAGAACAAAAAGACTAGAGGCAGAGATCAATTAGAAGATTGTTATGATCCTCCAAGTATGAAAATACTAAGGGCCTAAGCCAAGATGGTGGCTGTGAGCAAAGGAAGTAAGACATAAGATGTTAGGAAGGTAGAATCAATAGTACCTAGAAACTGATTGGATACTGGGTAGAAGGAAGAATCAACAGAATTATCAAATTTTGGAGGGGCAAGTTTAAAGGAGAAGATAACACCATCTTGGTCTCTGCTGAGAGAAGCTTCAACTTAGATATGCTCTAAGGCAATATGCTCACACCATTATGGTCCCATTTTACTTGCTAACACTATTTTGCATTTCAATTCCCTGTCATTAGAATGAGGGAGTTGATTAAATGGTCTGTCTAGAAAAAAACTAGGCATTCTGATTTAGGCAGCTTCCATCCTTCCCAAAAGGTTTATTAGTTAATATTTACAATTCAAGGTTTGCAAGTACTTTCATTTGTTCCTTATAATAACCTTCCGGAAGTAGATGCTGTTGTTATTCCCATTTCACAGATGAGGAAACAGGCTAAAGTTAAATTACTCGCCCAGTCACACAGCTAATAATTGTCTGAGACAGGATTCAAATTCAGATTTTTTTAACTTGTCTACTATGCTACCTAAGTTCCTTGCCTCTTTATTCCCATAAAAAGTGTTGTTGGTTCAGTTGTTTGAGTCCTGTCTAGGCTCTTCATGACTCTATTTGTAGGTTTTCTTGGCAAATATGAAGAACTGAGGCAAACGAGGTTAAGTAACTTGCCCAGGGTCATACAGCTAGTGTATGAAGCCAGATGTGAATTCAGAAGATAAATCTTGACTTCTGGCCCTTCTTCCACCATGTCCCCCTAGCTACCCATAACAAATACCCTTTAAAACCATAATTTTTTTTTTTGCATCTCTTGAGAATACCAATGACTTATTAATAATTATAATCTCATAAGAACTTATCATATTCACTTTTTCCTGAGCACAGAATTCAACAAGGGGGAGCCGAGCATGGTTAGTGTGTACAGGGCAGTGACTGCAAAACTTTTAGAGATCATGTGCTGTCATCCCCCCCACCCACCCAAGTGCTGGGCATGTCCCACCCTTATCCCACATGGGGGAGGGGGAAACCCACTCCCACTGGGCTGCTGGGTGGAGGGGTGGGTAAAGTAAAGAATGCCCTCAGCAAGTATAGAGGGGAAGGGGAGTGACCTGAGCCCTCCCCTCCCCCTCAGCTCTGTGAGCTGCCCACCTTACCCCAGACACAGGAGGGAGAAAGTTTTCCCATTGGGCTATTGGATGGAGGGGTAGGTAATGTGAAAAAATGTCATCAGGCATGGTGGAGAGGGGGAAGGGAGCAGTTCTGCCCAAGTCCCTCTGCCTTTCTAGTAATTAATTTCGTGGGGGTAGGGCAGCTCATGTACCTACATAGAGTACTCCGTATGCCATCTTTGGCATACATGCCACAAATTTGCTACCACTAGTATAGGGAGAAATTTAGCTTGAATTTATCCCTACTTTGAAGAGCTCTAATCTTACTCCTTGAGTTTTCTTTCCCTTCTGATTACCAATTTGTCTGCCTTTTCACAATCCGAGTTTTTGGGGTCATCCACACCGTACTTTACCAGATTCCATTCCACAACACTCTAGTTTCTGGTTATGTGCTAACTGAGGACCAAGCAGAGGCTGGATGACCACTTCTGTTGGAAATGTTATTTTTGTTATCATGTAAAACACAGTTCCACATTGGTCATTGTTGTAAGACCACACTTATACAAAACTGAACCACTAAATAAAACTGTAAATGCACTGATATGAAAGATAGCATGTTTTCTGAAAGTGGTTAGCGTCCCCTGTTGGGAATATGCTAAGGGGAATTGATGCTTTGAAAGAGATTAGCCTAAGAGACTTGTATTCCAACCACATACCATTTTACTGATAGGGAAAATGAGATTCAGAATGAGGTAATAGGAGAGCTTCATGGGCCCTGAACTTTCCAGGCCAGTGTTTACCTTAAAGAAGGATGAAGTGTTTGAGGCTGAAGAGGAGTCAGAGTAAAATCCCACCCCTGCCTATAAGAAATTGAGATTAATAAAGTTGGCTTGCCGGATGCAAAAATTTGAGATCTGAAGACAAGAACTAGGGTATTACTCCCACTTTGTCCTTTCTCCCTTGCAGGGGTGTGTGAGGTGGATCATCAGAACAGAGCAGGGTACACAGCCCTCATGCTGGCTGCTCTGGCCTCTGTAGACGGAGATGACGACATGGATGTAATAAGGAGGCTATTCAGTTTAGGAAATGTCAATGCCAAAGCCAGCCAGGTGAGCCCTTCTCCACTCCCCGGGAACCCATAATCCCAGTTCGTCTTGGCTGGGTCTGGACTTAAAAGTACTTATTCTGATTGGAAGACCATCCTTGGCCCTGGTCTGTTCCTTTGCCCTGAGGGATAGATGCTTCCTATTATACTCCTAGCTCTGGCTTTATATCCTTGGTTTCTCCAGGCAGGGCAGACAGCCTTGATGCTGGCAGTGAGTCATGGTCGACAGGACATGGTAGCTGCCTTGCTAGCCTGTGGAGCTGATGTGAACCTGCAAGATGAGGAGGGCTCCACCGCTCTGATGTGTGCTAGTGAACATGGACGAGTGGAAATGGTGAAGCTACTTCTGGCAGAGCCAACCTGTGACCAAGCTGTCTTGGACAATGTGAGGCTGGGGCCTATATGGGGAAAGGAGGGTGGGGACAGAGAAGAAATGGGTTCAGAACATCGCCTGATTTGCCCAGAATTCCAGCTCCATTTGTCATTTTTCTTTTTTACTGGGATTACTATGGGCCTCAATATATCACTTCTTTCCTCTCTGAGGTTTCCTTGAGTCTAGACCACCCTCAAGAACTGCCAGGATAGGTCTCATCCCTCTGGTTAGGTTGTGGTGATTCTCCTTCTCCCCAATAAAGGAAGGCACCAGTGCCCTCGCTATAGCCCTGGAAGCCGGACAGGAAGAAGTTGCTGCCCTGCTGCATGCACATTTAAGCTCAGCTAAATCAGGGCCTTTGGTAAGTCCCCTTTTCAATAACTCTACAAAGATTCTTCCAGTACCCATTAGCAACATTCTGTGGAGGCAAGACTAGGCAGTGACTGTTGGGACTTTTATTTGGCTGCAAGTATGGGGCATAACAAATGGGAAGACTTGTCAGGTGAACTAGTAGAAACTACTGTCTACCACTTATCTAGGAAAGAGGTTTTAAACTAGTTCTGGTAACAGAGGGACTGATGTGAGGCATTTCAAAGAAATACTAGGACTTGGTAACTTGCTATATTTGGATGAATGTGAATATAGGAATTCAAAACTCACCAGGGGGACATCCAGATGGTGTTGCATATATACTTGGAAACACAGACTTAAAGTCAGAGCTGGAAATAGAAGGGAAGCTACTTATGCTGCAAATAGAGTAATTAATAGGACTAATCAATCTATTCTAGCATCATATAGAGGCACTTATGCCTCTTGAAAATGGGCATAATTTGTTTTATGTGCTAATTTTTCTGTAAGCATATTTGTACGCAAAGGGGAAGCAGCCTGAGGAGATTTAAGTTTAGAGATCAAATCTAGAATGAGGCCCTAAAATAGGATGGGAGCAAAAATAAAAAAGTTCAAAAATCCACATTCAACAGTGAGTTAATGAGAGACTTGGAAAAATAGATTAATTTCCTCCCCATCTCTTTCAACTCAACTCTATCCCTGTCTTCCAGACACCACCAGCGTCTCCAGATTCTGAGAACAGCAATACAGATGACAACTGTTGTGAAAACAAGGATGCAGGGCCTATGTGATTGGCCTTATCTCTTGTCCCATTCCAGCTAAACTATAACTTGATGTTCCTTTTCCACTAACCCATCTGAAGGAGAATAGCCTGGACCCATACAAGTTCCAAATTTTTGAGTGTCCCATAAAGTACCTTTAGAGCCTTTTATAAATTGGGGGAGCAATTACAACTGAACTTCAAGGTTCTTAGGAACTAGGGATTTGATCAGAAGATGAAATGAATTAGCTCAGGGAAAGGCACCCAGCAATAACTTTGCTTTTTGTAACTAAAGGCTTATAACAGGCCAACAGATCTACAGGAGGAACCCCAAGAATTCTCTCCAACACCTATCATGCTGTGATCGGCTAGTTCTTATTTTCCCCCAAGGGCTCCATCTATCCACCATGCCATTCTTAGTTCCTGTTCAATACCATCAAAGCTCTTCATCACTACTCAAGACCACTGAGAAAGGGAAAAAGGATAATAAGAGCTCCAGTGACTTATTGCAAGGCCAGGCCTCCAGTTTTAAAAATACACTACTCTATATAAGGTCTCCTGCTTTTGATCTTGCAAAGTACAATGAGTTGGCTCTGTGGTCATGGTCCTCACCCCAGCCCAAGTTCCTAAATAGCCTGGCTTCAATCCTGTTCTGAGGTCAAAGGTTCCCAATTCAATCTGGGGAAATGAAACTTTCCAATAAAATTCAACAATCAGGTTATACTGTCTGATTTCTGTTTGTGGGAGTGGAGAGGCCATATAAGAGTATTTGACCCCAATACTAGCTTACACCTCAGATGGCTCTTTCTAAAGTTCCATTTTCTTCCATTGTTTTCAAGATACCAGGCACGCCTCAGGGAATAAAAAATACCCCAAAAATACCTGATCATCCCACCTTTAGAAGGTCACACTACTCAGTAGCTTAGACAAAACTCTTTATTTTACACATCCCTTAAGACGTCTTTCCAAACTGGGACCAGCAGCCTAGGACCTCCATCTGAAAATAAAGTCAGTGTAAGGTACTAGGACTTTTTAGTACAAATTCCAGCTTATAGCATTTACCACTGTTACCCAATTCACCCATTAGTCTCTACTTGTTTAAAGCCCTCCTGCAATCTGGTCTAAAACAGTCTGTTTTACTTTTTAGAAAATTTTATTTAGAATGTTTTCCCATAGTTACAAGATTCATGTTCTTTCCTTCCCCTTTCCTCACCCCTCCCATAGCCAGCACCAATTCCACAGGCAAAGCAGTCTAATTTTATGAGCCCCATGACCATCTCCCCTTGGTATCATTTAAGTTACCTGGTCTTGTCGTCCCCCTTACCCCCAGCACACGAACCTACAGCCTCCCCAAGCTCTATCACATTTTCTGTGGGACTCAAGTTTCCTTTACTGCAGCAAAAGGGGAGTAAGAGCTGAGGCTGCAGATTCAAGAGCAGTTGTGAAAATCAACAGACTCGGACCAGTCCGGTTCTAGGACAAGACTGCCTCCCAGAATGCCTACCCCCTCTCTGGGTCTCAGGACCTTACTGTCAAAGAAGGGGGCTGGGCTCTAAGGCCCCTTAGGGGAGGTAACTCCAGCCCAGCCCCTCACTCTTTGGGTGATCCTGGCTAGGAATCATTTCACCTCTTCTTATTCAGAAGAGGAGGAAATCGTGACCGAACAATAAAACTCATATTCCCTTCCCCAGTCCTAAGAGTGGATCCGCGGGCACTCACCGGCTGGTCTCATCGCAGCCTCCGGGCCTCACGTTCTGACTCCAGCAGGGTGAGCACGTCCCCTTCCCGCACCGGGCCCTTCACGTTACGGATGATGGACCGGCTCGTGTCGTCCATGAACTCCACGCGAACCTGAACAGGAGGCAGAGAGGCCTCAGGGACGCCCATGTGCGTCCGTAAGAGGGGAGGAATCCAGGAGAGGGCGGGAAGGAGGGAGCGTGTGCCCAGGGAGGGGGCGCGCCGAGCGAGTGTGGACTTACCTGGGTACATTGACCCTGAGAACCGGTCCTACCCAGTACCTTGGTGACCTGGAGACGAAAAGCGTAAAGTGTAAAGCTGGGGCCGGCGGCGGCCCGTTCCCTCCTTCTTTCCCTCCCCAGACCCTGGAGCGGTTCGGGTTCCCAGCCCCTTGCTGGAGCCGGGCAGCAGAGCCTTGTCCTTATTTTGCCGCTCCGAATCCCCAGTTCCGGCCCTTGTTCCTCACCCTGGCCAACTTGATGGGCTGCACACGTCCTGTGTCCATGATGGCGGCACGAAAAGAAGGAGTAAGAGGGACGAGAGAGAGTCACGTGGCCCCGGGCGCCTCTTTATGGGATTCCTCAGGCCCCGCCTCTAACTCTCGCGAGATCTCGACTCTCGTGTCCCCGCCCCTTCCTTCTTTCCCAACAGTGTTTGCGGCTGCAGTTGCTGCCCTTCATCTTAGAATCAAGATGGCATCTGCTACTGGCTTCATTCAGTGGCTCCGGAACTCGGCCTCCGGGGTGCGGCGACGACCCTGGGGATGAGGGCACAATCTGATGACTTGAGGGACGGAGAACTGACTGACCGACATCTCAGCCTTCCCTCCTGTGTCGCCCCCCTATCTCGAGCCTTACCTTGACCTGCATGCCCTATCGCCCCGCCCCTTGTCCCTCCTATCCCATCTTCACCTGCGACCCAGCCCTAACCTTCGCCCCTCCCTCCCTCCTTAATCCCTTCTCCTACACCTCTCTTCCTCTCTCTGCCTGGGTCATCTCTCCCAGTCCATGATCCGCAACCTGGGACCCTTGTTTCTACCCTCGTCTTCCGCACCCCAGTTTCTAATCCTAATTCCTTGTCTCTCCTTCCTCTGACCCGGTGGCCTATCCCCCTGTCCCTTTGCTCTTTGTTTCTGACCCCTCTGCCCATTCCTCACCCCCGACCCTATCGATAACTGTTATCTTTCGGTGCCTTGGTACTGTTGCCATCTCCGATCTCATGATCTCATATTCCTCCCTCTCTCCCCCTCCTCACCTTTGATTCAGTACTTATCCCAAACAATGAACTCCAGTTCCCTTCTGGCACTCTCCTTTCCCCCTCTCCAGCGACTCCACCCCTGTTCTAGGCTCCTGGGTCTCTTCTACCATTGTTTCTGGCCTCTGAACCCTCCATTCTGTATGCATCGATTCTCCCTCTGCCTAGGGATATGCTCATTCCTCCCTAGGCCTTTCCCCTCAGCTTTACCGCAGATCCTAACTCTACTCCTCTTGAGCTTTTGCCCTTTCTCTTAGTTGTAATCCCTTCTCTTTTTCTCTAGAGTACCACCTCATCCCAATCTGTACTTTCTTTTTTTTTTTTATAATCCTTACCATTCATTTTAGAATCAATACTAAGTATTGGTTCCAAGGCAGAAGAATGGTAAGGGGTAGGCAATTTGGGGTTAAGTGACACCTAGGGTCACACAGCTAGGAAGTGTCTGAGGTCAAATTTGAACCTAAGACTTTCCAGTCTCTAGACCTGGCTCTCTATCCGCTTAGCTACTTCTCAGTCTCTTACTTTCTAATCTATGGTGCCTCTTGAGATACTTCATCTCTTGCACCAGGGTGTTTCTCCATTCCCATTATCTATGCCCTGTGATATACTCTCGACTAAACCTCCAGGGTATAACCCATACCATATGTTCCCTGCTCTCTTCTCTCTCTTGTAGTCTATTGTTTTCTCAACATTTTCTCTTTTTCACAGCATAATCTCCAAGCTAAGCTGCAACTACGTTATCAGGAGATAGCTAAAAGGTGAGCAGGTTTACCATTCTTTTTCATTTCCCATCTTCTTTGTCTGGTGTTGGGGTCAGCAATTTTTGTAGCCCAGGGCCCCCAGAAATTTGCCTAAGAACCAGACAGGAGAGGAAGTCAAGAGAAAAGTGGAAGAACAAAGAATAAAGAGAAAATAATGATGATTCCTTATTTTTTCCATATTACTATTTTCTGTGTGCTTTTGTCTTATTTTATCCAGACAGCTCTGTGAAGAAGGTAGAACAGGGATTATCCCCATTTTTAAAAAACTCTTACCTTCTGTCTTAGAATCAATACTGTATGTTGATTCCAACACAGAAGATAATAATTGAGGACAGGAACTGCCTTTTGCCTCTTTTTGTATCTCTATCATAACATGTAGGAGATGATTAATACATTTTTATTATTTCATTGATTAGTTGTACTAGCTGCCTCTTGGGAAGAGGCCTGGTAGATTCTAGGAACTTGGTAACAGTAAAACTGTGGGCATCTTTGAAATAGGATACTAATGTTCTCTTATTGGGAATTCTTAGATCTACCCTTCCCTTTTGGCTTTCTGAATTCCTACCTCTAATTGAAATGAAATATTAAAAAATAATAAAAATTAGCTTATAATTTCTTGTTTCTCAAAGTTTTGAGATTGTTCTTTGCATGCATTGAGGGTGACTTTTATGAAAACATGAAAAAGGAAGGCAGTTTTTTTCCATTGATTTCTATATCAAAGTACATAAGTTCATAGATCCAGAAGTGGAAATGATCTCTGAGACCCCAGAACTTCACTTCACATATGAAGAAATGGATGCCTCTGAAGGAGAATTGACTTGTTCAAGATTACACAGGCAGTTAGCTTCAGAGGTGAGATTTGAACTCATGTCCAGACTTCAGAGCTCCTGCTCTTTCTACTGTCTCTGAAATGATTAGGATCAATTCTTTATCACTTTTTATTGATCCTATTTACAATTAATTGATTCTGCCTTGTAACTGCCTAAGCCCTGGTTCTTTGTCTCTGAACTTATTTCAGAATTCAGCTTACCTATAATGAATTGAGTTGAGAAATCCTGTTCTCATGATAATCACTATTCTATTCTTGTCTCCAGGAATATAGACTCCCTCAGTAAGGTATTTCTTGTGCATTTATATGAATAGAAGATTCCTTCGTGGATACCTTGATGTTCAAAAGAAAAAATGAAAATGTTAGGATGCAGTTTGTTGTCCTAGTTGAAGCCCTTGGCTAGAGGGTAGAAGAGGACAGTTTATTCTATGATAGAAAAAAAGGTTTGAGATTTGCATGAGAAGAACTGGGTTTGAATAACTACTTCTCACTTGTATGATCTTGGGCATCATTCGTTCCAAGACTCAGTTCAATTCTTTCTTCAAGGAAACTCCTTTGTGATGGTAAAGTGGATAGAATACTAGTCCTGGAGCTAAGAAGACTTCAGTTCAAATCTAGCCTCACACACTAACTTTATGACCCTAGGCATATCATTTGGCTTCTGTTCCTCATTTTCGTCAACTGTAAGATGAGGTTGATAACAATTGTACCCACTTGTCAGAGTTGTTTTAAGTATCAAGTTAGATATTCCTGAAGCTCTTTGCAAATCTTGAAGCACTTTGTATTTACTAGCCAGGATTTAATTTCTCCAATCAGAAAGACCTGCATTCAAATTCTGATTCAGACCCTTGCTAGCTGTATGACCCAGGACAAATCACTTCTCTTCAGTTTCCTCATCTGTAAAGTGAGGATAACAATAGCCCTCACTTCCCAGGTTTTAATGAGATAATATTTATAAAAGTTATTGAAGCATTATGGAAATGCTAGCTATTATTATTACTGTAGGAGATTCATTCTGTAAAATGAAGGAGCTGGACTGAATGATTGATGTGTATAAGGTTCTTCTAGATCATTCAACATTAAAGCTGTATATATATCATGCTCTGAAGGCTTCAGCTTATTCTTTTCAGTTCCTATCTACCATGGTCTCACCAAGGACTAGAAGTTAGATGCCTGAGTTTAACCCTTGCTATCGAAACTAAAGTCCTTTGGGCCTCAGTTTCTTCATATGGAAAATGGGGATAATAATTCCTGAACAGAAGGATCAAATGAGATCATATACATAGAATCAAAATGATTCATAAAGTCCCAAACCCTTTACAAATGTGAGATGGGATTATAATAATATTATGGATTATCACAAATGTAGCTTTCAGATTAGGATCCTTAGCCAAGCATTTTTTAAAATCCTTACTTTCTGACTTGGTTATAATACTAAAACAGAAGGGCAAAGAACTAGGCAACTGGGGTTAAGTGAATAGCTCAGGGTCACACAGCTAGGAAGTATCTGAAGCCAGATTTGAAACCAGGTCCTCCCATCTTTAAGCCTGGCTCTCTATCCACTGAGCCACCTCCCTGCCCCTAGTCATTTTTTGCTTTAAAAAATAGTTCCTCAACAGAATATATGGGACTTTTGCCAAAGTACCTGATTTTTTGAGCCTGCAAGGGTATTTGGGTTTTGAGATCTGGAGTACTGTATTCTCTTTTTGACAACACATTTTAGGGAGCACATTGACAAACTAGAGGACATACCAGGGCCAGGGTTCTGCCGTATAAAGGGACATTGGAAAAGTTGGCATGTTTAACTTGGCAAAGATTTAGAAGAACTTAATTATCTTCAAGTATTTGAAGATAAGATAAGATAAAAGAGGGATAAAACTTTCATTGCTGGGCTTCAGAGAGCTGAATTAGGATTAATGCAGAAGAAGCTGCAGAGAGGCAGATTGTGGGCTCAGTACTAAGCTACTCAGGAAGACTAAAGGCTTCCAGGCCCTCCTAACTTTGAAATTCTGTGGTTTTGTGTCTTTAGCTCTTTCCAGTCAGTAAACCTCAGTTCAGCTGGTTAGCAACAAGAATAGCAAAGAGCATGTAGCTCAGGGTGATTTCTATTGCACTGGGGCAACTCTTGTTCTCTGTTTTGATCTAGATGTCTGTCAGCTACCCCAGGGCACCTAGCTGGCACAATCGGTCAATAGAACCTGGACTTGGAGTCAGGAAGACTTGAATTCTCATTTGACCTTATCAATTGTATGACACTGGGCAATTTACTTAACCTTTGTTTGACTCATTCCTTTTCTTTTTAAAATTCTTTTTAAATTTAATTTTTGTTTTATTTTTAAATTAATTTTAAAATATTTTTCCATGGTTACATGATTCATGTTTTCTCACTCCCTCCTCTTGGAGCTGACAAGCAATTCCACTGGGTTATACATGTATTATCACTTGATACCTATTTCCATATTCATTTTTGTAAGAGAGTCATCTTTTCAAACCCAAGCCCAAATCATATACCCATATAAACAAGTGATAAATCATGTTTCTCTTCTGTGTTTCTGCTCCCACGGTTCTTTCTCTGGATGTGGATAGCGTTCTTTCTCATAAGCCCCTCAGGATTGTCCTGGATCATTGCATTGCTTCGAGTAGCAAAGTTGATTATATTTTATTGTCCCACTGTGTTTCAGTTTCTGTGTACAGTGTTCTCCTGGTTCTACTCATTTCACTCTGTATCAGTTCTTGGAGGTCTTTCCAGTTCATATAGAAATCAAGCAATTCAACAGTAGTCTTCCATCACCATCATATCATATACCACAATTTGTTCAGCCATTCCCCTTTTGAGGTTGACTCAGTCTTCTCATCAGTATTATGGGGATACAGTACCTATTAGGATGATTGTGAAGGTAAAATGAGATAATATATAGATACTTTACCATAGTGCCTAGCATATAGTAGATGCTTAATAAATGCTTATTAAAGTGTAGAGGCATAGGATTGACCTTGACAGATAAACATGAGAGTTATTGCCAGCACAGAGCATTATAACATAATTGTGTCTTATTTTCTTTAGAACTCAGTCACCTCCTAAGCTGCCAGTGGGCCCTAGCCATAAGCTTTCAAACAATTACTATTGTACTCGAGATGGACGTCGGGAATCTTCTCCTCCCTCAATCTTAATGTCTACTGTGAAAGTTTTGGAGTCTGGTCTTCCTGAGAAGAGGTTAGTCTTTCCTGAAGGAGACTCAGGGTTCATTTAGGACTAGTTGACCTGGTCCAGGTCCATCTCTCCTTGGTTTATATTTATACATTGCTTTAAGATTTGCAAGCACTTTATAGACTATGATCTCATTTAATTCTTACAACTTTGTGAATGAGGTGTTATTGTCCTCATTTCCTTGATGGAGACATTGAGGCTTATTGAGGTTGAGGTGCCCTAGATTTACTCAGAGGCCAGGGAATGAGGGGAGGAGATTCTAGCCAATATGCTGTACTACCTTCTCAAACCCCAGACTTAATGTGTTTGAACTTGAATTTGCTAACTCCCCTGCTTGATTTTAAGACTTTTCATAGTATAACCCCCATTTGACCTCAACTGACTGCTCTTGGACCTTAGTTTTCTTCCAGGTAGGCCAGGTTTTTCATCCTCATTTTTGTTCATGCTATTGTTAACCAATATCATACCATAAAAATATTAATTGAAGGAACTGGGATATTTAGTTGGGAGAAAAGAAGACTTAGAGGGACTTAACGATTTCAAAAGCTGTAAAGCATGCAGCTCTTTCTGCTTGGCCCCACTAGACTAAACTAAGGACATTGGGTAGAAGTCAGCCAAGAGGCAGATTCAAACTTGATTCCAGGAAAAATTTCTGAACTGTTAAAGCCATCCCAAAATGGAATCAACTGCTTTGGGAAATAGGGCCTTCATTAGAGGTCTTCAAGCAGGGGGCAGCTGGGTGACTGAGTGGATAGAGAGCCAGGCCCAGAGATGGGAGGTCCTAGGTTCAAATGTGGCCTCAGACACTTCTTAGCTGTGTGACCCTGGGCAAGTCACTTAACCCCCTTTGCCTAGCCCTTACCACTCTTCTGCCCTGGAAGCAATACATAGTATTGCTTCTAAGATGAAGGTATGGGTTTAAAAAAAGAAGTCATCAAGCAGAAATGGGATTGGCCTATAAGATCTCTGAGGTCCTTTCTAATTTGGAGATTCTGAAGTAGTCATACTAACTTGAATTTCATGGAGCATCTCATAGTTTTCAAATTCATTTTACCTCTTACTTGATCCTATAATAGCTATCTGATTACTTATTAGTTTTTAAGATCTCTGAGGACAAGGACTATGTTTCTTCTAGATTTTAGATCTCTCTTAGCATTAATCTGTTTAAGTCAAAGAAGAGGATTATGGTAAAAATATGTTGACTTAAATTGAATTTAATGATCATACTTCCTATTCTAGAGATGGAAGTCTCAAAAGCTGCTTGTCTCATGATGCAAATATGGTTTATTTTTGTGTTCTGGGCTTTAAAAAAAATCTTAAAAATCAGGCATTAAAAAAAAACAAACTATCTTCTTTCTCTAGCTCAAACTTGGCTGTGACAGCTTCTGAGAAAAAGCCAGCGGTACCAGGATCCCCCATGAAAAAGTGGGAATTGTCAAAGGATGAACCATATTTGTGAGATGGACATGGGAAGATGGACATATAGATGCTGAGAGATTGTGTTTTTAGGCGACTGACTTGAAGGTATCATCAGCTCAGCTGCAAAGGCATCATGGAGAATCATTCAGAGAAGATTATATTTTATCTTGGGTTAGGGGTGGGGTGAAAAACGTGTCCTAATACATGATAAATACACTGACCTTCAATATCGTTTGTATTTTTATTTCATTAGTTTGAGTTACTTGAATTCAAGGTAGAGATCACACTGTTAACTATTCTCTGAGAACAATCATCTCTGAAATTTATGGATCTTAGAATAGGATAGCAAAGCATTACAGTAATTAGAGTGTGAAACTTGGAAAACCTATGTTGAATTCTGGCCTCAAAAACTCCTAGCCATGTGATCTAAGGAAAGTCATTCAACCTCTCAGCCTGTTTTCTCAACTGTATAATAATAATAATAATAATAATAATAGCACCTACCTCCGGGGGTGTTGTGAAGATCAAATGAGATAATAATTGTAAAGTAATTTGCAAACCTTAAAGCTCCATATCAATGTTAGCTTTTTATTATGTTAGAGCTAGGAGTCTAGAAGAGAGCATCCATTTGAAATGAGATTACTTTTACAGATGAAGAAACTGAGATTCAGACAAAGGAAACAGTTGTCCAAGTTTCCCTGATTTTGAAGTGAGGACTGGAGCCCAGGTTTCCAGAGTTCTTTTCACCACATCCCATTGCCAGATTTTAATGAATCAATGGTGAACATGTAAGGAAATCTTCTTGTCAACAGAGAATATTTCTCTATGGCTTGCAAAACACTATATATATACTCACTCTAGTTAGATTCTTATCACACTCCAGTTAAAGTAAAGCTGAGGTGATGATTATTTTACATATGAGGAAGAAGATACAGCAAAGTTAGGTGATTTGTTTGAAAGCTATTATTAATATGTAAGTGGTAGAACTGGCCATGGCACCCAGACTTCCTGACTCTAAATCAGGGCTTAAGAATTAACTTATGATGCTTTCAAAACCAGATACAAATGACTTTTAAAAAAAAAACCCTATTTTCTGCCTTAGATCTGATACAAGTAGCTTTCTGATATAAGTATCTGTTCTAAGGCAAAGAGTGGTAAGGGCTAGTCAATTGGGGTTAAGTGACTTACCTAGGGTCACACAGCTAGGAAATGTCAGGTCAAATTTGAACCTAGGACCTCCCGTATCCAGACCTTTCTCTATTGAACTACCTAACTGCCTCATGAATGACTTTTTGATTCATACATCATTCCTTTAATCCCTCCTCTTCTATTTAGGTAGGGAGAAGAGAGGTAATTTGCAAAATATAAAAATTCTTGAATACCATCTACAGTTCTAGACCATATTCTTATGTTTATGTTTGCATTATGGGATTGTAAGTAGGGCACTGCCCCTTCATGTCCAGAAGAGCTGGGTTCCAGTCCTGTCTCTTATAAACACTAGTGCTGTGATTCTGGGCAAATCATGTAACCCCTTAGGGCCCCAGGAAATTATCATTTGCCTAATATTGGTAAATTGGCATTTGTAGAGAGAATTCCTCTGTTGTATTGCCAAGCTGGAGCATATTTGGATGATAGTGAAAGGGGCCGGGGTTGTGGGAATTAAAAACTTTCATAGATACAAAGGTCATTTGAAGGTCCTGCATTATTTTACCTAAAAAGAATACTTATGATAATATGTAAGTTGTATTAGAAAAGAGGGAGCAGATTTAGCCCTTGGTCCTAGAGAACAGTACTACTAAGAATGGTGGAAAGTTATGGGGTAGCAGAATACAACTCATTATGAAGAGCTATTCAGAAATTAGAATAAACTTATAAAGTGGAGAGTTCACTATCTAGAGATTGTCAAGTGCTGCCTAGGATGGCCATTTGTTAAAGCTATTGTTTTTAAATGAAAGTCCAGCCTTAGGTAGAGCCTGAACTGGTTAAGTGGTACTCAAACCTTTTTGAATATGTGGACCCTTTTTAGTGTAAAAATTCTGAAGACACATAGTAACTGCATAGGTAGAAACTATACTGTTCGTATTCATTGACTAAGTATCTGGTATTAGTGTATGGCAATGTGGCAGGTGCTGGAGGAACAAAGACAAAAGGAAATTGGTGCCTCCCCTCAAGAAGTGGACCTGTGTTAGGGGAACAACAAAGTAATTTTGGTAAGGAGAGAATATAAATAACGTGTGTGTGTGTGTGTGTGTGTGTGTGTGTGTGTGTGTGTTGGGAGTGAGGGGTTAGGAAAGGTGGAGATATCTTTTGAGTTGGACTTTGATGGAAACTTAAGATTCTGAGAGGAGGATAAGCCAGCAAATATGTTCCAGGCAATTGTATCATCCTATATGAATATAGGGATACAGGAGATAGAATGCTGATCTTTAGGGAGCAACTATTAGGCTAGTTTGATTGTATACTGAGAGTATACAGACAAAAAGAAAAAAATAGTGCCTGCCCTCATGGAGTTTACCTGGTCCATTGGAAGTGGAGGTGGTGGGGGAACAAGATAACCCATAGTGTGTCAAAGTGCACAAAGTAGAAGTTTAATATTTATTGATTGGTTGAAAGTTTGAATGCAGATTGTGTAGGCTTTAAATGCCAGGGTTAGGAGTTTGTATTTTATTCAAAGAAAATAGGGAGCCCCTAAAGATTTTTGAGTAGGTGAGAGAGAGACCAGTTTAGTCCTCAGAAGATAGTTCATTACTGGGCTCATATTGAATGACTTTCCAACTTTTATAGACTTGTCAGACCTCTCCCTCCAGTACCTTTAAGAATAAGAGCTAGGGTGCAACTGGGTAGCTCAGTGGATTGAGAGCCAGGCCTAGAGAAGGGAGGTTCTAGGTTCAAATGTGATCTCAGGCACTTCCCAGCTGTGTTACCCTGGGCAAGTCACTTAACCCCCCCCCCCCCCCCCCCTGCCTAGCCCTTACCACTCTTCTGCCTTGGAACCAATTTAAAAAAAATTAAATAAAAAAAGAATAAGAGCTAGCATTCATGTAGCCTTTAAGGCTTGAGAAATGTATTATAAATGTCTCACTTTATCCTCCAAACAACCCTGGGAGATAGGGGCTATTATTGTCCCACCTTACAGTTGAGGAAACTGGGGCAAATAGGTTAAATGACTTGCCCAAGGTCTCATAGCCAGTAAGTTGCTGAGACTGCAATTGAACTCAGATCTTTTTGACTCCAGGTCCAGTGATCTTTCCATGGACTCCCAGCTTCCTTAATCCCCAATTCACTAAAATTCCCTTTCCTCACTGTAGTAATAGTAGCAAGTATCTGGATAACATTTTAAGGTTTACAAAAAGCCATACATACATTGACTTGTTATTCTTAAGGCAGAGACTAGTATACTCAGGGTGGAGAAACTGAAACTCAGTAAGTTATTGCCCAGGATCACCGCTATTAAGTATAAAGAGGCAAAATTCACACTAGGGTCTTCTGACTCAGTCAGCCAGCTGCTCAGTAACACTCTTTGCTGCTCTGATGTGGAGAGGTAGTAATGCTAACAGCTTATCCTTATATGATGTTAAGGTCTTAACTCCGAAAGTGATTCTCCACCACCACCACCGCCACCTCCCCAAGATGAGGCTTGAAGGGGGGTTGCTTGGCCCGGTGCGCAGGGCGGGAGCTATTCAAGCCTCTCTATTGCCCCTCTCAAGCTCTTTGGAAGCCTTTGGCGCTGGTATTGCCTGGATGCGATGTGGGGAGGGGGTGGGGTGAGTCCACCTGCTACACTTTGTTGTCCTCGGGCCTCAGATTTTTCACCAGAGAAGGGCAAACACACCGCGCCCCGAGTCCCTCAAAGGCGTTTATAGGTGTGTTGGGAGATGGGGAGCAGGCCCTGTGGATCCCAGCGAAGCTTCAAGGGTAACTAGCACAATGTCGCCCCGTAGCAGTGAACTTAACGCGAATCATGAATAAGGAATAGGGAGTTGGAGGGGGCGGCAATATCTTGTTGGCCTGCGCATGCGCCCTTCCTCCCGCTCATCCCGCTCAAGAGCGCGGACAGGAGCGCGTGCGCGTGTCACCGGCTCGGGGAGGAGAGTGGAGGACGCACTGAGGTCGGCTAGTCAGTCTGGTGCCCGGCATGGCGGGTGTGCTGCTGCGGCTGTTGCCTCTGCTTATGGCGGGGCTGGAGCGAGCTCTGGCTCTCAGCCTGGCGCAGCCCCGGAGCTTAGCCAACGGAGAAGGTGAGTTCTTTTGGAGAACCCCTTCCCTTGAATCTTGCCTTTCGTTGGGCCATTCTTTCATCTTCCGCTAGGCCCCGCCCCTGCGCTCACCCTCCATTGGCTTTACCACCCGTCAGTCAAGGTCACTCCCCCCAGCTTCTCCACATGGCTTGGGTCTTAGTGATGTTCTGCTGCGGGGCGCAGACTAGGAGGAGCCCGAAGGGGAGGGGCGAAAATGGGGGGTCGCACCGTGGGCTGGGGTCTTGGTGGTGAAGACCCTTGTGACCACAGTCCAGCCGGCCCTTGACACCCTGCACTGATGAAAATGGCTTTACTGAATAGCCTCTTATGGTAATCTAGTTCAAATACTCCATTGTACTCGTTGGGAATGGTGGTGCAGAGAGGGGAAGGATTCGTGGTGGGTCACCCAGCTTGTTATTAGTGATCCTCTCTCCTCTGAGGGGTTCAGGCAGCTTCCTCGGCTTCACCTCCAGCCCCAACAGGTATCTTTTCTACTACATCCCCAGCCCAAGAATCTCAGTTTCCTCATGCCCTCAGGAGTTCTCCCCACTGGGCTTTGATACTCCTGGCTGTTAGGTGATTCTACTTTATTCAGAGCTTTGGTTTCCATCTGGGGTCACATTCTCGGAAGCCTAGCAGGGTGCTTCTGTTTGTCCATTCTTTCCCTGTCCCTTTGTTCATTGTGTCTCATGTCTTGCCAGCACACTGATGTCAGCTGGGCCTTCTTCCTTACATCTTCCTCTTCATCCTAACAGTTACTAAGTGCCGACGTGAGTAAAACCCTGTACCTGGAATCCAAGGGCATAACATTTTAAAGGTGATTTTCAAGTAACTTTGGATATTTAATGCCAGTTTCTCAATTGCATCTTACTAGAGATGTTTAAAGTTTGGCTTTTTTCATTACTCAAAACTTTGTTCTTAATGAAGATTTCTTTTGAGGGCCCTGAATGAGAAATATATATAGTTTAATTGTTTGAAAAAAAAAAGGAACAAGACAGCCCTTGCCTTCATATGCTCATATTCTGCGTGTACATAGACAAATAAATACTAGATAGATTGAAAATCATTGAAAGAATCCAGAATGGTTTGTCTTGGGAAAACTGGCAGCTCACCTTAGCCTTGAAGAAAGCCAGGAATTTTGAAAAAGAAAAGTTGAAGAAGGTAACCTTCCAGATTAAACCACTTCTCTTTCCTAAGAAACTCGGGCAGGTGGGAAAGAGAGGCATTCCCAAAGGTTAGCTGGTAATAAGTTAACAATAACTTAAGATGAAGGGCAAGATGTAAAGAGGAACGCCCAGCTGATATCAGTGTGCTGGCAAGACATGACACACAGTGAACAAAGAGTCAGGGAAAGAATGGGCAAATCAGAACCATAATATAGTTACAGGCACAGCCACTGACTTTCTGTGACCTCAGCCCCACTGTCCTTTCTAAGATGAAGGGGGTTGGGCTAGTTGTTCTCTGAGCTGTGCTCAGCTTTTGCTGTCCTGTGCTCCTAAAAGCATCACAGACCTGTGGGAAGTTCTCATTCAATTAAATTCAGTAAACATTTATTAAGCATCTACTATATGCCAGCCACTATGCTAAGCTCTGGTGATACAAAAAGAGGCAAAAGGCAATCTATTGGAATGAAAAGCCTAGGGAGGAATGCAGGCTCTGGGATAGGTGGGATGAAAACTCATGTCAGAATTGGAAAGGTTGTTAGAAATCATCTAGTCAAACCCAGCTTTTTATGGAGGAGAAAATAGGGGTAGGAAGGAAAAGATGTTTTTGAGTAAGGGAAACATTCCTGTATTTTTGTCTCAAAGTTTGTTTGCTTTTTAGGCCTGTACCCCCTCCCCCACCCACCTTTTTTACTCCCCGGAAATTGCCTTGTTTAACAATCATAACCACCTGTTTAAAAGTTGCACCTCTTTTCTCTCCAGTAATGTTGTTGGTTTGTGTCCCACCTTCATTCATTTGTTTGTGGTAACCTGAGCATGGGCTCTGCCTTCTGGTCCCTCAGACCAGGGAAATGTTGTACATAAAAGAGTACAATATTTTATTATGGTAGGAGCTAGAGAATTCTCTGGTCTCTGGGCTGGAGATTTCTGGGAAGGCTCCACAGAATTCAGTCAGGGCTGGCCACTGTGAAGATTTAAGATTTGGCTTGGCAGAACTGAAGGTGACTGAGGAAACAAGAAGAAAATACAGAAAAAATGTAGGCAACTGGTTTAGATAGCTCATTGGAGATAGTGTATTAATGGAAAGCGCTTATAGTGGGAAGACAAGATCTATACTCATGGAAAGTCTGTGGCAGCTGGGAGTCACATAACCAGGATTCAAGCTCCAGTTTTGTGATTAACTCTAGTGAGTGACCTTGAGCAAATTAGACCTCATTTGTCTAATCTGTAAAATGTAGGGGATGGAATTGAGGTTCTCTGAGGCCCCTTTCAATTCTACTACTGTTCTGTGGATCTTCCTGCCTTTCTTCTGTGTGTGGTGACAATAACAATAGACAGTAAACATTTATTACTGCTAAGTTTTTTTTTATTTTGTTTAAGTTAGCAATTTTGTGAACTTTATTTTTTTTTTGTTATTACAAATATATTTTATTTTAATTTATTTACTTAAACTTTTTTCCCATGGTTAAATGATTCATGTTTTCTCCCTGATTCCTCCTTAAAAGGAGGCCTTGACTAAGACTGGCATGAGTCCCTCAAGTTGGATAGGTTCTGTGTCATCTTGAGGCTCTGGGAACCTCCTGTGGTGACCCTTCCCAAACTCAATCCTGGTAGTCTTAAGCCTCAGGATGTGAGCTCAGTTGCAGTTGGGTATAGGGGCTGAGGTTCCTGTTTTCCCTGAGATTACTGAGTTGGGGCTGGCTCCATTTCAGTGGTCATGGAATCTTTTGGAGACCATAGCACCACATTAACTGTGTTCCCCAAACAGGTAATAAGAGGCATGCCCATTCTGAAAACAAATGGACTAGTCATTGCAACTGGTAGTTTGGCTTCGTTTATCTCTGCCTGTACTCTGTTAGCTCTACTAAGTCTGAACTTTTATTGATTTATTCTTCCCTTCATGCAAGTGGCTGTAGGATGTATTCAGGGGCCTATTATCAGAAGGAGAGAGGCTTAAGGGAGTCCCATTTCCTTGCCCAGTTCCCCAGGTGGGCCTTTGGAGGATATGTGGCCTGGGGCCAGTACCTTCTACTTTCAGGAAGTACAGGGGGTTCTCAGAATTTGGAAGAGTTTCTGTGAAGAGCTTCTATGAGGGCAACTCAGCTTATGAGTTTTTAGTATATAAAGTGATTACCTACTGGGAGCAGGATCAAGAATAAAGGGTAAAGGGGTAGCTAGTTGGATCAATGGATTGAGAGCCAGGATTAGAGACCAAGAGGTCATGGGTTCAGATGTGGCCTCAGACACTTCCTAGATATGTGATCTTGGAAAAGTCATTTAACCCCTTTTGCCCAGCCCTTACTACTCTTCAGACAGAATATAAGAGTAAAAAAAAAAAGGTAAACAAGCACTCCTTTTCTGCTTCGCTTGTGGATGCTCATCAAACAGTTCAAGAGACAGGTGAGAGATTGGACTTTGTAGCAGGGTATTTGGGGAAGTGGGGTAGAGTGGTTGTAGAAGCTCTTGGAGTTAGAAAATATAGGTTTTAATTCAGACCCTGCTCTTAACTTTATTTAGTCCTCTATAAAGTGAGTTGGGGGGGGGGGGCACTGGGTGGCTTAGTGGATTGAGAGCCAGGCCCAGAGATGGGAGGTCTTGGGTTCAAATTTAGCCTCAAAGCCACTTCCTAGCTGTGTGACCCTGGGCAAGTCACTTGACCCCCATTGCCTAGCCCTTGCCATTATTCTGCCTTAGAACGAATGCACAGTAGTGATCCTAAAATGGAAGGTGAGGGTTTAAAAAATAAATAAAGTGAGTTGGTTTGAAGCTCTTCATTTTTCTCTACTTTGGGGTGCATCAGCTTTAATAATAAGAACAAAAATGGACATTTGGCTAGCCCTGTGTAGTTTGCAGAACATTTTATGTACAGTATTTTGTTTTAGATGCGTGACAGTTGCACGAGGTAGGTATTTTTTAAAAACTTGTATCTTCCATCTTAGAATTGATACTAAGTATTGGTTCCAAGGCGCCATAGGCAGTGCATCAGTCTTGAAAGCTGAAGGTTCCGAGTTTGATCCTCGGAAAGAGGGTGTGATATACTGGGAAAGGCTTCTGGAGACTGTAAATCTTGAAATCTGTCAGACTTGTGAATGTTAAAAATTTTCCCATCAGGGAATTCTTAATTGGAACAAATTCCCTACTGAGAAACATTCCCCATTTTGATGTGAGAACTCGCCAGGATCAGAAATGGGAGGACCTCTACTCCAACCGTACTTAAGACTGCTTTAGGGCAGAAAACTCCTTGCTAAACAAAGAAAGTACTTGGATCCATGCTTATGGTGGGGCAAGGAGTTCTTTGAGCCAGGCCTGTTTTTAGAATTGATACAATGAGATGCTAGGTACCTAAAAGGGTCGGGCAAGTTTTGTCTTAATGAGATTAGTTGACTCAGCTGTGTTTTCACTGGTTCAGACTTACTGAGGAGATTTATTGACTTAGCAGTAATTCAGATGGGCAGTCCTTTGGAAAGCGTCTACAGTGGTTGGTAGATGTAGGGACTTAGGGGAGGTGACATGGGGGAAAAACCCCTATATAAGAAAAGGCAGAATCTCTTGAGGGGATATCCTTTTGGAGAAATCCTTTTGGAAGATCTCTGATGAAGATCGCTTGGGAAGAATCTATTGAGAGAGGCTCTGGAGAAGGGAAGCTCTTGGAGGACAATCTCTAAGGAGGTTTCGCTGGAGCTCTCTCTGGTGAAGTCAGCTGAGATGGAGCTGGCCTGGTGTCACTAGAATCCTTGTTTAGGCAGACCTTGTGGTGAGTGTTAAAAGACTGACTGACTGATTCTCTCTCTTAAGACTCAGGTCTAGGCCATATTGGCTTGAGGCCCTTCATAATTATTCCTTTCCTACTCTTTCTCTAATTCCTCATTATATTATTAATTAAAAATCTCTATAAAACCCAGTTGACTTGGGTATTTGAATAATTGGGAATATTTCCCTGGTGACCACCTTATATTTGATTTAAAAACCAAGACACTGTAGTGAAACATATTTTCTGCGGTCAAATTTACTCACCCTCTCTTATATCTATCACAATTTATATCTTCCACCATTTTAACTCACTACAGTTTATGGGCTTCACTGTTTTAAATCTCACAAGACGAAGAGTCACTTGACTGGATTGGGCTTAGCTCCCACCTGAAGTGGATTGTCATTCCCCTGAGGGTCTCCCACTCAGTCTGAAATTGCTAGCCTGAGATTTCTTTCAGGGTAGATTCCCATGGGAAAAGGGAACAAGTACAAACTTTGGGGTCTCCAGCCTATAAGCTAGTCCTGAAACTTGGGGTTCACCAGATTCCACTAGGCCACAAATTTGGGGTTCCTAGATTCCATGTTGACACAAAGTACTATATAAGTGTTAGCTATAGCTATTTTTTATTCTCTTTTTATACCTGAAGCAACTGAGCTACAGAGAAATGACTTTACACCCATGGTTATATAGTTAGTGTCTAAGAGGATTCAAAGCCAAACTTGAATTGACTTCAAGTCTAGTACTCTACTGACTGTACCATCCTGGCACTCTCTGTTCTGGCACAGCTCATTTAGCTTGGGCACAGAAACATGGCACTGATGCTTCCCTATCTCTCAGCTCTCCCCACGAGAAATGACATATAGCTCCAAGGGATCTTTTGCTCCATTTGGAGTAATGTTGAATTGGCCTTAGCTGGTGAAATTCCCATGGACCTACTCCCATCAAGACTTTGTCAAATCAAGGGAGTTAGCCCTTTTCCCTCTAAATCTCTATAATAGTTGGGCCACTCAGCTTGAGGGCTCAATATCAAAGGGGAAAACCAATGTAATTTTGTGGAGAACCTTTGGTGTAGCTGAGGTAGAAGGGAGTACATGGTTTCTAGGGGGGAAAAAGAATCCTTTGCTGTCAGTATTTCTACATTTGCAACAAACTAATTTATAATTAATGAAGGTGCAGCTTTTTTCAGGAGAAAATAACGAAGTCCAGGATATTATTTTGTTATCTATCAATCCATCCATCTGTTCTATCCATCCTTCTGTATATTCTCTTCCCTTACTCTCCCTCATCTTGCCATTTTGAGATTATTATCTGAGGGCAAGAAAACTTAGAACTGGTATGTAGTAGACAGGAAATGCAAGTAGAGCAAGGAGTGAGGGACAAGGGCCTTTGATTTCGAGTCAGGCTCACATTCACCCTCACCATACTTGACACCCTCGCTGTGTTGCTTTAGACTAGTCTGGTGATGCTTTGTTATATTCATTCTTTCTTTTCACCTGTTTCCCAGGTACTGAACAGCCATGCCCACCATCTAAGTTCTCATGTGGTGCTGGCATCTGCATCCCCTCTGAGTGGCTGTGTGATGGTGACAGAGACTGTCCAGATGGCAGAGATGAAACTTCCTGCTGTAAGTGGACTTCACAGTCCTGGAATGGGGTGGGCAGTAGATGACTCAGCCAGGGGCAGGACTGAGCAGAATTGATCCAAATTGTATAGGTGCCCTTTTGCTCCTTCTGGTCCCACAGCTTTCTGATCTACACTAGTTGCTTGTTTGCTGACTTGCCCTCAGGCTAGTAGAGGTTTAGGTTTGAGTTATGGAGAAGGAGACAGAAGTAAAGACTAATCCAAGAAATGGATTAATTACCTTACAGATTCTGGGAGTGAAATCTATTTAAGGTAGAACAAGTTAGGGCTTCAGTTATGTCCTTATAGATTACAGTGGTCTGAAGAGAGTCTCCAGTATTAGCTCTCTTTCATTCCATTCACTAAGGCTATCCCATCTTTCCCTGGACCCCATAGTTTTCCCTCCCTCTTATAACTACAAGTGACAACTCAAGTATTGCAAAAAGTTTCGTTTTCAATATAATTCCTTTAGCCTTTAGCCTGTAGCCTAATTCAGTATAACTTGACACTCCTCTTAGGGTGAACCTTTTTTCTTACTTATAAACAGGGGCAGAGCCTTGTGCCCACGGGGAGGAACGGTGTCCCTCTGAAACATGTTTCCCAGTTAGATGTGAAGGTCCTGAATGTGCTGTCTTGTGGACTCAGGCCCGCTGCCCCCCACCTCCCTGCCTGGCTAAACATCGATTTTGTGATGGAGTCAGTGATTGTCCCAATGGCACAGATGAGCAGTTTGTGGACTGCAAGAAACACCGTTTGAAGCCGTCCTCCTTAGATTGTGCTAAGGAGGGGTTCCAGTGTGCCCCAGGAGTTTGCATTCCACATGCATGGGTGTGTGATGGACACTCAGACTGTGCCAGTGGCAACGATGAACATCATTGTGGTGAGTGTTCATGGGTGTGTGCATGTGCATTGGTGCTTGAACTGTATTCTTTCAATCAGCTAAAGAACTAGGAGAGGGAAAACTTCTGAGCCTTGTGCCTTGGGTCTCAGGAAGGAGAGACTTTCAGAAGCCTCTTTGGAATTTATCTTTTGGCTTTGATGGCAGGATAGAATAGCATGGAGGCAGAGACTGGATAGTAGATAAGAAAAGGTTGAGAGGAGTGATGATGGGAGACAGGAAATGCAAGTTGTCTTCTAGTTTAGGGAGGGAATCTAATGTGGTCATTGCTGACCTGGATCCTTCAGGCTGCCAGACTGTGATGCATTTCTAAGGTCAGAGACCTCTTCTGAAACGTTACCCAGGGTAGCTTTCCCCACTCAAATGCTGGCCCTTTTGTCTCAGATGCAGCCAGCCATGGTCAATAGTCAATAAACATGTATTAAACATGTACTATATGCCAGGCACCATGCTAAGCAATGTGAAAAAAGACAGTCCCTACCCTCAAGGAGTTTATAATTTAATAGAGGAATCTTAAAGGATACTGAAAAGCTAGTGGGGGGAGTACTTGATATGAAGTCCCAAAGTTGCTCAGCTAAGTGAGAAATGAGTGCTCCTCTCTTAAATGAGGGACTTCATAGGACATTGAGGTGGTCCAATGTATAGAACACCAGGCCTGGAGTCAGGAAGATGTGAGTTCAAAACCAGCCTTAGATACTAGTTGTGTAACCCTGGACAAATCACTTAACCCGATTTGCCTCATTTATTCATCTGTAAAATGAACTGCAGAAGGAAATGACACACCATTCCCATATCTTTGCCATGAAAATCCCAAATGGGGACATGAAGAGTCAGACACAACTGAACAAAAACAACAAAATTGTAGTTCATAGTCTCTCTTGCTAATCAGAGAGACAGAAGGTAGTAATGAGGGGGTCCCACAGTTGAATGGATCTTGCAGGATGATAAAGTTTTCCCAATAATGAGCTTCCTAAGAAATTGTGAGGAAATCAGTCAGAGAATTCCCAAGGTGTGAGAGAGGAAATATCTGTAGGGACTGAAGCTCCCTCTCACCCTGGGGCTGCTGACCTGAAGCTGACTAGTTTCATTGCAGGGACAGTAGGAGCTTAGGGTTATCAGGCTACCACCTTAACTGTGTCTGAAATCCCTGGTAATGGAAGTGCTATCTCTTCAGGAAATCAGAGTGCCAAAGGAATAATTATGACCACTGGTAAGTGTCCTCGAATATGGGTAGCATCTCCATTCTGTCAGCTTTCAGTGTTGGTTCCATCAACTCTGGAACCTCCATGTCCTTTCTGTGATGCCTTATCCTGTAATAGCAGGTACAGATTTTCCCTTCTGTGGGGAGGTTGAGGGCTTAGGCAGCCATAGCTGCTTGCATATCCTATAGGGAGCCTTCACTTTGAGAGGTAGACCATCAGTTGCTGGGCTGGATACTCCTTCCTCCTGCCTGGGCCAAGGGCCAGCAATCTCTCTTCTACTAGGAAGCACGTGAAATTCTTAGCCTTTGGAACAGTTTCTCTGCAGAGGTCCTGGCACCTCTGCTGGGGGGTGGAGAATGCCCCAAGGCACCTCTGCTTGGCTTCCTTTAGGGATTTCCTTAGGCAGCCCAGAGAGAGGTAGAGGGGTCAGACTTAGGGGGTAAGGATCTTGTGATGTACCAGACTTGAAGAGTCTGAACTTGGGCAACCTCCTTTCTTTTTCTTGCATTCCATGTTGTCCTCTTTAAAGTAACATATTTTCTCTAAGGTCTTTTCCAAACCAGAAATTTCCTGTGTCAGATAATACGTATCAGTAGAGTAATAATGGAGGGCAGAGGCAATGATGGGAGTGGGGAAAGGCTTCTAACTCACATTCCTGTCTCCCACTGATTCTGACCCTACCATGAGGAAGGACCTGGCAAGGAGCTCCAGTTTGAGGAGGCATGTGTAACTATGTCTAGATCTGATTAGTTCATGGGCTCAAAGATCACTGGCCTAAACCGCTCAGGTAGGTGTGCTTTGGTAGCATTTTCAGGCTCAGGAATCCTCTACAACCTTACTGAGAAATGCAGGAAGCCTTAGATCCTGTTAGCTCTACATGTAGCTGACCATAGGATTTAAGATTTCCTCTTGGACACTGCTGACCTGAGGATGCTTCCATTTCAGGGGTGACACAGATTCCTGGAGACCAGAACACCACCTCAGCTGTGTCTCTCACCTCAGTTTATGGAAATCTCACTACTTCAGAAAGACAAAGTGCCTATGACCTGGTCACAGCAGCAGGTAAGCCCCCTTGAGCAGTATGACTGCTCAGTAGACTCTGCCAGTCAGATGCTGGGTTGGAAAGGACCTTGCAGACTATCTAGCTCAAGTTCATTCTGTTGTTCTGTCATTCATTTGTGTCTGACTCTTTGAGACCCCATGGACCATACCATGCCAGACCCTTCTCTCTCTCTCTCGAAGTCTGTCCAAGTACATGTTCATTGTTTCCAGGAAACTGTCTCATTCTCTTTTTTTCCCCTTTTCCTTTTGCTTTCATCTTTCCCAACATCATGGTCTTTTCTAGTGAGTCCTGTCTTCTCATTATGTATTTATTTATGTATTATTTAAGCTTTAGCCTCAGTATTTTACCTTCCAGTGAACAGCCTGAATTAGTTCCTTTAAGGATTGACTGATTTGATCTTCTTGTTATTCAAGAGGCTCTCAAAAATCTTCTCCAGCACCATAGTTCAAAAGTGCAGCTTTTCTTATAGTCTCACTCTCACAGGCATACATTGCTACTGGAAAAACCATAATTTTGACTTTGATGGACCTTTGTTGGCAAGGTGATGTCTCTGCTCTTTAGTACACTGTACCAATTTGCCATAGCTTTCCTTCTGAGGAGCAAGTATCTTTTTAATTTCATGGCTGAAGTCACTGTCTACAGTGATCTTTGAGCCCAAGAATATAGAATCTGACACGGCTTTCATTTCCTTTCTCCCTGTTTGCCAAGAAGTGATGGAACCAGTTGTCATGACCTTAGTTTTTTTGATGTTAAGCTTAAAGCTTTTACAGTTTTTACAGTCTCTACTTTTACTTTCATCAAGAGGCTATATAATTCTTCTTCACTTTCTACTGTCAGAGTAGTATTGTTTGCATATCTGAGATGTTGTTATTTTTAAACCCTTACCTTCCATCTTGGAATCAGTACTGTGTATTGGTAAGAGCTGGACAATGGGGGTTAAGTGACTTGCCCAGGGCCACACAGCTGGGACATGATTGAGGCCAGATTTGAACCTAGGACCTCCCTTCTCTAGGCCTGGCTCTCAATTCACTGAGCTACCCAACTACCCCCCCATATCTGAGATTATTAATATTTCTCCCAGCAACATTAATTCTAGCTTTTTATTTATCCAGTCTGGCATTTTGTATGATTTACTCTGCATATAATTTAAATAAATAAGGTGACAGTATACAACTTTGATGTATTTTTTATCTAATCTTAAAATGAATCAGTTGTTCCAGGTTTGGTTCTAACTGTTGCTTAATGGGCCACATACAGATTCCTAGAGACAATAAAATGATCTGGTACTCTCATCTCTTTGAGGACCTGCCACATTTTGTTATAATCCATACAGTCAGGGGTTTTAGTATAGTCGGTGAAGCTGAAGTAGTTGTTTTTCTGGAACTGCCTTGCTTTCTCCAAAATCCAGAGAACATTGGCAGCTTGGTTTCTAGTTCCTCTACCTGTTGAAAAACCAATCTACTCTTCTGGTAATTGTAGGTTCACATATTACTGAAGCCTAGCTTGCAGAATCTTAAGTATAACCTTTCTGGCAAATGAAATGAGTTCAATAATTTGAACATTCTTTGGCATCGCCCTTCTTTTAGGATTGAGACACAAACTCATCTTTTTTTAAATCTTTACCTTCTGTATTAGATTCAATACTAAGTATTGGTTCCAAGGCAGAAGTACAGTAAGAGCTAGGCAATGGGGATTAAATGACTTGTCCTGGGTCATACAGCTAGGAGGTGTCTAAGGCCATATTTGAACCCAAGACCTCTGATTTCTAGATCTGGCTATCCACTGAGCCACATAGCTGCCCCATAAACTGATCTTTTCCAATCCAGTAGCTACTGTTGAGTTTTCCAAATTTGCTGGCATTTTGAGCACCACACTTTAACAATGTGATCTTTTAGGCTACTAAGTAGCTCAGCTGGAATTCCATCACCTCCTTATTGTTAATCTTATTGTTAGCAGGGCTTCTTAAGGCCCATTTGACTTCATTCTCCAGGATGTTTGGCTCTAACGCAGTAATCGTCGTGGTTAGAGATGATGTTAAAAATCTTTCTTATGTAGTTCTTTAGTGTATTCTGTCACCTCTTCTTAATCTTTTCTACCTACCATTTTTGCCTTTTATCCTGTTTATTTTTGCATGAAACATTCCCTTGATATCTCTAATTTTTTGAAGAGATCTCTTGTCTTTCCCATTCTATTCTTTTGTTCTGTCTGAGGCCAGATTTGAGTGTAGGACCTCCCATCTCATGGCCTGACTCTTAATCCACTGATCTACCCAGCTGCCCCATTCTGGCAGCATTTTCAAGCTCAGAAATCCTCTGCAACCTTGCCCAGAAATGCAGGAAGTCTTAGATCCCATTAGCTTTACGTGTGACTGACCTTGAAGTTTAAGACTCATCTTGTGCAAAGGAAATTTACCCTCTCCCTTTCTGGGGTCTTGACGGTGATGTTGATTACCTTCATACCTGGTGTGAGTCTGAACTTGACCTGGAGGTGAGGATTGTGTGAAGGAAATCATTGAGTGGATTGGGTCACAAGGATAGAATGGCAGCCAGAAAAAGGCAGCAATAGAGTTAAGAGATCACAAGACAGGGGACAGGATGATGTTCCCTGCACTGCCCCCCCTAGGCAATCCATGCAAAATAGTAAGCCACAGTTGGCTCCTGAGACATGATGTATAAGTTAGTGGGCAGAGAAAAAGTTTGATAAACTGGGGCAAAAGCAGATTTCACTCTCTTCTTTTCCATTTTTGTTGCTGGCTGGACTTCCCTGTGAGCATGGCTAGGGGGCCCGAATGGTGGCCACAGAATAGCAAGCTAAATGGAGCAATAAAGAAAGTTACCTTTATCTCTCCTATTTTTCCATCTTTTTTTTTCCCCTACTACTTTTGATTTAATTATTAATTTATGGCCAGGCTAATAATTTTCCCTCTTACAGTCCTCCTCTTGGACCCTACTAACCTGAGGATACTTCCATTTCAGGGGTGACACAAGCTCCTAGAGACCAGAACACCACCTCAGCTATGTCTCTCACCCCAGGTCATGGAAATCTAACCCCTTCAGAAAGACGAAGTGCATATGGCCTGGTCATGGCCGCAGGTAAGTCTCCTTTGGCAGACTCAGTTGTGCCTACCTTGTAACTGTAGACTATGCCAGTCACAGATGCTGAGTTGTATGTAAGGAACCTTTTAGGCCATCTTGCTCAAACCCATGCTGTAATCTCTTGAACAAGTAGACACACAGTCTTTGCTTGAAGACCTCAAGTGAGAGGCAACAAATACTTCCTGGGGCAGCCTGTTCTCCTTAATAGAGTTACTTCTTACTTGACATTAGGCCTAAGCATGATTTGCTCCAATTTCTGCCAAGTGCTTCTTGTTCTGCCCCCGGGGGAAATGAACAAGTTTAATACATTATCCACATGATGGTGTTCCCCAGGATTTCTCATTGTTAGGCTAAATATTTCTAGTTTCCTCAACTGATCCTTCTGAGGTTGTCAAGTCACAATAATCAAGATAGAGCACTGGACTTCAAATAAGGAAGCTTGAGTTTGAATCTTGGCTCAGTTTTGTATTACTTTGTGACCCTCAGCTTTCTGCTTCAGTTTCCCCTTTTGTAAACTGGGGATAATAATAGCACCTACCCTCCAAGGTTGTTGTGAAGATCAAATATCAAAATATGCAGAATGCTTTGCTAACCTCAAAGCAGTGATATAGAAATGCTAGCTATTGTTATTATCTCCAGGCCCTTTACTATCCTGATTTCCCTTCTCTGGACACTATAGTTCATTTTCTAGTTCCCTCATTGGTACCCAGAGCTACCTTCAGTACTCCAGATCTGGTCTGACCAGTGCAGAGGATACCAGGCCTAGCTCTCCCTCCACCTCCACCTTGAACCCCCCTGAATATAGTCTAAGGCCACATTATCTATCAGGGCTTTTGGAGCACCTTGCTGACCCATTATACTTTCAGGCTACTAAACCCCTCAGATCTTTTTTAGATGAACTGTTCTCAAGACTGCTTTACCTATTCTATACTTGGGAAATTAATATTTTGAACTCGTGTGAACCTTTTCATTTATCTCTCTTAAAGTTCATCTTATTAGATTCAGCCCAACATTCCAGACTGTCAAAAGCTTTTTATATCCCAACTATCTTCTAATGTGTTAACTTTCCCTCCCAACTTTGTCAGCTGCAAATTTGCTAAATATACCATATTTGCTTTTATCCAAAGCAGTGATCCAATAGACCCAAGCAGAGATTCCCAGAGTACTTGCCTGTAGAGCTTTCTCAAAGCTTACATGGGATCATTAATGACTTCTCTTTTGGGCCAGCCATTCAACCAGTTCCACGTCTACCTTATGTGATCATCTGACCCATATCTCTCTAGTTTGTACACAAGGAGGGTACAAGACATTTTGTCTTGTCAATTTTTTTTACTATCTGGGTAAGCCATGTCATCTACCAGTCTAGTGGCTGTTAAAAAAGCAACTGAGATTTGTCTGCCACTATTCTCAATAAAACAAGTCTGCTTCTTCGTGATCCCTACTTATTTCCCTTTCCAAATGTTCACAAAGCATCCCTATGATAACATGCTATAGAATTTTACCAGGAATCAAAGTTCTGTTCATTGACCTATAGTTTTCCAATTCCATTCTCTGGCTCTCTTTGACAGTCAGACTCCATCTCACTCTCTCCAGACTTGCAGTATCTTCCCTATTCTCTACAGACTCTTAGAGATCACGACTAGGAGCTCAGCCTTATATCCATTCATCCCCTCAATCCCCACTTACTCTGGATCTGGTAACCTAAAATCAGGCAGGTGGTTTTCTTCTTCTACTTGGTAACCTAGCTTGGATTTCAGCTTTCTATTGGCCATTATTTGCTCCATCCTTTCTGGCCTGATGACTATTCTTTTTGACAGAGAGAACAGAAGCAAATTAAGGAATGACCTGCCCAACTTTTGCTCAATTTTCAACTGTGACCTAGTCCCCAGGAACAGTTTTGTCCTTCTTTGACTCTTCCTTCCCCTCTATAGCCAGAAAGCCTCTTTTGGTTGTATCTGTCAGTTAGTCAATAAATATCTATGAAATGTCTGCTCTGTCAGATACGGAGCTTAAGCTGAACACTGGGATACAAAGAAAGGCTTAAGACATCCCCTGCCTTCAAGGAATTTACAATCACAAAACACAGAAGCTAAAAAGCCTTCTTTGGTGGTAGATCTGGAAAGGCTCCCTGATGTCCACTGGCCTCAAGGGTAGAGGGGACTGAAGGAAATGTGAATTTCAAAGTTGATGTCATCTTGCAGAATACAAAGGAAGTTCCTGTAGATGATGAGTCCAGGAAAGTACCCCACTTGGAAATGTTTTTGGCTTTCCCACCAGCCACTGCTCTTTGTATCCATTGGTGCACTGGGTACTTTCCTTGCAGGCTCATGCCCCTATTTGTATTTATTTTCTGTTACCTTCTTAAAACCCGGACCAAGCCCCTCTTTGCTGCTTTATTCTATAGAAACAGCCCCTTCTTCTTCCACATTCCTGGAAGTCTTAAGAATTCTCAGCCTTCAGAGCAGTGTCTGTTAGCAACCTAAAATGACCTTTGCTAGTAATGCCCTGGGGATTGGGGGATCTGGGCTGAGTATAAGGTATACTTGCCCTATGCCACTCTGATGGTGGTCCTTCAGATGACTCATGGGATAGATGAAGAAGTCAGGTGATGATAGTATGGTATAGGAGGTGGTGGTGAGTGCTAAATCTGGAATCAAAAAGACACAGATGCAAATCCAGGCTCTCCCACTAAATTGCCATGTGACACTGGGCAAGTGACTCCCTTCTCTGACTCTTATTTTAATTCTCTGTAAAATGAGGGGGTTGAACCAGACTTTCTTTATGGTTCTTTTCACCCATGACCTTTTCTGCATCTATGCTTTTTTTCCTTTTTAGCTGCTCTGAGTGGAGTTCTGGCTGCTGCCTGTCTCCTTGTGTGTTGCCAGACCTGGGCCCAAGTCCGGTGGCGCCTCCTCCCCCAGCCAAATCTGCTGGAAGCTGTGAAGGAGTCACTGCTGATACCTGAGAGGACACCATCGCCCTTACTATGAGTGCCAGTTTGCCTACCTTTTGGTCCTCCAGGACTGCTCATGCATTTGTGAAATTGGCCCAGGCTTCCCTGGGGCTGAATCAAGAGTCTTCTAGGAGGAGGAAAGGCAAAGGAGGAAAGGGAGAGAGACTGTTAGTTGTACAAATCTCTTCCTCATAAGCCTCCATCTCAAGCTACCTCTCTCTTTAAGGCAGCCAATAGGTCCTGACTTTGATGCCTTCTTCTACCCTGGGAGGCCCTGCATATCTGGCTGGGTGTGAATCTTGGTTCTTTCCAATAGAATGCATCCTACTTGCATGGGGATGGGGGTGGGGAATTAACTTATCTCCAGCAGTGGACAGGATACTAGGCCTGTTCACTCTCTGAGGGAGCTGGCTCCATGGGCTGTGCTCTTTGCTGAGCAATGGTGGGTATTAGCCATAGGATGGGGCTGATGGCCCAGGGGTGAGTAACTCCATTCAGACACTACAGGTGAAGGAGAGAATAGCCTCTATACCTAGGATGAGCTACAGTTCAGTAATTAAAATACTTTTTCAAAACTTACAACCTTTTCTCCACTCTGTCTCCTGGGGTCCTTTCTAGATCTTCCCTCGGAGGAAGAATCTGACCTAGAGCTCATGGACGATGTGGATGGATGCAAGTAGAGAAAGACTTATTCTTATCCTAGAAGAATTTACATCCTCTTTTGGGGAAATGGAGTTTGCACAAGTAAGGGAAGCTAAACTAGATTGTAAGAAGTTATAGATGCAATACAAACCCAAGCCAGGCAGTTTGAAGCTAACAGTAACTTTTCATATAAGCAGAAAAGAAAATAGGAGCATAGACTTTTAAGTCAGACTGACCTAGGTTCATAAGAATCATTCCCATTTCCATAGCACTGTAAGATAGATAAAATATTTTCTATATAATAATCCATCAGGTGGGTTGTAGAAGTATTATTTCCATTTTTCAGAGGAGGAAAAATGGAAATCTATAAAAGTTAGATGATTTATTGGTGGTCACACAGTGTCAGAGCTAGATTTGAACCCGGATCTCTTGATTGCAAATGAATATACTTTGTTTCCTCTCATAGAAGTGAAATCTCTTGAAAGGAATCTTTTGAAATCTAGTTCAACTTTTTACTCCATTCCAGAGGGTAATCTCTTTCTGATAGCATCTCTGCTAGGGGGAGGAGGAGGCAAGGTAGTGTATAGAAGTCAGAGGGTCTGGATTTGGGGCTTGCCAAACTTGCTTGGCTTTGCCATTTAAATTTTGTTTAACCTCAGTGAAGTCACTTTCTTTGAGTTTTAGTTTTCTTATCTGTAAAATGAGGTCTTGAAATACATTCAATTCAACATTTATTGAGCATCTACTATGTACAAGGTAATGTAATAGGCACTGGGGATAAAAAGAGCAAATTGGAACACTTCCTTTCCTCAAGGAATTTACATCCTTGCCCTGGGGAAGATGATACAGAATTTCAGGAGTGGGTCAGGGAAGAGGAGAGAGAGAGACAGAGAGAGAGATATGGAAAGAGACAGATCAATAGACCAAGTTGCTGAAGACCAAGACGTGAAAGGAAGTTATATGAAGTCATTCTAGAAAGGTGGCAGGAAGGCACAGTGAGGAATTCACAGGCAAGACTTATATTTCATCCTTGAGGCAATAAGGGAGCCTTTGAAGATTTTTAAAGTAGGGGAATGACATCATTAGATTTGTGTCTTAGACATAGTAATTTGACAGCTGTATGGGAAATGGATTAGAAAGGGGGGAGAGTGGAAGCAGTAAGACCAGTCAGTAAGCTAGTTACTATAACAGTTTAGGTCAGTGATAGTGAACCTTTTAGAGACTAAGTGCCCAAATTACAACCCTCACTCTACATGTGAGCTGCCCCCTTATCCCAGACAAAGGAGGGAGGAAATGCTCCCATTGGGCTGCTGGGCAGAGGGGTGGGTAATGTGAGAAATGTCCTCAGGCACATGTGGAGAGGGATAGGGGAGCAGCCCCCTCCAGTCCACTCTAGCACTTGTGCCATAAGTTTTGCCAACATGGGTCTATGTGGAGGGGTTGTGAGAGTCCAAAACAGGATAGTGGCTGTGTGAGTGGAGAGGTGTCATGTGTGAAGGTGAATCAATGTGATTTGGAAAGTGATTGGATATGGCAGATGAAGGAGAGAGAAGAGTCAAGGATGATTTAAGGTTTAAACCTGGTTGACTAGAATAGAAGGATAGTAGTGCCTTCAGCAAAAATAGCAATTTGGGGAAGGGATGACTGGAGGGCAAGAATTGTAGCCCATGCTGAGCCCTGAGTATTCAATGAGTCCCATGGGGTGAGTGACCCACAAGAGGGGCTTTGGGAAAATATCTTTGTTTCCTGGAACCTTTGAACCCAGACGGGGACTTCTAGCTGGAGTAGTAAGGAGGAGGTCTCTTGCTTAGGGATCTTACCTCTCCCAATTCACTAACATTGTGATCTTCTGATTCCCAGTTTCTTCATTGAGAATTCCACTACCAGGGAAATGTCAATCCCACCATCCTCTGTCCTAGTCTGACTACTTGTATTCATTTCTGAGAACCCCATCTTAGGAAGGTCATTGATAGCCTGGAGAGTGTCTGGAGGAAGGCAGTCAGGATCATGAAAGGGGTTTGTGATTACGCTATATCTGAGGGCTGGTTGAAGGACGTAAAGATTTTTAGCCTGTAGTGTTTCATGATTTTTATGTAAGAGTATTTAGATTTATTTTGCTTGATTTCATGTAAAACTGGGAGCAGTAAATGGAAGATGTAGGAAGGCAAGGTTAGGATTTTCCTAAAGAAAAACATCCTAAAAATTAGCCCAAAGTGGAAGACATTTGCTTGGGGAGATATTTCTTTTTACTGGAGGTCTTCAAGAAAGTGCTGAATGACACTTGTAGGACATGTTGAGGGGATCCTTGCTGAATCTGGGTTGGACAAGTTGGCTTCTGAGGTACCTCCCAGCTCTGAGATCTAATGAGTGTCAGCCTAATGAGTTCTGTTTTACTTCCATAATAAATTAGTCAATAAACATTTAGGTGCTGTGAAGTTCTGGGGATACAAAGAAAGATAGACAATCCTTGGTCTTGAGGCTCTCATATTCTAATGAAGGTGACAGCATGCAGACAACTATGTTCAAACAAGATATATACAGTATTAGTGGAGATAATCATCAAAGGAAGGGCACTAGAACTAAGAGGTTGGGAAAAGCTTCCTGCAGGTGAGGTTTAATCTGGACTTGAAGGAAGTCAGAAGATAGGGACAAAGAGGAAAAGCATTCCAGGTAGGGGGGTACCCAATAAAATATGAAGAGTCAAGAGATGGAGTGTCTTGTGTGATGAACAGCAAGATGATGTTGAATCTGAGATGCTGTCGTGATGTTCTGGCAGTTTGTGATGAACTGGAATTTGGGAGGGAGGCTTAGGATCGAATAAAATACATTTCCAAACTACATTCATAGAAACATGATAACCTTTGGGAGCTGCTGAGAAGGTCCCAGCTCTGGATAGATGATTCTGTGATTATCTAGCCTCCAGGGTTTGAACATTTCTACTGATAAAATTAATTGTCCTCTAAGGCAGACAGTTTCATAGCTCTGTTGGAAAGGCCTTCAGAAAGTTCACCCCTACTGGCCCAAGAATTCATTTGTTTAGCACACCTGGCCAGGGGCATCAAATCACTGCCCAAAGTCTCCCAAAGGCAGCCTGTTCCATATTTGCTTGGCCCTATAGCAGTCTCATAATGTTTTTAATGAAATTAGATAAGACAGGACCTGCAGAGTACTTTGCAAACCTTAAAAATCCATTATTTTGTAGAGGCAAGATGGCAAGATTTATTTATTTAACTCTTTTCTCAGCTGTAAAATGAATAGATGGTCTAAATCAAGGGTTTTTAATCCAGAGTCCATGAATTTAAAAAAGAATTTTTTTTTGCTAGCTGAATTTCAACATAATGAGTTTTCTTCATCATCTTGTGTATTTTATACATTTAAAACATTGTTCTGAGAAGGATATGCTTCACCAGATTGCCAAAGGGGTCCATGACTTGAGGTTAGAAACCCCTGGTCTACATGACCTCTAGGTACTCTTCCAGTTCCTGTGAGTCTCTCTCCTATGATGGTCTCATCCTACCATTGTCTTTGTGGCCACTTACACAATTACTCATTTTCTGCCCCACCGGGGCAACAAGGAAGTTGACAGCCATAGTGCAATGGGAATTCTTCTGGTACATGGGAGAGAAGGGGAAAAACCCCATTATCACGTGTCAGATAAGACAAGGTTAAGAACCTTCCATGTCCTCTCTGCACTCTGGGGTACTGAGAACCCGGCTGTTGATGGAGGATGGCATGGTGTCAAAAATACCTGACTTAGAGACTGGAGAGATTTGGAGTCGAATCCAAGCAAGAGAGACAGTCCCCAAATGGATGACCATGGTCAAATCACTTCTCTTGTCTTATTCGAAGCCTCCTCATCTGAAAAATGGAGACCATGATAACCTGTTGTACCTGCTCCATGAGGTTGTTATGAGAAATGAAATTAAGTGCTTTGCTGGCCTGAAATCCTATCAGATGTTGGTTACCAAGTCAATCAAATTTACTCAATAAATATTAAGTGCAATGTACAATTAAGTATTGTATTAAGTACAAATACAATGAATGAAAGGATCAGACTCCTTCCAACTGACTAAGTCCATTTTCTGATAGGTCCAGCTGTTAGGAACTTATATCAAACTGAATTCTACCCTCCTTGTGACTTTTTTTTTTTTTTACCAACAATTGAACTTACTGTTGTCTGTAGGGTGCTTTCAGGTCAATGATAGATGTCTCTAATTTCCCAGCTACTTTCACCAAGACTGGAATGAAAATGATCATATCCCACTTAAGACTAGATACATCAGTGGACCTGATGTCGGGAAGATTTAAATTAAAATTTGGCCTCAGACACTTAATAGCTGTTTGACTCTATGCAAGTTGCTTTCCCCCTGCCTCAGTTTCCTCCTCTGTAAAATATATAATGTTATCTACCTCCCAGGACTGTTAAGAACATAAAATTGTTACAAAGTGCTTTGCAAACCTTAAAGTAACCTACAAATACTAGTTAGGGTTATCATTTTTTTTATTATCATCTATTTTTTTTTTCAGGCTAAATCTCATCTGACAGTTTTGAGACTTTTTATTATCCTGGCTGCCTTCCTTAAGACATGCTGGCCCTGTGGACCCTGTGGACCCAGAAAGAATGGAACACAACATTCCAAGTGTGTTCTGACTAGGGCAGAAAACAGTGGCACCATCACAATCTCTTAGAAAAACATTTCAGATTTTGTTGTTGCTATATGCTTCCTTCTCATCTTCCCCTTTTTTGATTTTTCTTTCTCTAATTTCCAGAAGGAAGGCAGCCCCTTTCCAGCTAAGATTTTCAGTCCTAATCTTGTTAAAAGCAAATCTTTTTAAAAGCTTTCTCTTGGATGTTTTCCCGTTGTTTACAGTCTAGAACACTTCATTCCAGTCATTACCCCTACCCCAGGAGTGAGTGGCCTTGTGTTCCCTTCTGTCCTAGAGGCAGGAGAGTGATAAGATTTGAGAACTGATGCAGAGGGTGGAGATGAGATTCAGTATAGGAAGCTTACTTAGTTTATGGAGTTGGGAGTGGTTAGGGAGAGGATTTTCCCAGAAACAGGTGATGGGAAAGGCGGATGGTAGTGTTACTAAGTATTATCTAAGATCTCTTTCACCTGTGATTTTATATGCCACATGTTAAATGACTAATATAGACATTAAACACTAGAGGTTTAGTAGTGATTACTTTTGATCAGAAGAAACCAGAAAAACTTCACAGAAGAGGTGGGATTTAATCTGGGCATTGAAGGATGGCTAGGATGTCAAAAGGTAGAAATACTGGTGCTGGGTCTAGAAGTTGTGTATTTCAGGCAGAGGAGAGTTGTTACCTAAAACAGAACTCAGGAAAAGTACAAAATATATTTGGAGAATGGCCAGTGGAACAATTGGTTGGAGGCCAGAGTTTGTGGAGAGTAGGAAATAACCTGGAAAGGTAAAAGACCTTGAATACTAAATTAGAGTTTGGGTTTTATTTTGAAGTCAGTGGGGAGCTATTGAAGATTTTGGAGTGTAGGAAATAGTAGGAAAATTGGATGAGAGAACATATGTCACGGTCTCTGTAAATTCCCTGATCAAGTCACCCTTCCCTGGCCATCACTCCCCTATATACGTGTCTACTCCTACTCTCTCTGCATCAACTCCTGGATACTTTCTCCTCTCTGGTTTTCATAATATTGTTATCCTCTGGTCCTCATATTTGCCTGACTATTCCTTTTTTGTGTCCTTTATTGGGTCTTCACATCACACCTTCTGGTTACAGATATTCCCCAAGGCTCTGTCCTAGAACATCTATATTATCTAGCTTGGTGATCTCATTAGCTCCCATGAGTTTAATTATTATCTCTAGCAGATGCTTGCCAGATTCATATATTGGGCCCTAGTCTCTCTCTTGCACTCCAGCCCCATTTTACCAATTGCTTTTTCGAACAGCTCAACCTAGATGTTTCATAGATATTCAAACTCAACGTGTCCAAAACAATTCATCTTTTACCCCCCCAAAATTTTCCATCTTTCCATTTCTTCTTTTTGATACTGTTAAGGGTAACGCTGTCTTCTTGAGCCATCCAAACGTCAGTGTGTGAAGATGAAATTAGCTCCCCTGGCCATTTTTAGATTTAATCACCAAAAGTGTAAACATCCCACTTAAAGTTTGAGTGGTAGAGGTTTGTGACCCTCCTGTGCCATAGTGGGAGATGAGTCAGAATCAAACTGACTGCCCCTTGGGCAATCCTCAGCAAAGCTTCAACTATAATTGGTAGATGTAAAAGTGGAGGAAGGCACAGGAAGTAACGCAAAAGAAAGTGTCTTTAAAGGGGAGTTACAACTTCTGTGGGGAGATCTTTGGAGAGTTCTTGAGTTCTTAGTGCCTGGGACTTCAGACAGCGCTCATTCTTTGGAGTTCTGAGTTTAAGTTGGAGGCTGGTGAAGAATCTGCTGACTGGACCTGAGACCCTGTAATTGGTGAGACTGTTCTTGAATCTCGAGCTTTGGACTTACACATGGTGATGAAAGAGCTGACTCTTTTCCTGGATTTTCTGAAGGGACTAGCTTCAGGAGAGAGGCTCCCTGAATCCCCAGGTCCTCGGCTCAAAACCTCCCTGGGTAAGGACTAAACTTCCCTGCTGGGTTGAGCCAGGGGTCAGAGCAAAGTACTTCACTCTTTTTATATTTTGTAAATAAATTGTAAATAAATTTCTTTGGAATTTTGTAAAAATCCTGGCAACCCTACTCTTGAATAATCCAATCCAATCTTTCATAAATAACCCCTTTAAATCTCCCCTTCACAAGTGCCATTCTCTCCTTTTAACTTGGATTCCATTCATCTAACCAATTATCAGATCTTATTCTTTCATCTTCACAACATTATTCACAGAACACCACTCTGGTTAGCATAGACACCTCATCACCTCTTACCTGAACTATCACCTCAAGCCTCTTCCCCACTTCAGTTCCTCTATTTAGCTACCAAAGAGATCTTTCTAAAGTACAGGCCCGACAACATCATACTCTTCCTCAATGGGCTTCAGTGGCTCTCTATCACCTCCAAGATTCAATATGAAGTCCTCTAATTAAAATCCTTAATAAGAAAAGCTAGCCCCTTCCTAGCTATCTTTCCAGTCTACTTATACTTTACTTCTCTTCAAGCATTCTGTGATCCAGCCACCCTGGCCACTGTGCTGCTCTTCTCACAAGATACTCCTTTGTGCTCACTGGCTATCTGTCATGCCTCGAACTCTCTCCCTTCTCAACTCTGATTCTTACTTTCCTACCATTCCTTTAACTTAGCTCAAATCCCACTTAACATGAGAGGTCATTCATGGCCTTCAGCATCAATTCCTTCCCTCTAGAAACTCCTTTATGTTATTTCCCTATTGTCTCTCCCATTCCAATGTGAGATTCTTGAAGGGAAAGTTTTTGCCTTTATTTTTCCAGTGTCAGATACTATGCCTGGCACTTAGTATGTCTTTTTAAAACCCTTACCTTCTGTCTTAGAATTGATACAAATATGGTTCCAAGGCAGGAGAGTAGTAAGAGCTAGGCAATTGGGATTAAGTGACTTGCCCAGGGTCACACAGCTAGGAAGTACCACTGAGTCACCTAGTTTTGCCATAGTATACTTTTAATAAATGCAGGTTTACTGACTTCCTGGCACAGTGAATACTTTTTCATTCATTGTTCATCCATTTATTTGTGCCTCAGGAACATACAGTGGAAAGAGAACTGGACTTGTTATATGTAAACGACTTGGAATCTGATGACCTGGGTTCAAACTTTGGTACTTGCTATCTGACCTTTTCCTCCTTCTTTGAGGCTGAAATTTTTCATCCTAAAGTGTTTCTAGTTCTATATTATATTTCTAATATATTTCTTTCTAGTTCTATATTATATTAGCTGACAAGCAAAGATTTTGTTTTACTTAATTTCATAATTTTTTTTTTTTAATAAAACCCTTACCTTCCATCTTGGAATCAGAGTGGTAAGGGCTAGGCAATGGGGGTTAAGTGACTTGCCCAAGGTCACACAGCTGGGAAGTATGAGGTCAGATTTAAACCTAGGACCTCCCATCTCTAGGCCTGACTCTCAGTCTACTGAGCTACCCAGCTGCCCCTTAATTTCATAATCTTACCATTTGTCTTAGAATTGAAAGAAGTATCAATTTCAAGACAAAAGAAAAAAAAAAGGGCTAGGCAATTGGAGCTAAGTGACTTGTCCAGGGTCATGCTGCTAGAAAGTATCTGAGGCCACATTTGAATCTAGGTCTTCCTGACTCCAGGCCTGGCTCTCTTTCCACTGAACCACCTAGATGTCTCTCATATGGTTTTTAAAGAAAGGAGGATAATTGTTCTTTGGTTAAGAATTGTGAGTGAGAGATAAGAAGAATGTTTTTTGTTTTCTTTTGTCAGTAGTGCATATTATATTAATTTTTCCCTTGAGAACATCAAGATTTCATTCTCTTACCACCTTAACTGCTCTACATACTTGGACCTAGATGAGAGGGACTTATAAAGGTGCCACCCACCCCAGCTCTGTCTTGGTTGTCAGTCATTAAACATTTTTAGGTGCCCATTATATGCCAGGACTTGTGCTGAGCATACAAAGAGACATAAATCCCTGCTCTCAAGGAGCTCAGCTTTTTGCATGTTATATGTAAACAACCACATGCAAAATAGATTGGATATAATCTACATAGAAGGCACTAGCTTAAGGGAAGCTGGAGGGGTTGTTCCTATCATTAGATTGGGAGCTTTTGAGAGCAGACTATCTTGCCTCTTTTTGTTTCTGCAGCATGTAGAAGGGATTAATGAACTTTTATTGACTGATATTCTGACCAAGGTATGGGAGGATGAGGATCAGAGTAGACTCAAGGTTCAGTGCCAGGGGGTGGTTGGGTGACAGACAGGTCCTTTTGCTTCTAGTTAAGAAAGACCTTCTGAGATGAGTACTGTGCCTTGCCTGGGAATTTTCCTTCCTTTACTGAACCCTCCATGTAGGAAACAACTGTGGTGGATTCCTGAGACCCGAGTTTGAGTCTGCCCTAGTGCTTAGCCATGGGATTCTGTGTGAGTTTCTCAATTGTAAAACTCAATTCCACAAACGTTACTGTAGCCCTTTGGTGCTAGGCATATGAAGACAAAAGTATTGGTCCTTAAGGAATTACTTTGATGGTGGAGGTTGGGGTAGGAAGGGGAGGCAGAGAATTTAGCATTTATATAGTTTATGAAGTGCCAAGCCCTGTGCTCATGACTTTGACAGATATTATTTTGTTTGATGCTCACAATAACCTTGTGAGTTAGTTGCCATTATTATTCCCATTTCAGTTGAGGAAACTGGGGCATATAGATGTGAAGATTTGCTTAGGGTCACACAGCTAGTAAGTGTCTGTGGCTAGATTTGAACTCAGTTCAGACCCAGAGCTTTGACCATTTTGCCACCAGCCAGCAAGTTTGGTAAGACAGATAAATTGGGAGAGGGCACTAATCATGGTGGTGGTGGTTGAGGCGAGTAGGATCAGGAAAGCTTCATGTGGAAAAGAGGCTGTGAAGGAAGAGAAATCTTAGAGGCTGAGGGAGTGGTACATACTGCATACTAGACAGGGGAACAGTTTGTACCAGACCATGGAGATAGGGGATGGAATGTGAAGTTCAGGAGACACTTAAGTAGTTCAGCCCTCCTGGAACAAAGAATACCTGAAGGGCAATGCTACAAAATAAGGCTGGAACCTGATAGGGAGAAGCACTGGTGCACCACTGCCCTCATGGGGCAGTTGGAAGGAAAGCACAGAATAAATTTTCAGGTGCTGAGAGCAAAGCTTTATCAAACGAGTTCCTGGGGTTGATCTGACCCTTCTCTACCCAGGAACAAAGACCAGGCCAGAGTAGGAGGACATTAAGGAAAAACAGGAACCTGGACATTAACCAAGGCTAAAGAGGTTGCTCAGGATCCCTGATGTGATGCTAGGGGATGGGGACCAGACATGCCTGGGCCTTCTCTCCCCACCCAGGTTCTAGGGAGATTTGGTGCTGGGACTCTGGGTACTTACCAGGCAGGCAAGCCCTGAGAAAGGTCCCTAAGTTCTTGGAACTGAGTTTGGGACAAGGAAAGATAGAGGAGCCAGGGCTGATCTCTGAGCAAAGATAAATAGGCTATGGGTTCCTTCCCATAGGAGACATCAGGTGAGGGCCTGTAGGATGGAAGACACCAGCACGTGGGTCTGATAGAGCTCTGAAATGGAAGTTAGGAATCCTACTCTATCTTCTGACCTCAGCTTCACTAGACTGGTTGTGTGACATGGCAAAGTCCCAACCCCGTCTCTGGATCTGTTTCTGTATAGAATGAGGTGGTTGGACTGTGATCCCTTCCAGCTCTACCACTGTGTGCCCCGTGTTCTAAAGTTCCTTTCAATGTACAGAAGGCTCATGTCCCTAGAGTCAACTGGTTATTCATGTCCTCAGTTTGACACCAGCCACTTTCTGAGGACTCCCTTGAATAAGGGAGAGTCATTCCCAGGTAGGTTCCCTAGAAGACATTGCTCCGGTAAGAAAGGGTTCTAAAAACCTCCGAGAAGCAACTTTTATAGATCAAAGAATCTCAGAGATGGAAAGAGCCTCAGAGGTCATTAAGGGCAACCCCATAGGGTTATGGGATTTAGAGCAGCAGAGGTCTATGGAGATCTTCATTATATAGATAAGGCAATGGGATCAGAGAAGCCAAAGTCACTCAGTGAGTAGTAGGACCAGAATCTGGGTCATTTGACTCCAAATCTCCTACTTTCCCCAATTCATGAAAGGTCTGGCCCAGAGGTCATTATCACCATCCCAACTGTAGAAGAGAATAAACGGAAAACATCTCCCCAGCTAAAGAAATCTCCAAAGACATAAAACAGAGCTAGGTGCATTAATGAAACCCTCACAGTATATTTTATTATTCACCTTACTGGCAACAACAGATTGATTCTATCTTGGAGGTATTAGTATCCGGTGTGAGATCCTCCCTGGTTTCTCAAGGAAGCCAAGCTAGGAAACTCCCACACCACTACCATCACCAAGCATTTATTAAGTGCTTATTGTATACGAGGCACTGGGCTGAGCACTGAGGATACAAAGAAAGCCAAAAACCCATCGCTGCCTTCTTAAGAGGTCACATTCTAACCGGGGAGACAACATACAGCTTTGTTCATGCCAGACATAAAAGGAAGTGTCAGCAGCTGGGAGACCTGGGAAATGGGATTTGGGCTCAGTTTTCAGCAAAGGTGAGGAGGGAGAGCATTCTGTGTAAGGCCTAGCAAGGCCATTGCTGTTGGAGAAGTCAGAAGAATGGAAGAGTAGAAAGGGTCCACGTTACAACAGGCTTTAAAAGCTAAACAGAGGATTTTATATTTGAAGTAATGATGAGCCACGGCAGTTTATTGAACAGGGTAGATAGACTGGGTGGGGAGATTGGAGTCAGTGAGATCTACCAGCAAGCTTTTGCAACAGTAACATATCCTTTCTTGGCTCTAGATTTGGGCTTCTGCTTTAGAAGGGGAACAAACACATCTACCATCATATCTTTCTGGGCTGCTCCCTGATGTTCAACCAACAAGAATTTAGGCAAATATTACATGCATGGAACTCTGTTAAAACTGGATTAAAAAAGTCGAGATAGTGTCTGCTCTCAAGGAGCTCACAGTCTAACGGGAGAGACTACATATATAAATATGAATAGACAAGATTAACTCCGAGGTGGGGGTGGTGGCAGCATTTATCTTGGAGCCAACTGGAATCCCCTTAAATTGAGAGTCCTTATCTTCTTGTGGGGTGCTATTGATGAGATGGAGTTGATAGAACTCGGGGGAGGAATCACTGGGGTGGAGATGAGTGTAGGGTAAATTGAGCTAATGGTGAAGAAAGCAGGGCAAACAGCTCAGCACCTCACATGTGAGCATCTTTATGGGAACACATTGTTCCATGGATGCCTCTCCTTTGGCCCTCCACTTAGTACCTAGAACTCCCATCCCTTCCTCCATTCCAGTTTATTTTGCCCAAGGCTTGTTGAGGGCTTAGTCTGAGGTAGCCAACATTTTAAGGAAGGAAGGTTAAAATGCTTTTGAATTTCCAGAACCTTTATCAGGCAGCCATTCCCAAAAGATTTACAAATATATGGAGGAGGAAGAGAATGGAAGCTTTAGTACCCTGGTGGTGTTACCTACTATGAAAGGATGAAAGGACAGGAGGAAGGGGGAATATCCAAAGAGATAGAGGGAAGTGGAGGGAGGAACATGGAGCTAGGGAAAGGACCATTTTAATTCCATATCTGGACGTTAGAATCGTCTCCAGTCCCATTCAGGTCTGACCATTTTTGAGGGACATGGCCCTGGAAAAAGGGCACCGCAGGCCTCCCTCACCCTGGGAAGACTAGCTTAGGGATTCTTGTTGGCACAGCTGGTACCTCACTGTCAGAGCCATTATTTAAATTCAGGTCTCTTTTAGAGGCAAGAGACAGGTCTTTACAGGTACAATTAGGGAGATCATTCTTTTAATGTCATTTTTCTTGGTTTCCATGCTTCTTCCATTCAAGACCCTCTCCCACCCTACACTGGGTCTGGCTCCCCACAACAAACTGAGGCCAGTCTCCTTGACCTGAAACATAGCATTGCTAGATCTGGCTTTATTCCTTTCCACAAACATGCACCACTAACACCCACATCAGAGTCTCTATTGGTTCTTGAAAGACATGGGGATTGGGAACCAAACTCTTGCCCTTCTGTGTCTTCTTTGTCAAAAATGAGCTGAGACCACCTGGAAAGCCCTTCCTTCCTGTTCAGCAGGGACCAGGTAGGAGAGGAAATGAGCGGGGACAGTCAGTAGCCCCATTCAGTGAGACAGAAGGGGATAGAAAAGGCTGGGAGTTTGGTGTTAGGAAGTAGACTGCAAGCAAGTAATCAGCCATCTTTGTCTGGTTTTCCTGAACTGAAGTCCACCAAACTGCCTTACCCCGACCTCTACTGCTATCCACGAGGGCTAAGCAGCAGGGATAAGAGGACTTAAAGGGGTAGGGGAGATTTAGACTTGATAAATTATTAGCAATAACAGCTACTTTACAAAAAGACTAGGTTGTCCTTACAGATAGGGAGCTCCCCATCTTGGCATGAATCCAAGGAAAAGTTTGATGATCATCTGCTGATTGGGATGCTGATGCTTAAGTAGTGCTTCAAATAGAAGCCCTCTGAAGTCCTTTCCAGTTCTGACATTTTAGCATTCTATGACTAATGCCATTATAAAGGGTCTGGAGGAGTGAGTAGGGAATGAATGAGGCCAGGAGCTCTTGAGACAGTGAAAACTACTCCATTCAAGTTTTATTGTTCCCTCCCTGGGTCTGGGCAAACCCAGAATGCACAAGCCCATCCCTACTCTGAATGGAACTCCCTGGTTCCCTAGGGATTGCAGAGGTGAGGCTTCAGGCTGGGATGGGGAGAAATCTGAGACTGGTCAGACCAGTTCAGACTCGGGCCCAAAAGCCCAGGTCCCTCTCATTGGCTCGGGAAGAAGCCTGCTCCTTCTGAACCTCCATGGGGATGTGAGGCAGCCCTGGGGGTTGGGGAAAGGTCCTCTGAGGGGTCCCTCAGCTCTCTCCTTAGGGGCCCCTGCACAGCAGAAACGGAGCCTTGCCCTAGTACCCCCCTCACCCTGACTTCTTAAGGCTATGGCAGCCAGTCCAGGGGCACTGGCTCAGGGTAAAGGCTGTTTGGGAGAAAGATCATTAAGCCCACCCTCAAATCCTCTGCAGAGATATTATATTTCTTCCTCCTCCCTCAGGTCCAGCAGAGGTGGGGACAGAGATGAGATGGAGAGACAAGTAAATGGTCCTGGTCCAGGCCTATGGAGTCCATGCTCCATCAGATTCTAGGCGATTTTCCATCACAAACGAGTCCTCAGACAGTCTGCAGACCAGTCATCCAGGTTTCATCCCTGAGCCAGACCATCTGATGGCCCCGAGCTGGACCAGGCTATGTGGCTGGGACATGCCCATTGGCCAGCTGGCTGGGTCCAGTTCCCCGAACACCCCTAGCCCGTGGGAGGTTACAAGTGTCTGTTTTGTCACTGGGCTGCAGCCTCCCATTCTTCTGTTGGGGCGTCTCAGACTTCTCATCACTTGAGTTCAGTTCTTCCAAGTCACTCCTTATGTCACTCTGCATCTGAAAATCAGAGGCCAAAAAGGAGGCACCAAGAGAAAAGAGGCACAGACGGGGAGAGAGAAGAAAGGGACAAGGAGGGACAGAGAGGGAGAGAGAAGAGATCAAGAAAGAAAAGGGTGAGAGAAGACAAAGGGACCCAGGCAGAGAGGAAAGATAGAGATGGAGCAAAGAACCAGGAGAGACAAGCAGAGAAATGGGGGAAAAGAGAAGAGAGATAGAGGGAGAATAGGAAAAGGGTGTCAAGACTTTTGCCTGGACCACCTGGGTGCCTACCAGCACTAGGATGCCAGGCCTGAGCCTCTACTTTTTCCACCACCCAGACTCCCCTGAATTCACAGTTCCCAGGGACCAGGCCTCCTGTTCAATTGCCCCTGTTCTGTCTGAAGTGGGCCTAGGCCAGGAGGCCCACTGGGTGAGCAACAGGGGCCAAGGCCAGGAACAACGCCCAGCTCCAGATCTGTACGTACCCTGCCAGCTAAAACAAACTTGTAGACCATACGGAGGATGAGGCCGGACCAGAAGACATGGAGAACCTGAAGGACCATGAGGAGGGCATTGAAGAAATAATATCCAAAGAAGGGCTGGAATTTGATCATGGAATCATAGTAGGTAGTGTAGAGGATTCTGCAGGAGAGAGAGGAACTTGGGTCACTGTGGGGTTGGGCTCCTAGAGACCTGTCCATTTCAGGGTCTCTGGACAAGTCTTGGTCACTAGAGAGTCTTCATTCCCCGACAAAATGGGAGGGGATGGAACAGAAATCCCAAGATACAGGGGAATAGCATTATAAAAGACCTTTAGACCCTTCTGCTCTCTACCATTCTCCCAAATGAGAAGTTTTCATCAGGTAGAAGCCACCCTTCTCTTTTTGGGGGGCAGCTCTAGGCAGCAGAAGGCCCTAAATGAAGGGAGTTTGGGAACCTGGGTTTCTCCCAAGGATCACATTAAGTCCCCCTGTGCCCACCCCCACCCCACCTTCTGAGACCAGGCTCACTTGGTTGGGAAGAGAATGAGCCGACTAACGATGAACACCAGGGCAAAGATGACGAAGAGTGTGTCACAGATAAGCCTCCGTTGTGCATAATTAAACATTTTACAGGCCTGGGAGGGGAGGGAAGAGAGAAAGAAAGAGAGAGAGAGAAGAGAGAATTTTAGAACCTAATCTCAAGATTTGGTGGGGGTGGGTGGGGGGGTGTTAGAAGATATCTAGTCATACTGGCAAGTGGTCATCCAGGCTCCACTTGACGACCTCAGATGATGGAAAACTCACTACTTCTCCAGGGATAGCCCATTCTTCTTCTAGCTAGCTCTGATTCTTAAGAAATTTTTCTTTATACTCAGCCTAAATTTGCCTCTCTGAAACTTTTCCCCACTGTTCTAAAGTTTGGTTTGTTGGGCCAACCAGAACAAGTCTACAGCCTCTCCCATGTGACCACTTTTATCAAGTCTTCTAATTCCTTCATTTGCTCCACATTTGCCACAATCCATTTGCTCGTCATTGTACACCACGTGGTCTGAGCAGAGGAGTTGTTATCGGCCGCTTTCTGGGCACTGGGATTTTCCAGATGTAGCCTAACATCACATTGCTCTCTCTGGGCACACCGATGATTCATTCGGAGTTTGCCATCCACCAAAACCCCCTAGAGGTCCTTTTGGGGCCTGGCCACACCTTCCCCATCGAATACTTGTAAAGTTGATAGAGTGACTGGCTCATCATTCGTGCTATTTTTTATTATTTAGACAGTGGAACTGCACTCAGCAATTATCTCCTGCAGATTGGCTAAGCCATCTTTCATACTTTTATGGAGTCTCTGCAGGCTTCCAGAGTTAACACCCACTCTGCCCTGTTCTCCCTTTGGATTCCAGCCTTACCTTTTGTTCAATTACTCAGTACGTATTGAGTATCTACCATATGTCAAGCACTTGTGGGATAGTAAAAGAAAAGAAAAGAAATAAGTCTAGTCTCCTCAAAGAACTTACAGGCTATAGGGGACACGGTTAAGTATATGTAGATTATATTTAGAATGGCAGCTGGGAGGAAAGAAGAAAAAGCCTCTTGTAGGAAGTGGCCTTTGAGCTTAATGGTTAAGGAAACTTGAAATTCTAAGAAGTGGAAATAAGAGGGAAAGCATTCTAAGTATGGGAGATAGCCAGTGTGAAAGCATGTGGATATCAGGCAGACCATCAGGTGTGAGGAAGAGAGAAAAGGCCAGTTTGGCTGGATTGGAGAATATTTGAAATTGAGGAGGAGGATATGTGTGATCTACCTGGAGAGCGAGGCCTGAGCCAGGCTGGGAAGAAAAGGCTTTAAAGGCTGAACAGAGATGAAGTGCCTTTCCTGAGGGGAAATAGGAAGCTTTTAGTTTTAGAAATATGCACTGTAGCGAATGGATTGGAAGAGGCCTATTGTGATAGTCCATAGTCCAGGCTGAAGGCATGAATTAGAGTAGTAGCTGTGTGAGTAGAAGGAAGCAAGCAAGGATGGAAAGAAAGAGAATTTGCTAAGCATCTACTATGGGCCAGGCATAATCCTAAGCACTTTATAAATATTCTCTCATTTGATCCTTATAACCACCCTTGGAGGCAGGTGCTGCTAGTTATCTCTATTTTACAGTTGAGGAAACTGAGGCAGACAGATGTGAAATGACTTGCTCAGAGTCACACAGCTGATACTCGGGTCCTTTTCACTCCAGGTTCAGTGTTCTATCCATCACTGCATCACCTAAATGCCTTAGAAACATGTGAGAGACTGCTAAGACTTGTCAACTGGCTGGATGTTGCGGGGGGAGGTGAGGGTTGTGGATCCTTGAGTATGGAGGGGGAGTAGCAGCACAGGGGAATACCTGCTGGTCCAAAGGCAGATACTACCTGACAAAGCATCACTATGTACTGAAGAATCAGACTATCAGAACTAAAAGGGATTTAAAAAACATTGAAATCAGCTGGACCATTATAATAAAAGTGACAATGGGGAACAAGAGAATAAGCATTTCTTAAGGGTTTACTACGTGCTAGGTACTGTGCTTACTTAGTGTTTCAGATTTAGAGCCATATTAATCTGCTACTTTATGGAACTAGATATAATAACATCAAACTTATTTTGGAAAAACAAAAGATCTAAAACATCAAGGAAAATAATGGGGAAAAGTAGGAACAAAGGGAGCAAAATACTTTGAGACCTCAAATTATGTTATAAAGCAGTAATCAGGAAAACGATTTGGCACTGGTTAAAAAATAGAAGAGAAAGATCATTAAAACAGACTAGCTAAGAATCAGGAACAACCAAAAACACAATCACTTAAGGGTTGGAAAAAACCCAAGAAGATAAAAATTACTTATGGAAGAACTCCAATTTGACAATAACTGCTCAGAAAACTGAAAAGCAGTATGGCAGTGATTAGATTTTGAGCCAACATCATGCACCATTTCCACAATATGCTCAATATGGATATCCAACCTGAATATTACAGATCCCACTACGAAAAATTAGGAGAAAACCAGATTAAGTATCCTTCACAGATATGGTTAGGAGATTCTTAATCAAACAAGGGACAGAAGTAATTATAAGAGATAAAATAGGTTTGTGCAAAGCTTTTACACCAACAAAAATCAATGCAAATGGAATAAGAAAGGAAGTCACTGGAAAAAATATCTAAGTATCAAGTTGCATCGAGTATCTCTAATATCGAAGATGTATGGAGAATTAACATAAATATTTAAGATGAAGTCATTCCTTAATGAGTAAGTGGTAAACGACTATGAACACAGTGTTCCCTAAAGAACTACAACTATATAAAAGATTACCCAAATCACGAAGAATTCAAATTAAAAAAACCTAAAGGATTTTATCTTATATCAAACTGTCATGGATGACAAAAGACGAGATGTTGGAAGGCCTACAGTAAGAGGCACATTTTTAGTGGATCTGTGAACTGGTCCAACTATTTTGAAAAGCAATTTAAAGAAAGCAATTTGGGGTCATTCTAGAAAATTGAGTAAAATATCTATCCATTGACCCAGAGATCCAGTTTGGAAGAAATAATAGAAAAAAAGCAATGGCTTTTGAGTTAGATGATCTGAGTTCAAATCTTTACTCTGACATCTTGCTCTTTCTCTCCACCACCTATGTGACAACTGGGCAGATGATCTCTGTGCACTTTTTCCTCATTTGTAAAATAAGGAGATTTGAGGTGACCTCTAAGGTTCTTTTCAGCTTTTGAAATATGTGACCCCATACTAAGTAAATATCTCATAGAGAGCAAAGATAGGGAAAAAGACTCACCCCACCCCCAAATATTTATGAGAGCAAAGAAGTAGAAACAAAACATATTCTCATCAATCGGGGAATGGCTAAACAAATTGCAGTACATGACTGTGAAGGCCTATTACTGTGTGGTAAGAAATAATGAATATGAAAAATACAGATAAATATAGGAAGAGACTTACATGAACTGATAAGTAGAATCAGGAAAAAAAAAACCCATACACTTTGATTCCAACAATCTTAATGGAGGGAACAAAAAGCCAAAACAACACTGTAATAAATAGCTAAGAGAAGAAATGAGAAAATGGACCTCCCTTCCTTCCTGGCAGTGGTGAGGAACTATGAGTATAGAACACTGTCTGGTACAGTTGATATGTTAGTAAATTTCGTTTATCTGCTTTTTATCTTTATTTTTTTTAAACCCTTACCTTCCGTCTTGGAATCTGTGTATTGATTCCAAGGCAAAAGAGTGGTAAAGGCTAGGCAATGGGGGTTAAGTGACTTGCCTAGGGTCACATACCTGGGAAATGTCTGAGGCTAGATTTGAACCCAGATCTGGCTCTTAATCCACTTAGCTACCCAGCTGCCCCCTTTAACTGCTTTTTAAATAATTCTTTGTTACAAGGGATGGTCCTCTGGGCAGGGGAAGGGAAAAGATGTATTTACCACTGAATGGGACACAAAAAAATTATCAATAGAAAATTTTTTCATTTTGACCAATACAAAAGAAAAAAATAGAAAGGTAGACCATGGCTATTAGAAGGCTGAGCAGGAAGCCTAATTAATGAATTATCAGGTTGGGATTTGGGGACAATTCTGTGGCCTTCTCTGGGGCTGCAACCTTATTTCCCCAAACACAAAACTTCCTTGGGCTCAGGCTGACTTTGGGAGTTCTCCACTGGGACCTCCACACTCCCCCATTAATACCTCCCCATTTATCTCTACAATTATACAGCACTTTAAAGGTTTGCAAAGTGCTTTATATCCATTATCTCATTTGATCTTCACCTCCCCTTCTCAACCCCAGGACCAGAGCTCAGGTTCTCCGACTTCATGTCCTGTGCTCTTTCTACACTATTGTAATAGTAGAATCATGGAATCTTTAGAATTGGAAGGGACCTCAGTGGCCATCACGCCTAACTTATATGTGATCAAGTATCTTTACAACATCTCCAATTAGGGGCTTTCCAGTTTTTGTTTGAATGGATGGATGAGGGGGAAAACCCTTCATTCACCAAGACATCCCATCCCTTTCACTGTTGGACACCTCCTACTGCTAGGAAGTTTTTCCTCATCTCAAATCTAAACCTTTCTCTTTACAACTTCCTTATCAATGCTCCTAGTTCTCCTATCGGGGGCAAGCACAACGAGTGTAATCTTTCTTCCACATGTTGGCATTTAAGTTGAAGTAACTATCAAGTCACTCTAAGTCTACTCTTCTCCAGATGAAAGATTCCCAGTTCCTTCAATTAATGGCATCATCTAAAGAATATTTATTATCCTGGCAGAAATTTATGATTTCTGGTTTACTATTAAGTTCTTTCTACAATGGGACATGAAGAACTGAACATAAACTCCAGATGTGTTCTGACCAAGACAGAGTATAGTGGGACCAACATCTCCCTGATATTATAGTCCCCAGTGAAGAAATGGAGAATGAGAGGAGTTGAGAGAGTTGCCCAAAGTCACACAGTTGGTAAAATGGTAGTGGCAGGATCTCTGAGGTCAATAGTTTCTGAATATTTCTGTCACTTCTTAGATTGTGGGCTTTGATCCTATCTGGTTCCAGGGATTCCAGGGACCATATTTCCCTGTAGCTAGGGGTTTGTTGGGAAGTACACGACATACATTTTAAACCTCATTTAATCCTCACTATTAGTGCTTTTCCATCACCTCCTTATGTCTAGATAATCCACAAAACAAAAACAAACAAAAAAAATCAAGCCCAATTTACAGTGTTTGCCAGGTTCTGAGATGTAAATGCTTACCATGAAAATGGAATAATTAGCTCTCTGGAGTAAGTTTGAATTGGCTCTAACACACCCCTGCCTATAGCTCTTTCCACAAATCATACCACCTATCTCCACCTATCAATAAAGATGCTTGCATAAAGCCTGGAAAATTAGATTAAGAGATTGATGACTTATACTCACCTCCATGAGAATGTCAGATATGTCATGTAGCAGTAACACCAATGTACCAATGCGCAGGAGATTGGCAGAATAAGAGAATCCAATCAAGATGATAGTGACAAAGTGGTGGATGACCTGCTCCTTTAAGTCCTAGGAAGAGGAGGGCAGCTGTCACATCAGGATCACTAGGACTCCCCAAGCCTAGAGTCAGACCCTCCACCCAGGAACTAAGGAGCACCCAACAGTGAGGAGGCCAAGGTCTGCCAAGGGTCATCAAATATACTCTGAGTAAGACCCAAAGAGTACAGGTGGGAAGAGGCCTTGAAAAGGGGAAATCAAGAGGAGAGGAGAGGAGACATGGTAGGAACTGGGAAAGACTTGGAGACAGGGTTAGGTGTAGATCTGGTGAGAGGTTGGGAGGCTAGGTTTCCCTGAGTTCCAGAAGAAAGGTATTAAAATTGGCACCCAAGCTCCAAGAGTCCCTTGCCAATCTCCAGCAGAACACACTGAACTTTGCCTGAAAGGTCCTGCCTTAGCTGCTTCATGGGACAACATCCTGTGCATAGCCAGGGAATGGCCTTCAGAGCCAAAGTCAAACTTGATATTTTCCCAAGGAATGCAGGTGTAGAAAGAATCAGGCAAAGAAAAACAGGGCTGTTCCCTTCTGTCTGGACTTCTCCCTAAACTCACCTTCCTCTTCACATCAAAGGGTATAGTCATCAGCAAAGAGATGTAGAAACCAAGTTCAAGGAGATACCACCAGTACATGCCAGGCTGCAGAGGCTGAGGTTCAAAAAATAATGTGGTTAGATGGTTTGGGCTAGATAAAGAGCTAGAAAAGAAAGAACTGTTTCATGGGGCTAAGCATGCTACTTTATATCTTCTCTGCAGAAGGGAGAGAGGACATCAGGGACTTGTTCTTGTCAAATCATGATACACTAATCTAATTTCCTTTGATAAGCCTGAAAAATTGGGGAAATGCTACAGATAGGATATACTCAGATTATAGCCAAACATTTACCAACAAATACCACATTTAATTCTTGTAGAAAAAGACAAAATGTAGGCTAGAAGATAAGAAGATACACATAATCATTACTAGTTCAATATCAACTCGTGCAGAGGTCTCCAATGGAGATCAAAAGAGCTGTACTTTGCTCGATGCCAATGAGATTTTAATTAAAAACAAACAAACTACTAATTTTGATTAAGCCATAGATGGCCTGCTTCTAAATATGCAGGTGACAAAAAACAAGTGATAAAGGCTAATATACTCTGTGATAGTTAAAATCCATTATAGGTTAGAATGTCTGGCCAAATTTAATGGAAATAATTTAAAGTCTAAAAGGCATGTGACATGGTCCCCTTGATTTCCAGATAAAAAGTTGAAAAAACAATGGGTGGAAACTGTAGGATTCAGGCTTGCTGCTGAGAAAAGACTCTAATAATCAGGGATGTCCTAAAGAAGGGGAGGCCACAAGAAATAATGAAATTCCCCTGTACAGAAGAGATTCTGGTTAAGATATAGATTGGACTAAATGGACTCTGAGATCCCTTCCAACTCTGAGATTATATCTGTATAAGTGTATATCTGCTTTAGTTTCAAGCTGTTTTGCTGAGCATTTCTGCCATCCATCTTTGTTCTTGGGTTGCTCACCTGGAAGGGATATCTGTCCCAGCATGTCTTGGGTTCCCACAACCATGTCTCCTGGAGGATAAAGAAAGGATGGATTTCAGCCCCCACAGTTAATAACTTTGACCTATAGTTTGAGGTTGCCCCCAGGGAACTCTAAGCATGCAAAAGAAATTATTTTATCCCCACTTAATAGTGTATTCTGCAATTATTTTGCCCTACATTATTCCTTCTCTCAGTTTGTAACAAGGTCAGAGTTATGCCCATTGGGCATAACATCTGATCTGAGAAGAGGCTTGATGCCCAACTCCTGCTGCCATTCTCCCCCCCTCCTAAAGAGAAGTCTGATCATATCATTTAGCCAACTTGATAAGCTCCAGTAGCTCTCCATTATCTTTAGGATCAAGTATAAAATTCTCAGTTTGGCTCTAAAAGCCTTTCAAAACCTTCTCCCACTTCCACCTTTCCAGTTCTTACTTTTCTCTACCTTTACGTCCCTTCAAATACTCTATGATCCAGTAACACTGGCTTCTTTGCTTGCTGTACCTTGAACAAGACATTCCCCTTTTCCAATCAGTGCATTTTCATTGGCTCTTCCCCATGTCCAGAATAGTCCCTCTTCATTTCTGCCTCTTGGTTTCCTTCAAATATCAGCTAAAATCTCAGTACCATCTATCTAAGATTGTTTGCATGTTATCTCCTTCATTAGAATGGGAGCTTGTTTAGGGCAGGACTGTTTTTTTGCCTTTCTATCTCTTGCTCTTATTACTATAGTACTTCACCAATGCTCACTGACTGATTCTGGGTCATCTTGTTGGCTCTGGCAACAGATGATGGCTGGACAATCTTTATTCTCTTTTTGGCTGTTTCTGACTCCCTAAACCTCTATAGTTACATCCCTTCTCATTCCCAATCTTCATTTCTTACCCCAATTTTTAGGTCTTTTTTTTGTGATCTCCTCTCATTAGAATGTAAGCTCCTTGAGGGCAACAACTGTCTTTTTGCTTGTATTTGTATTCCCAGTGCTTAGCATAGTAACTGGCAAGGTAGGAGATGAAGTGGGGAAAGATAATAATGTAATAGCCAAGGTGGAAGAGGACACAATCAAGTGATGGGGACAGAGAAAGATGGATTAAAAGGGTAGAGAAGGTAGAATGGAATGGAAGATCAGGGAAAAAGATGAAGAAAATGAGGATGGAGGTGAAAAGAAAGTACAAGAGAAGGAAAGGGATGAAAAGTATGGGATCATAAGGGGACCGAGAGGTTGGGGAGAGACAGGATGGGAATGGAGGGATAAAAGAGGAGAGAATAGAAAGAAAAATAAAAGGAAATTGAAGAATATGTGGATGGTGGAACAGAAAGAATGATGATGACCAGGAAGGAAAAGGATGAAGAACATGAAAACAGAAGGGAAACAAAGAAGCAAGGGATGAATGGAGAAGATGAGAATTCAAAGCGAGGGGGATAGAAGAAGACACAGGAGTAGGAGGTGGGGGAGGAATAAGAAGCACAGGGATGAAGAGGATGATGGCACAGAAGAGGTCCAGAGAGTGAAAGGAAGAAAACAAAGGGAGAAGAAAAGATGAGGGGAAAGAGAGGGACAGAGGAATCTGAATGGATTTGGATGGTAGAGTACATACTCACATTGTAGAGCACGAGGAAACCTCCAAAGAAAGAAGAAAAGTAAAACAAAAATCTCCAGCTGAAAATACAGAACAGAATATGGACTAAGTTTGGGGAGCCCCAGTCAAGAGGTGGGATAGATGAAGGTGGGGATGGAGAGAAAGGGCTATTGCTGGGGGAGGTCAGATAGCCCTTGGTTTCCTAATTAGGCATGCCCCCCACCCCAGATCTGGGCTTGGGTCCCTTTTATGATCAGTTCTCCCTTAGGCCCCCCTGAGCTCACCAGGCTTCACAGAATTTCTTGCTCAGTAATGGTCGATCCTGGTTTCTCCGGCGCCGAAACCAGCGTTGGGCTTGCCTCACAGAGAGGCCGCACTGGCTGGCAAGGTGACTTAGCTGAGCCTGGGGACCAAAGGACAGGGCAAGGGGAGAGGGGAGAAAAGGGAAGACCTGAGCTCCCAGGACCAGTGGGGAAGACGTCCCCTCCTCCCCTCAAGCTCACTCAGGCATTTCCCCTCCTCATCAAGTGGCAACTTTGCCCCCAGGAACCTCCTAGAATCTGCTGAGAACTACTCCAGAAGGCTTGAGAGTCAGGGGACTATTCTTTGAGAAAAGAGTTAGTGAAGCTGTCTCCTCCTTTGCTAGGGAGGGCAAGTTTTCCTGAAAGGAACCCCCCTTCAGCCCCCTCTCCCCCCAAGAACTTTAGAACAAAGACTTTCAGAGCTGGGAGGATCCTAAAAGATCTTCAGGTCAACCCCTTTCCACCCCCATAGTATAGAACTGACTTGTTCAAAGTCATCCAGGCAATCAGTGGAAGAACTGGGATTAGAACTCAAATCTCTAGGACTCCTTCTACTTCTCTCTGATGTTGGAGGATGATAGATCTTGATACTTAGATTAATTTGAGATTGAGTCTACACTGGGCTTAATCTCTTTAATAAACCAATGAATAGCAGAGATTTCCCACAGGGCAATATCAATTCCTGAAGGAGGAAGTTTAGGTATCCAGGATTTCTTAGCAGCATCCAGTCCTGGGGCTTGCTCACCTCTTTGGGATTCCCATTATGAGCCCGGAAAAAGGCCTCCAGGATGGGGTTGGGGGCAGCCTTGACCCTGAGTCGGTCACGTACACCCAAGGCCCTGCTCAAGGGCATTGCGATGGCCCTATGAGAAGAGATAGGAGAATATGAGTACCCAAAAACCTCAATCCCCCATCTCTGGCCCTTTGGAAGTTCTCTTTGCCAAATCCTGCCCACCAACTGGCCTGCCTCAGCTAACTCTTACAGCCTGAAGGAGATGGTGTGTAGGGGGACATAAGAAGGTTCTATGAGAGAGCAAAAAAAAGGGTAAGAGCAGGGTATTCTCAGCAGAGACAAATATATGGTAATAAATCAACACCCTTGCAAATGGGTTCATGAAAAGCCTCCTGAAATGTTGAACAACCAAGCCAAAGAGCAAACATTCTCCTATTCTCAATTTCAATTTTATTAAGTGCCTACTGTGTGTAAAGTCCTGTGCTCAGTGCTAGGGGTAGAGAGCCATATTAAGAGCCCAAATCTCTAGGTTCTAGACTCTAGCTAAGAGAGGGCACAAATATGAACACAGCTATTTATAATATGCATTATCATACGGTAAATACATCAAAGCAGTGAAAAGAAAGGGCACTTTCCAAAAATGGGAGTTAAGGCAGGGAAGGCTTCCTGGAGGAGGTGGCCTTAGAGTTGGTTTGTAAGTGGTGGAGATGAATTTGATAGGCAAATAAAGAGGGAGGAGGATATTTCAAGAATAAAGTTGTGGATAGAGGTAGGAGTGTGTAACTAGAATAATGTTCATAGTGCATAGAATAATGTAGTAAGATTTAAGACCCTCTCCACTTTTTTTGTGGTTCAATAATATTCTAAGATGTTTATATACTGCCATCTCACAGAATTACCAGGAAGAAAGCCCTTTCTTCAAAAGATATGGAATAGGGGCAAAAGTTTGGGAGCTGGAAGGTATTAGGTTTGGATATCAGCACGGCTAATCATTGACTGTGTGACTTTAGGTGGCCAATTCATCTTTCTGGGACTTAGTTTCCTCATCTGTAAAATTATTGCGGTTGGACAAGCGTGCTCCAGTGCAAAGGTCCTTAACCTGGAGTCCAAAGAGCCTCAAGGAGGCTGTGGATAGATCAAGTTCAAGTCAGAACTTGGCAAAAAAAAAAAAATCCATCTTTATTTCAACATAACTAAGTTTCTTGGCAATCAGAAGCATTTTTATTTTATGCATTCAAAAAGATACTTCTGAGGATATCATAACGAGCTTCATTTACTCGATAAGGGGGCTCTCAACACATAAAAGGTCCAGAACCTCAAGTCTACTGGAAAAGTGGGCTGAGTTTGGAGTCAGAGAGGTCCAAGAGTCAAATCTCATTTCAGCTACTTACTACCTGTGGGTGTTATCTTGGCCAAGTCTCTTCATCTACTGGGCCTTAGTTTCTTCATCTGCAAATTAAGGGGGGGTGAACTAGTTGGCCTCCTGAGGTCTCTTCCAGGCCTAGAGCTATGATCCTATGTATGATTCTATGATCTGCAAAAGGAGAAGGTTGGGCTAGATGGCTTTGAAGATTCCTGTCAGTACTAATTCAAGAAGGCAGAGCCATAGAAATATGTGCTAATTAGCTTAATTTGCCTCAATATAGGATTGCTTCAGTATGAGTACTCAAATTTTCTGGGATGGAAAACATCTCAGAGGTCATTTGGTCTATCCCATCCCCTCAAATAAATATCAATCATAAGAACAACAGTAACAATAATACTGATAGCTAGCACTTCTCCATCTTTATCTAGCTAGCATTTATCTATCTTTAAAATATATGTAATTTATGTGTTAACTCAATTGATTCTCACAACAACCCATGCGAAGTAGGTGCAATTATCACTCCCATTTTATGGATGGGGACACTAAGGCAGAGATTTTAAGTTACTTGCTCTTACCACTGAGGCACCAAGCAACTATCTATGATTCCTTTAGAATCCTTCTATGACTCAGACATAGACAAGGAATCACCCAGGATGAGAAAGGTGGAGAGGGAGAATACTTGGCTGGACCAAGGTGTATCCTAGTGAATGACAGCCAGCAGGACCTTGGGAAAGGTTCAGGTTTGCCAAGACCAGAAGAAAAATCATCCCCTGAGAGCCAATACTTTGATGATGAACCTCTTGGACATTCCCATGGTCTGGTCTTTGGACAGTGTCTCAGCCTGTACCCAAAGATCTTTCTAGCTCAGAGGAGTAAGTCAGAACTTGTCTTATATGGGACTAAAGTTCGCCACCAAGCTACAAGGATTCACCAGAAAAGGACTTGAATACAACACAGAGCCCTTGTGGACAATTATTAATGTTTTCTTAGAAGGTTTTAATCTTTTCCTTATATTAGTTGCAAATTCATGGACTTCCTTTTTTTTTGCATGGCAAACATTTCCATTTTTACAATAGAATTCATTGGGAAAATAGGATTCATTTTATGAAAGTTTCCTCTGCTGTGGGTAGCATGGCTTACCAGGCTGGCTGGGGAAGGTGGCGGGGCTATTAGCTTTGGAGAGCTTATTGAAGCTGGAAAACCAACAAATTGCCTCTCTTTTGGTGCTTAAAGATAATCATCTTGGTTTTTTGAACCATTCAGAAGCCCTGATGAGAACAGGAACCATCAGGATAAAAAGAACAACAAACCTCCCTTCAGTACTGCTTTCTCTATAACAGTTCGGTAAGGTTAGCAGAGCATGTAAGAATATGTCTATTTGGCAGACGAGGAACTAAGGCTCCAAAGGTGAAGTGACTATGCCCAAGAAGACATGATTTAGGAATAGGCTGGCTCTAGTCGTTGTCATGCCATGATGGTTATTGACAGATATGAACTTTTTGGGGTTTTTTTTTGCCCAGATGCCCATGTCCCAGGACCAGTAGAGAAGGAAACCCACAGTTCACTCACCTTTCAAAGCTAAATCTGATGACCACCAAGACCAACGCTATGGGAATTGATGCCAGCAGGTCCTTGGGGTGAGGGTAGGTGATTCCATCTGAATCCTCTGTGTCAGCCCATGAGTATCCAGGAGGGAACCAGTACTCATCCTTCCAAAACCACTCATACAGGCTGGCCAGCATCCTGGGGGCAAAAAGCCAAGAGTTTTACTGGAAACATCACGGGAGGGAAGGAGGGGACACAGCATTGGCAAGGGAGACCATGTGTTGGTTAATCAAAAACTCTGATTAACTGAGAGTCAATGTACATGGTCCATTGATTTTTGAAACAGGGACCTTGAGGGAAGTCCAACCCCTTCATTTTACAAATGGCAAAATTGAGGCCAGGCTAGGAGATGAAGGAACTTGTACAGTCACACATAATGAATCTCGTACTCAAGTCTAACTTGCTATCAAGAGTCACTTGCTACCTCAGAGCCACCAGAAAGGCACTATCTAGGTGAGCCTCATCTAATACAATGGCTGCTGCCTCATCTGGGCACAAGAGACCTCAGTGTCCCAGACTTTGCCCAGCACCTGCCAGGCCCTAGTCAACCCAGATATAATTTGAGCCCTGATTGGGGAGGTTATAGGGGGTGGGGTAGGCAGCTCCTGGGAAGAGACTCCAGAACAGTAGATATGAGAAAGCCTTCAGGAGAATGTCAGACTCAGAGAAGAGACTTTATGACCTAGAATGTCAGAGCTGGAAGTAATTTAGAAGATAGATGGAATACTGGCACAAGGGTGCTCAAGATCTTATATTGGTAGCAGAGTACAGTGGCATTAAAGCAATAGCTATGGGTTGGCTCCTGGGAATTGGTTGGGCCAAGGGGCTAATGTCATTACAGATTTTTCTCCCTTATAAGCTTAGGTAGAAGGTCCAATTTCTGGCAGGCAGAGGGTCCTTTCAAAAGACAAAAGGTGGGCCTAGAAACAGGCTGATCCCTCCACAGCTTTCCAGATGGGGGATAATCCTCTTGGTGGCCTAGAGACTAAAATTAGCTCATCTGTCTAGGAGAAGAGGCTTAGGGCTTGAGTGATATTCCCCTCAACCAGGACAAACGTGAACAAAGGCCCCCGGATCAAGGAGGGTGAGGTGTTATGATGGTGAGCAGGAGCAGGATAGCAATAGTTTATAGCCTCAGAGACACACCAGGCTCTGCCCAGTGGGATTTCCTAGCCTTTCCTGGAGGGAGCCAGAGGAAATAAATACTGAAGATGGGGTTATGATGAAAAAGTCTACTGTAGATGAAGATGACGTCTAATGTCCACTCTACTTCCCCCTTTCCTTTACTACTCCCAACCACAGTGAAGAGAGCCTTCTTGATCTAACCACATTGGGTCTTCCTGGACTTTGTCTGTTAGACCTGGAAGGAAGGTCTTATCAAGCTCAGCTGGGCCCAGCCTTTGATGTTGGAAGACTTTGAGTTTGAATTCCAACTCTTGCCACTTAGGTGACTTTGGACAAATCATTTAATCACTTTGTACCTCAGTTTCCTCATCTGTAAAATGAAGGGGTTGGATTATGTGACCTCTGAGTTCCTTTCCACCTGGAAACCTATGATCCTTAATTCTAAATAAACAGAGGCCAAAGAAAGGAGTGACACACAAGTAAGCTAGGGGCCCAGGTCCAGGGCTCTGTCCTCAGTCTCCCTTCTCCCCACATTCAGACAGGAACTTGGTCTTGTCTGTCATACTTCTTCCCATCCAATGTACCCCGACCCTAACCTCACCTCTTATTATAGCCCTAGCTAACTTCTCTGCTTTCAACTCTTCTTCCACAAACCATCAGTCATTTTATTGGAACCCAGTTTGGGCAAGCCCCTGCTTGGTTAAGCTACTCACTATGGTTTTCCTAGCCTCTTGCTTAACTAAGCCAAGCCATTCTCTATAGTTCTTTCCAAGGAGAAAATCCAGGCAGAGACAGACAGACAGACAGACAGACACACCGAGTTAAGACCTTCCCCTGGTCCTAATTTCCTTAGTCCTCCTTCATGCTACCTAGGCCTCAGCCAAACCAGATCTCTCTCCATTATAGAGGCTCCTCACTGGGAGTTTCTTCCTCAGTTACCCCCTCCCCTCCCATCCAGGCCCAGCTCAGGTGCTACCAATTCTCCCAGGCCATGGAGACCTCCTCCATCTCCTCTCCAATGCCCTTTTCATGGAATAGCATGGACGCTTTAACTAATGCTGCCCTTCCTCAGATCTCAAAGGCCCATAATTAGGGTCTGCCTAGGAGAATGAATGAAAAGATCACCTGGTTCCAGGGGAGACGTAGTTGGCTAGTCACTCGGGATGGCGATCCTTCCCTCTAATGAGGCTCAGGAGGGAGGGCTAAGCTCTAGAAGAGCCACAAGCTCCCTTCCCTCTCAGCCCGCCCTGGCCCCACCCCCTCTCCCCACCCCCTCCCATCCCTTAGCTCAACTCAGCTCTGCCAACCCCTGGCCCTGCCCTGGATCTTGTCTATAGGCTGCTGCAGCCAGAGTTCAGAAGGTTCCAGCTCAAGGTCTCTAGGCCACCAGGCTGCTCTAGGAGCAGGGGCAGTTCTGTTTTCTCACGCGGAAGGTGGCAGGGTGGGACTCTGATCCATTCATAGACATTAAACTAGGAGGGACTTGTGGACTGTTCACATCCTCCAATTTTCTTAGGCTCCCCCCCAGGCTGGAGAGCTGGAGATTGGGAGGTGGAGGTGGGGGCAAGAGCATGAGAGAGGGAGGGAATCTGATCTCCTGGACAAAGCCTTCAACCCTAAATGCCTCTCTGGCTTTCTGCAGGCTGGCTTCAGACGTCATCCATCATTCCATTGAAACTGTTCTCTCCAAAGTTACTAATAACTTCTTAAATGTTCAATCTAATGGCTATTTCTTAATCCTCATCCTTCTTGGCATCTCTGCAGCCTCTGACACTGTCAATTGTCCCCTTTTCTCCTCTCTCTCCAGTTTCTAAGACCCTGCTCTCCCTTAGTTCTCTCCCCTGACTGTCTGTGTGTTCCTCAACCTCCTTTGCTGGCTCTTCTTCCAGATCATACCCACTAAGCCTGGATGTCCAACAGGGCCCCCTGTCCTGGGCTCTGTCCTCTTATCTCTCTACCTGATTTCATTTAGAAATTTTTTTATCACTTCCCATGTGATCAATTATCACCTCTGTGCAGATGACTCCCAGTTCTATTTATATAGCTTCAGTCCTTCCTCTGAGCTATGATCCCAGTATCACCAACTGACTTTTGGACATTTTGAATTGTATGTCCCATAAGCATCTCAAACTCAACATATCTCAAACCGAACTTGTTATCTTTCCCCTAAACCCACTCCTCTTATTGTCTGGGGCTATCACTAGCCTCCCAATCCCCCAAGCGTGAAACCTTAGCGTCAACCTCAATTTTTAATTCATATTCTCCCCACATATCTAATCTGTTACCACGTCTCATTGATTCTACCTTCTCCGCATCTCCCTTGTATGTCCTCTTCTTTTCATTCACACAGTCCTCATCACCTCTTGCCTATACCAACAGCCTTCTAATTGGCTCTTTGCCTCAAATCTCATTCCACTCCTCTCCATTCTGAACTCAACTGCCAAAGTGATTTTTTAAAAAAGTGAAGTTCTGGAGCTCCTAGCAGTAGACTTTGTAATAGACTTGCCCATAGAGGTTGCTCAATAAATATTAATTGAACAAAAAAAAATTAAAGAGAAGTTTGGACCATATCATGCCCTACTCAATAAGCTCCTGGGACTCCCTGTTACTACTAGAATCAAATAAAAATCCTGATTGGCTTTTAAAGCCTTTCCTGCCCTTGTCCCTTTCTAGGTTCCTTACTCTTGACAGGTCCCTTCTCTTCAGGATCCCAATCCAGGCATGGTGGTTTACTTGGCTGTTCAAGGCACTTACTTCCTCTGCTGACTCCCTTTCTCTGTCCTGGCTATCATGATGACCTCAAATGCTGCCTCCAAACCTCAGCTCATCTCATCTTCTGAGGGAGGCCTTTCCCACTACTTTTAGTGTCTTCCCTCTTCCACTTTCACTGCGTATTTATCTTGAATGCTAGAATAGGAGCATTCTGAAGGGCAAGGACAGTTACTGTCTGGTTTCTGTTTCTGTATTCCTGGCATAGTGCTGGAGAATATTAGCATAGTATTTGGCACATAGTAGGTTATCATCATAGTATCTGGCATAGGGAAGGTGCTTAATTTTTTTTTTTGGAAGATGCTTAAATATTTGCTGGTCCTAAAAGTGATACAGTGGATAGAGCACTGGATTTTGAAGCAGGAGAACCTGGTTTCAAATACAGCCTCAGAAACTTACTAACTGTGTGACTCTGGGCAAATCACTTTAACCTCTCTCTGCCCCAGTTTCCTCAATTGTAAAATGGGGATAATAATATAGCACCTACTCATCTCCCATCTGAAAATCAAATGAGATAGGGGAAGTTAGGTAGCACAGTGGATAGAGGGTCAGTCCCAGAGTCAGGAGGACCCGGATTCAAATCTGACCTCAGACACTTCCTAGCTATGTGACCGTGGGCAAGTCACTTAACTCTGATTGCCTAGCTTTTGCCATTCTTCTGTCTTAGAATTCATACTAAGAAGATAAGGGTTAAAAAAAATCAAATGAAATAGTATTTGCAAAGCCCTTAGCATAGTGCCTTGTACATAGTAGGTCCTTAATAAGGGTTTCCTTCCTTCTCTCCATCATATTGCCTTCCCTATCCTCTGTACCTGTCTAGGATATTGTATATGTAATAAAAGCTGAATGACTATTGCAATAACTTCCTTCCTAACTGACATTCCTGCCTTAAATCTCTCCTCTCCATTCCAGCCTCCAGAGACTGTTAAAATGATACCATCTCTCCCCCCCCCCTCCTCCACTCAAGAAATCCTAGTGGCTGTTGTCTTTAGGATTAAATAGAAACTCAGCACTGAAAGCCCTTTGCAACCTGACTCTAACTCACCTACCTTTTCAGTACCTTATTGTATGTTTCTCTACAAACTAGACCATCGTTCTCATACAAACATCTCATTTTCCATCTCTAAGTCTTTGCCCTGGTTGTTTCTCTGCCTAAATTGCACTCCTAACTCACCTTTGCTTCTCAGAATCCTTTGGTTGTTTTAATCTTCCCCTTCTGTTTTAGGATCAATACTAAGTGGGATTTTTGAGTCTGAAAAGCAATAAGGGATAGGCAGTCAAAGTTAAGTGACTTGTCCAGGATCACACAGCTAGGAAGTATCTGAGACCAGATTTGAACCCAGGATCTCCTGTCTCCAGGCCAGATTCTCTAATCCACTGAATCATGTAGTTGCTCCTCTTGCTGTAAGCATGGAGGCTAGAGGTAAAAGCTATTTTGGTGGGGAGGGAGAACATGGTTCTTGTTTAGGGCTATGTGATCTTGGGTATATCTCTTTACCAATATGGGCCTCAGTTGCCCCATCTGTAAAATGAAAGATTGGACTTGATAGTTTCGAAGGACCCTTCCGACTTTCATGGTCTGTGAGTTGATAAACTAGAGTGAAGCTGACTGTGTACAACACATAGTCCCTCCCCACATCTCCATGGCAGCTTTACTTCCTCTATCCTTGGTTCTGTCTGTTGCCAACCACTAAGAGGAAGTACAGAAATGGTACAGCCTTCCCCTTACACTCACGTCCTTTGTCTTTGACAGTCACTGATAAACAGAAATGGTGCTGGTGAGGGAGGTTGGGAGAACCCCCGTCCACAGCCTAGAGACAGGAATGTTTCAATGGTAAATGTCAAGTATAAAGTAAGTGACAAACAGTGTTGAGTGGTAGATAGAGAACTGCCCTTGGAGCTGAGAAGACATAAGTTTTAATTCTGCCTCTGACATGTACTAGCTGTGTGACCCTAGGCAAGTCACTTACTCTTTCTAGCCTCAAGGCAACTCTCTAAAACTTGTTTTTAGTTTAGTTGAAAGAGGTGAATTGGTACCTCAGATGGAGTAAGTTCATCCGAGAGCTCCCTATAACAAAGAAATTACAGTCCACTTCCTATCCCAAATTTTTAAAAAAGCAAGTATAAGACGGTAGAGACTGTGACCACAAAAATCCTTGGCTAAGTCATTTCACCTACTTGGGCCTCTGTTTCTTCAAATATCAAGTGATGCTCTGAGGTCTCTTTCCAGTTTTAGACATGTGATCCTAATGGGATCTTAGGGTACATTAAGAGAGGTTTCATGCTCAGGAAGATGATAGTAGTCTCCATATACTTTGGATATAGTCAAACTACATCTAAAGTATTATATTCCTTCCTGGGGGGGAGGGGGGGACAATATTCCTGGAGAGTTGACTGGAGTCAATATTATTTGAGACTCCATTGAAAGAAATGGGCATAAGAGGCTGCTAGGTGGCTCAGTGGATAGAGAGCCAGGCCTGGAAATGGAGTCTCAGGTTCAAACGTGCCCTCAGATACTTCCTAGCTGTGTGACCCTAAGGAAGTCACTTATCCCCAAGTGCCCTTACCACTCTTTGGCCTTGGAATTCACATTCAGTAATGATTCAAAGACAGAACCTGGAGAAGGAAAGGCTAAAGGGGAGGAGGACAGGCTTCTTTAAATCCTGGGAGTTATGTAGAAGGGGGAAGAACTAGAAAGGAACAAGTAGTGGACATCACAAAGTGACAGATTTAGGTCTGACTAAGGACAAACTTCCTAATAATGAGAGCCAGTCAAAGCCTAAAGTGGGAAAGGATTTCCCAGGAGGTCTTTGATAGAATTTTATTTCCAAAAATACTTTTCCATGGTTGCATGATTCATGCTCTCTCCCTCCTCTCTTCTGGAGATGACAAATAATCCCTGGAGGTCTTTGATGATGACTTATAGGGGTATATTGAGAAAGGGACTCTTGGTTAGCTCCAGGTTGTACCAGAATAGTTTCTGAGTGACTTTTACACTTGTGACACTCTGTGATTCATGGGAGATGGAGGGAAGAGTAGGAGGAAAGGAGAGAAACTCTTTCAACAGGAGGATCCCAGATGAATTCCCTGAGTAAAGATCCTTGGCAGCTTTAGGTCCACTGCATGGGAATTTGAACTGAAGAGACCTTTGAAGTCTTTTCATCTGACACATGAGAAAACTGAGGTCTAGAGAATATTTGACTCAGCCAAAGCATCACAGTTCCTAGGATTCAAATCCAGGTTCTCTAATTAAATCCAATGCTCTTTCTACCTGAAACAAGTTGGGAAGATTATTGGTTATGAAAGAGGTCTCAGAAACCATCTAGGGCTTCTACCTCATTTTATGGATGAGGAAACTGAGGCTCACAGAAGTTACATGCTTTGCTCAAAGTCACAAAGGTAGTCAGTAAAAAAGGCAAGAATTGAACCTAAAGTTTCTGACTCCAAAGCTCTTTGCACTTCTCCATCCCAGAAGGCCTTGTGCTCTTTGATGCCCTAGGAGTTGTCCTGTCCATCACTGGTAGTCTGTTGAATGCATAACCTTACCCTACTGATGTCCTAGCCCCAGAGAACCTTGGGGTCTCTGCTCCACATGCCCAGTTAGAACAGCCTTTATAGAGAGTTTGGCAAGTGTGTGAGGGAGCCTTCTGTCCCCACTATCGGATTGAGCCTGGAGCTGAGTAGAGGCCAAGCTGGGCAATAGCACCAAAAACAGGGTGCATTATCAAAGCCTCCTACTGATGGCCCTCAGTGTGGGTCATAGCCTTTTCCCCTATGCGGAATAATGTCAGCTAAGACTGGTTGGCTTCAGGATGTGATGCTGGCAGTTCAGGGGGATGTAGAACATAGAGAATGAGGAAGTGCACTAAGGCAGAAAAGCCATAGGGAAGGCAGGAAGAAGGTGTGAGGGCCCACAGGAGGATGGGAGGAGATCATTTCCCCCTCTCAGTCAAATCCATAGGGATCATGGCTATTCTTAGGAGCCTCTGGATACTAAAAGAAAGACAAAAGCCAGTCTCTAGGGCTCAGAGGCCCCATATTTTTTTCCCTATCAAAGAAAGGGGAGTGTGTAATAGCTTTGGATGCTACCTCTTCCAGGATGACACCTGTTTTCTCTGAAGCTGAGGAGGAAGAGAAGGCCCAGCTCCTTTTGCTAAGGGCAAGCTCATAAAGCAAGGGGATTGGGTGGTTTCCTAGTGGAATAATCTCATGGGCCAGAGGAGCACTCTACCCTCATCCCAGGAAAGTCCCCAAATGCCACCATTAAAGAGCATAAAGTACCTGACCTTCTTTAGAATAAAACCAGACCAGAGTCAGAGAACTGACGAATCAAATCACAACCAGTATGTGGCTGAGGCAAGACTTTGAGGCTAAAGAGAGTTTCCTACCTATGCCAATAGTCACCAGGCTGGTTCTGCCTCTTTCCCCCTCCCTTCATATAACTGACATTTATCAGCCAACATCATGTCAATGTATGCTTTCTCTCCTTTCCTCTCCCCCTCTCTCTCACACTCACTCAACCCATATCTTTGGCCTTAGAATCAATACTAAGAACTGGTTCCAAAGCAGAAGAGTACTAAGGGCTAGGCAATCAAGGTTAAGTGACTTGCTCCAGGGCACACAGAGAGGAAGTGTCTGAGGCTAGATTTGAACACAGGACCAACCCTAGCTGCCCCATGCCAATGGATTCTCAACATGACCACATAGTATGGAGGCAAGTGCTTCAGTGATGATTACCTTCCTTTTACAAATGAGAAAACCAGTATTGAGGGGTTAAATGGTTTGTCCCCATTACCGTACAACTAGTAAGTGCCAGAGGCAGGATTTGAATCTCAGATCACACCTGATGTGCCATTCCAACTCTTTTCACTAGAATCCTCTATGGATGGCGAAGGCTTTGGATAATATTAATTATAGGATAAGGCATGCCAGAGCTTGGAGAACCCTTAAAACATGAACAGTAGAGGCAGGAGAGCACTTAGAAAACAGGATGGGAAAGCTGGGGGAGGGGGGCCCTTGGAACATGTGAGAGCTGGGAGGAATTTTAGGGTGTAGAATGCCAAAGCTGGTAGAGATATTAGCATATGGAGAATCAGAGGCGAATGTCAAAGATGGGAATGCCAACCTAATGTATCTTCACCTTTTCTTTTTACTGAAGGAAGAGAGACTTGCTCAAGAAGTCACACAGCCCTTCCCTCAGGATACTAGTCATCAACACTAGTCATTTGATGTCACAGTTTCAGATTGTTTTGGAAAATGGGGGGACTCCAGGCACCCTGGGATATGAGTGCAGTGGGAAGGCAATCCATTTATTTCTTCAATCAGGTAGCAAATACCTCCTGCCATCTTCCTCAGAGGTAGTGAAGGAGTTCAGTGGAAAAAGAGTGTTAGGTTGGGGGGGGCGGCTCAATGGCTCAGTAGATTGAGAGCCAGACCTAAGGACAGGAGGTCCTGGATTCCAATCTGACCATAGACACTTCCTGGCTGTGTGATCCTGGGAAAGTCACTTAACCCCCATTGCCAAGCCCTTACTGCTCCCTTGCTTTGTAACCAATACAACGTATTGATTCTAAGACAGAAGCTAAGGATAAAAAAAATAACAATGAATTATTAAAAGAACATTAAGCCTGATGACAGGAAGACATGAGTTCAAATGGATTAGACACTTATTAACTGTGTAGCCTTAGGCAAGTCACTTAATCTATTAGTCTGCTTCAGTTTCCTCTACTGTAAAATGGGGATTATAATAGCATGTAGCTCCAAAGGTTGTTATGACTATAAAATGAGATATTTATAGAATGCCCTTAGCAGTGCATGGCACATAGTAGGTACTATATACAGGCTTATTTCCTTCCCTTCCTGTCATAGTGGGATGGATGGGACAGAGAGAAAAATGGGAGCCTTGCCCTGTCAGAGCTCATAGCTTATCCAGGAGAAATAAACAGGGAAGTACATAATTGGGGAATGGGCCAAAAAAGGGCATGTGGCTCAGATCTAGGCTGGGGAATAAAGGAGGGATTGGAGAGGGAGAGAATGGAGGCTAATTTTAAGGTTGGCGCAACAGCCCAGTGGAGAAATCTAGGGGTCTGTATGAGTGAGAGAAAAAGGTAGGCTGGAGGGAGCTAGCAGAGGTGACTGATTGTAGGAGGGGAATGATAAAGACTGAAGAGGCAAAGAATGACTAGAAGTTTTAAAGCCTAGTGGGGATGATGAATGATGGCAGCCAACAATAGAAACACAAAGTTTCGTTGAGGGGGAGGAGAGGTTTCAGTAGAAGATGAGTCTGGATGTAGATAGGTTGAGCCTTCAGATTTAAGAGGCAGCATAATAGAGAGAAGAAATGAAACTGGGGTGGGGGGATGAAATCAGCAAGGATAATGAGACCATTGACTAGATTAGAGCTAGAAAGGCTCTCAGAGGTTCTCTGGTTCAATCCCCTCATTTCATAAATGAGGAAGCTGAGGCCAAGAATAGTAAGGCAACACAGGGAATAAGCACCAGCAGTGGGATTCAAACCCAGGTCCTCTAATTTCAGAGCCAGTCAGTATTCCTGAATAAAGGAAAGTAGAATGAAAAAAAAAAAAGAGCAGACAGAGGTTAAGAACAGAAGAGCCCTAGGGAATATCTAAATCATGGTATAAATAGGTAGGAGATAAGGAACAAGAAAGAAGAGATGACAGATAGAAGATAGACAAGGAGTCATCAGAGAGGCTGAAGAACTTGAGAGAATGGTGTGGTAGGGTCAGGGAGTTAGTACACCCAAGATCCTCTCTCAACTGACAACTGACTTTTTACCTTCCCCACTGACCCTGGGTTTGTTTACTCTTCTATAAAACAAGGGAGCTGAACCTGATGAGTTTGACTGTCCCAATTTTGAAATTCTCTGAGTTAGTTTGAAAGTGGGATGGATTTGTAGTAAGACAGCCAGCTTATACTGTGATTCTAACATATCCAGTCAACAGTCATTAGTTATCAAAGTCTGTCTCTGTTCCTTGGAGCCCAGATAGTACTCTCCAGGCCCCCTTCTTCTGCTCTGATACTGCTACCACTCTGATATAGGCTCTCATCACTTTGTGCCTGGAATGACACAATAGTGGGTCTGCCTGCCTCAAGTTTCTCCTTATTCCAGTCCTAACTTCCCCACTTAGCTTGCCAGTGATTTTTTTAAGGTACTAGCCTATGTCATCCCCATGCTCAATATTAACTCTAGTGGCTCTCTACTGCAGAATTATTTATTGATCAAAGCCCTTCATGACCTAACCCTTCCTACCTTACCAATTTTCTTCAAATACTTTCTTACTAATACTCTTCAAAACTGTGACACTGACTGTCTTCACACAAGTCACTCCATCTCTTACCTCCTGGGTATTGGCTTTCCTGGCTTCCTTCAAGTTCCAGATAAAATCCTACTTTCTAGAGCAGCCTTTCCCAAATCTCCCACAGCTCTAGTGTCTTCCTGCCATTATTTCTCATTTATCTTTTCTATAGCTTGCTTATATATATTGGTTTGCATGGGTCTCCTTCATTAGACTGTAAGCTCCCTGAGGGTAAGGTCTTTTTTTCCCTTTATGTCCTGAGACACTTAGCCCAATGCCAGACACACTGTAGGCACAACTGGGAAAAATAGAATAGATAATTTTTATTAGATAAAATGAAAAAAGGTTTTACACAAATAAATGCAACAACACTGGGCAATTTATCAAACCTATGAGTGCCTCAGTTTTCTCAAACAAAAAATGAAGTGTGTGGACTTAATGGTATCTAAGATCCTTCCCAGTTCTAAATCTATTACCCTAAGACCTGCACTAAAATCCTGACTTTGCTCTTGACTATTTGTGTTTTCTCAGGCAGGTTGAAATTAATTAACCAAAAGTTCCTTTATTCATCTGGAGTTATTTTAGGGTCAGAATGAAAGGTTAGGTTGTCACAGACTCTCCTCATCTCTCAGAACATCCGTGGCCCCCACCTTGCCTCCTAAGGTCCAGTCTGGCTAAAAGTAGGTAACTGTGGGTTTATCAGGCAGTCCCAGTCCCCATTGAGCTATCATTGTCCCTTTAAAGACAGGCCATCCATGTTTAGGAAGAACTTGATCTCCTTTTTCTCCTTATTCTCTTAATCTCTTCCCTACATCTCTATCCCTCTCCTATTTACAGGCCATTTGCAGTTAAATGATCAAGAAAATCTAGGAAGCTTGAAAGTTTAGTCTAGAAATTAATAGATTCCTTCAAGAATTCTTGCTTCCTAAGTTCCTCTTCAATGTCTAACAGAATGATCTGTCTTGACTTGCCCTTATTCCCAGGATCTCTGGGAAGAAAGGACAGGTGGCTTCTGGGATCAACACCCCTATCCAACTTGCCAGGGCTAGTCCTACTCCTCTCCTGGTTTGTCCAGGATATAGGCCATGTTGTTTTAGTCTCAATTCTACCCTGATTCTCTGGAGTTCCTGAAAAACTTGCCTTTTTTGGAAATCTACCAGCCTGGCTAGCAGCAGAGTTGGCATTTGAACCAAGATTAGTTACCCAGGCTTGTCCAGATTTGCTAGTCTTTCTTTATAGTAGCCACTCGCTATGATATCTAGGCTGACATATATATGTGTGTGTGTGTGTGTGTGTGTGTGTGTGTGTGTGTGTGTGTGTGTGTGTGTGTGTGTGTGTGTGTGTGTGTATATATATATATATATGCACTTAAGTTCCTTCTTTCCCCTTTTCATATTGAAATCCTTTTTATTAGATTTGCAAAGCTCCAGTACAGTGTTACTAGGGGACAGAAGATCCATTTCCCAGTTATTCCACAGCATCAGACTCTTGGAATGGCTGGGGAAACTGAGGCTCCTGAAAGTTAAAACAAGTCACATAGCTAGTCAAAATTCCTTTAATTTTATTTTGATTGATGCTCTTAAAAATATTGTTATAATTTCCCAATGATTCTCTCCCTCATAGAACACTGAGAAAGGAGTGTCAAAGCTTACATGGGGAAGGACACCAGTCCTAGGTAAAGAAAAGTTTCTTCTGAATAAAATATAACCTTTTGGAGCTGTTTCAGTCATGGGTCTTTCTGATCCCAATAAACCTACTATGAGGTATTTGTGAGATCATATTTGTATTAGACTTTCCAGTTCAGTTTGCTACTCTTACTTTGCATATGGGAATTTCAGTAACTTTTCTTAGATTCTGTTTCCTGTGAACAACTGCTAGTCTTCCTTGGTGACAGCCACTCTCTGTGATACCTAGCTTGGCAGGTATAGGTACTTAATAGTTTCCCTTTTCCCTTTTTTGGTTTAAAATATTTTTTTATTTGCAAAGCTCCAAGCAAATAGTCCTTATTAGATACATTTCTTACCTAGTCAGGAGCTGTTAATTTTGTATTTTTAAGCTATGGTCAGAGAATGAGAAATTTAGAGTTTAAAGGATCCTAGGAAGTAACTAAGTCCAATCCCTTCATTTTACAACTGAGGAAACTGAGACAAATGTCATTCTCAGACTTTTTTTCACCAGCTATTTATTTCTCAAATATGCAGTTCATTTCCAAATCCTTTGCTTTCAGTGGGCAGCAGTGATGAAAATATTACCTAAGCTCCTGAAGTCTGCAACTTATTGCTTAAAACTTCATCTTGGATGGTTTTTAAAGTATCTTCAGGCTAGATCATTTGTGCCCATGCAAAAGTAGGTAATAGTCATTCTGCTCAATCAGTCTAAACAGGTGCTTCTGTCTTGTTTTAGATACATTCCTTTGACCTGTCTTCTGTCATGTCATAGAAAAATTCCCCTGGGAAGTCAGTGAACAAATAGCTGCCTCTGTACCTCTCAACGTAGAGTTAGCAAAGGTCAGCTAGGGGACTCAGTGGGATTTGAGAGCCTGACATAGAGACAAGAGGTCCTGAGTTCAAATCTGGATTCCAATACTTCCAAGTTGTGTGATCCTAGGCAAGCTACTTAACCCCCATTGTCTAGCCCTTACCACTCTTCTACCTTAGAATGAGTATTAAGCATTGGTTCCAAGACAGAAGGTAAGAATTTAAAAAACAACAACAAAAATCCAGGGAGTTGGCGGATATCTCTATTTATCTCCTTTCTCTCTAATCCTTATAATGGATGATCTCTCACTCTATGGTGGGAGCCAGAGCTTGAGAACATGACCTATGATTCCACAGAGAATGTAAATGTACCTTGAGTAAATGTAAAGAGCAAAAGAAGCTCCAACTATCTCACCGAAGGACTTGTACATGACCATAGGCCATTTCCCTGCATTATGGCATACCTGGCTCAACCTGGGGTTGTTGTCATTTTGTCCTGCTGCCACTTGGGACAACTTGTCTTTTGTGAATAAAATCCCTCAATTAATCCTAATAAAACCTATTAATATCCAAGCTGGCATGGGCCCTTCTTTCTTCAGCATCTCAATATTCTTTCAGATGGTCTGCCATCTTACAATGAGCATAATCAAAGCAGAACAGATCTGCCCCCTTACGTATGGGGCAGTTGGCAAGATGGCAAGATGGTCTCCCTCCCTACAAATCTTTGCCTTTATAGGCATCTAAGTAGTTATGTCTTCCTTAGGCAGAACTTCAGTTTTGCTTCTTAGCTCCAACTGTTGGGTTGTACATCTTTCCTCCCTCTTCTGGGTGACATTCTTCTACATTCCAGTCTTCTACCCTAGGTCAGGATTCTCAGATGCCTTCTCAGATTGGTTTTCTGTGTTTTTACATTGAAATCCCCCTTCCATTAAAACAAAACAAAACAAAACACCTTTTTTAAACCTTTACTTCCTGACTTTGTAACAATTCTAAAAAAAGAAGGGCAAAGCTAGCCAATGGAGGTTAAGTGACTTGCCTAGGGTCACACAATCTAGGAAGAATCTGAAGTTAGATTTGAACCCAGATCCTCCTGACTCCAGACCTGATGCTCTATCCACTGAGCCACCAGTTGCCCATAGAAAATGGAAAGGCATTCCTCTAGCTCCTCTACCTTATAGGACTTTGTATTCAGAACTGTAAGAGACCTCAGATCGTCTAGTTCCACTCCCTTCTTTGACAGATGAAGATACAGAGACCCAGGGAGATTGTCAGCTTACTTTCTTAAGTAATTACAATGTTGGGGATACAAATACAAGGAAAGACAGTCCATGCCCTCAAGAGGCTTACATTCTGAAAGGGGAAGTCCACATATAAAAGGGAACTGAAAAAAAGGGTGTAGGGGAAGAGAGGAGAGGTAATAAAATCCAGAGAGTTTAGAGAGGAATGAAGCCTCTGGGAGGAGCTCATCAATGGCAGAAGAGGACTGTCCGGAGAGTCTATAGTAAGTCCAAACCAGAAACAAGATTTTCACTGAAGTTGTCTAATCGCATGCCCCTTCTGTTAAACTACACTGGCTCCTTTTTCTAGGAGAAAGCTTAGGCTATACTTTGAACACAGATAGCAGTTATTTGGTTGTGGCAGAAATATAAATAGCATAAAGCCATTGTTGATTGCTGCAAAATTTGTCCTGCATTTTATACTTAGGGGAAATGAGATCCTCAGTCCTTATTTTTCTAAGAGCTACCAGGGACAGCTCCTCAACCAGGTATTCTAGGGCAACTCTCTCTGCCTCCAAATCTGGCAACAACTTATCTTCCTAGCTTTATCACTTATGTTTACTCTCTACATGGACTGAGCCTGGGAGGAATCATACTTTCCCACCTCTGTCCCTTTGCCCTAAACTCTCCTTTTTACTTGGAAAGTCCTCTCTATTATCTCTGCCCAATGAAATCCCAGAGGAATGAGTCATCCACCATGTTATCACCATCATCCGCCATGCCAAAGACAGTCATTCTCCTATTTTGCTAACCTCCTTTCAGGCAGTACTAAGTACCCTGGTTTTTTCTATGCTGTATGACACAGCATAGACTACCTCATGGATGTGAGGGAGCTGAGCCCTGCTTTCTTGCTTGCCTTGCTGGGCCCTGCATGGAGCATCTATATCTATGGCATGACCCACAGGAGGGGGTTTGCAGGGAAACATACATTCTCTGACTTTCTCACCTTCAACTCCAGTGATCTAGATAAGGATTTCAAGGTTGAGAAGTAGCAAGAATGCTGTATGGGGCATTGGCTAAGAAATCCTGCCCAACTCCCCTTGCTTATTGTGTCATCTTGGGCAAGTCCCATTCAGTTTCTTTATGAACTATTTCAGGAAGAGGGAAGTGACAATCTCATGGTAGCCTAGGATGGTTAGAACACACCCAGAACCTTGAGTTTAGAGGATTTCGAGAATGATACTGATAAGTCACAGTATAGCCAGGATGATGAAAGACCTCATACTCATGCCACAGGAAACAAGTTGCAGGAACTGCAAACATCTAGCTAGGAGGAGACTTGGTGTGAGTCCATGACAGTGCTCTTCTGTTAAATGTAGGATTGTTATGGTAAAGGAGGATGAGACTTGTTCTGCTTGGCTTTAGAACACGAGTGGGAAGCAATGGAGAAATGAATAAATTGCCTAGAGCCAGATTTGCCTCAGTGTGAGAAAACATCTAATAAGGAGAGCTGTCCAGCAGTGGAAAGGGTGACCCAGAGATGTGAATGGATCTGCCTCCTAGGAGGTCTCTAAGCAAAGGCTGGTCGAGCAGAGCATTTAACAACTCTGTTATAGAAGGAATTCCCTTTGATTAGGTGGCTCTGAGATCCTGTGATTCTATCCTGAGTCTCACTTCCAATTCAACCTCTCTCAGGAAGCCTTTCATAATCCCAAAGATGGAGATAATTTTCCTGTCTGTGCCCACTTTTGTCAGTAACCCTCCATGGAACCACGCTGTGACTATAGTTATATATGCCCATATACCTTATCCCTTCTACTAGATGATGGGCTCCTTGGTAGTATTTAGAACTTGGAAGAGACCTAGTCCAAACTCTTCATTTTATAGTTGAGGAAAACTCAGGCCCGGGGAAGAGAAGGGACTTTCTGAAGGTCACAGTTGCAAAGCTTCTTGCAAACCACAGTTTGTATACTTGAAATCAATAGTTCTTTTTTCTCATCCTCCCTTCCTTGATTATATGAATAATCAAAATGCATTTTTAAAAGTAGCTACCATGTGTCAAGCAGTGTTCTAGGTCTGGAGAAACAAAGACAAAGAACAAAGCAATCCCTACTCTAAAGGAGCTCACATTCTCTCTGACTATAACCATTCTCTCCACCTTTCTCTGAAAGCTACCATGGAAAGGAGGAACCTTACAGGTTATCTAGTCCAGGACCACAACTAGATTTGTCGTACCTGGAGGGGAGCAACATGAAAACTACCTTTAAATCAGTTTCTAAAGATAAATTCAATTGCAGATGGGAGAGATGTTGAGGCAGCATCCTTCATGGGGGCAGAGACTCTGTAATACTATGCCATGGGCCTAATGCTGGGGACGGAGGTGCCAGAGGGAGAGGTACATTTGTGGTGGGGCTACTGAGGGTTTGGGAGGAAGTTGACAGTTTCCTGTTTCAACTAATTATTTTTGTTAAGAGCTAAACTTAGTTATATCTACCATTTACTACCTGAGTGTCCTTGAGCAAGTCAGATGACCTCGGAGGGCCTCTGTTTCCCTTCTGCAAAATGAGAGGGTTAGACTCTGAGGATCCTTCCAGTTCTAAATTTGTGACTTTATGGTACAAGTGTCACTAGCACCCTCCAAATTTTAACACCTTGGGACAAGGGTCCAATCATCTATCCCAAGAATAGCAATATAATTGTGATGATGATAATAATAGCTCGTGTTTACATAGCACTTTAAGGTTTATAAGTATTTTACATACATCATCTCATCTGATCTTCATGGAAATCGACTACTGGCCCATGTTCTAGTCCAGTCCTTCTTTCTCAGATGAAGCAACTAATTCACTTGCCATTGTCGTAGAGGTAGGAATGTCAGAGCTACGATTTAAACCACTTTCTAGACTCAGAACTCAGCATTCTTTCAAAACACTTTTCACCTATCTCTGGCTCCTTGCCTTCCCTCATTCTTTTCCCTTAGCCTGACTGTTTGGCCTTCCCATCTACACTTCTCCAAGGTGCAGCTCACAAGCCACGTGTCCCAGGAACCTTTCCAAGATTCACAGTTAGACTTCCCCATTCCCCTGACATGTGGATTATGCTTCTCCTAGGAATAATTGCAGCTCATGTTGCTCTGGTGTTTCCAAGGTTGATAAGGCAATTTCCCTACCACTGTATGAGGTTGTGTTAGGATGATTATTATCATTTAATAGATAGTAAAACTGAGGCTCAGGGCTAAATATCCAATTAGTGTTAAACCTGGGATTTGAAACCAGGTCTCTTGATCTTTTTTACTTTGCTATGATTCCTCTTCCCTTCATAGATGCTCTCAGTTAATCCCTGATAACTGATAGGATCCTCTCCTAGGCTGGTCTCTAGGAATGAGAGAAGCCATATGTTTTAAAAATGGGGCTCAGGGGCCAGATGGGTGGCTCAGTGGATTGAGAACCAGGCCAAGAGACAGGAGGTCCTAGGTTCAAATCTGGCCTCAGACACTTCCTAGCTGTGTGACCCTGGGCAAGTCACTTAATCCCCATTGCCTTGCCTTACCACTATTTTGCCTTGGAGCCAATACACAGTATTGATTCCAAGATGAAAGGTAAGGGTTTAAAAAAAAAGGGGGGGGGGGGGCTCAGTCATCTGATTAGCTTTGCCTTATCATGGAATAATCTAAAATAACATCAATGATACTCTAATTCATGTATCTATAGTACCTTCAAGTTTATTTACATCAACCTTGGAGGACTTTCCCCATTTTACAGGTGGAGAAATCGAGGCTCAGAGTGAAGTAAATCTGTTCTAAGCCATAAAGCTATTTTTATTGTGAGTGCTGGGATTAAAACCCAGGTCTCCCCTAACTTCAAGTACAGTATTTTTTCTACTTTAACCTACTGCCTATCATAGTCTAACTTGTATTACTCTAACTGCTGCATCTTCCCCTACAAACTTTGTCGGATAAGGGACCAAGTCTTATTTATCTCTGGGCCTCCTAACACAGGATGAATATTAATAACTGTTTCTTTAACTGAATGCGAAAACTCAGAACTCATCCTACCTGCAGATCCTTCACCGTACTCCAATCCAAGGGCAGCTTGACTCAGCTAACTATCTCAGGAGGGCAGCTAGGTGGCCCAGTGGATAGAGTGCCTGGCTTGAGTCAGGAAGACTCTTGAGTTCAAATGTGGCCTCAGATTCTTACTATCTGTGTGACCCTGCCTCAGTTTCTTCATCTATAAAATGAGCTGGAGGAAGGAAATGGCAAACTACTGAAGGACCTTTACCAGATGGAGCTTTAGATCTCGTTCTTAGAAACTAGTTTCATTATTTCATGTTCTTGCTCTGAAACACTCCATGACTTTCTATGTTCCTACAAAAAACATAATCAACTTGATGTTGAAGTCTATTTATAATCTGATTCCAGCTTGCATTTCCACCCGAATATCACAACATACTTCTTCCTGTACTCTAAATTCCAGTCAAACTGGACTATGAACTATTACTATTTCCCTGGAGTCAGCATTCCATCGCCCACCTCCGTACATTTGACCCTTCACACCCAGAATGTACTCCTTCATTATCTCTCCCTCTCTGGATCCTTTTCTTCCTGTAAGGCTCAGGTGTTCTATACTCTGGTAAAGCCTTCCCCGATTTCTCCAGTTGTTAATGATCTCTCCTTCCTCAAATTATCTTGATTTTACTTTTATAGACCTATTGTTAATCCCCCTCCTGCCCCATCTAGAACAGGGTTAACTCCCTGAAGGAAGAATTGTTTTTCAGTTTGTCTTGGTGTCCTCGGTACCTAGTGTAGGACCTTTTTCATTCACAGTAAGTACTAAATACATCCTTGTAACGATGAATTGGGTCTATTCCAAATCCTAACCTTACCAATAAGGAAACTGAGGTTTGGTCAGGAAGAGTGATTTTCCCTGTGCTATCAAAGTAAGGATTTGAATCTAGAACTTTTCTCCCCATTGGGCATTCTGGTTAGGTATGTCTATTCCCAAACAGCCACATTTCCCCTGACACCTGAGATGACATAGGGAGAACTCACTTGAGCTCAAAATAAGAGAACACACTGCAACAAATGAAACTGTCCCACACTGGAATGGACTTCCTCGGTAGACAGGGGACTCCCTGACACCAGAATTCTTCAAATGGAGACTAGATGATCACTTGTCAAATATGTTGTCAAGAGAAATTCCTCCTTGGAGGCATCTCCATAGCATAGTGAATACAGGACTGAAACGTGAGTTCAAATTCTGCTTTGTGACCCTTACTGTGTGACCTTGGCCAAGTCACTTACCCTTATTCCACTGGAGAAAGAAATAGCAAACCACTCAAGTGTCTTTGCCAAGAAAACCCCCTACACACCACAGACAGCATGGTCCACAGAGTCATGAATCAAGTATAACTGAACAGATGAACAACGCAACTCACAGGTCGGACTAGGTGTCTTCAAGTTCAGCTCTTCCATTAGTATGATCTCACTCTACAAGGAATTTCTCTATCTCTGACAGGACATAATCCTCCCAGTGGATTTGAAAGGTTGGCTCACCCCACCCTGTATCTGCTGCTCAGCCTGGTTTTCAACTCTAAGGAACCAGATACCCCACCCACAGCCCCAAGTTGAGCTCATCATTATTGTTGTTGGTAATTTGATTAGTCATTGTTTTACTCTTTGTGGTCCCATTGAAGAAACAGGGAAAAATAGGGTTATGTGACTTGCCCAAAGCCACATAGTGAGACTAGATGAGAAGACTAGGAAGATGAGACTTCCTGACTGTAGATCTGACACACTGTCAAACAGTGCCCCTAGCTGCCTCCATCACCATGCTGCCAAGTCAAACCTTGTTTGATGCCACCTACTTCAGCCTCTTCTCTTCTGCCTATAAGATTGGAGGGTGGAGTACCAAACTTCTTCCCAAGCCTTCTTTTATAGAGGGCAGGAACTAGATTTCACACTCTCACTTGTTCCTTGGCCAGGTTTCACTCCGATGGAGCAGGACGCTCCCCAATGCTGGGTACTCCTTGGAGTCACCTTCCTTCTTGATCTCCTGCCTCCTTTTGTGTGTTTGTCTCTCCTCACTGCAGTGTAAGCTCCTTCAGGGCAGCAGCTGTCTTTTTATTCGTTGGTACATAGTAGGTGGATACCAAATTTGGATTAGATTAAATTAGTTGGAAAGATTGAGATTACCACTCCCATTTTATGAATAGAGAGATCAAATCTGAGGTTAAATGTCTGCCCTAAATGGAAGCATTCCAGGCTCTGATAGGATAGAAACTAGAAATCCTTAGAGTATTTTTGGCAGCTAGGTGGCAAAATGGATAGACCTGAGTTCAGATCTGGCCTGGGACTTAATAGCTATGACCCAGGGCAAGTTGTTGAATCCTGTTTGCCTTAGTTTTCTTATCTGTAAAATGAGCTGGAGAAAGAAATGGTAAGCAACTTAATTAAGTCTCTGCCAAGAACACCCCAGATGAGGTCAACAAAATTTGAATACAATTGATACGATTTAATAACTAGGCAATCATGGAAAACTTCACGGAGAAGGTGAGCCCAGAGATATTCTCTGAAGGCCAGGGAGAATTTGGATAGGCAGAGGAAAAATGGGAGAAAAGGTAGAGAGGCTGGAATGAGCTTGCCAAATGCCTTAAGGGAACATAATGAGTGAAAGTATGTTAGATCATGAATCCAGGAGACCTGAGTTTGAATCCTGATTCTGACACTGTCTATGTGTTCATAGGCAAGTCACAATTTCTCTGGGCCTTTGTCCCCTCAACTGTAGAATGAGGGTATTCAGCCATATAGGACCTTCCTCTAGGGTTGTGTGGCTCAAGTGAGACAGGATAGATAAAGTGCTTTGCCAGCTTTGGTGAAGCATTCCAGGCTTGGCCCTAAAAGTCAATAGGTTGCAGAGAGATAGATTAAGGCTCAAATTAAGGAAAGGCTTCCTGAAGTAGAATGGGCTTCCCCTTCCTTGGAGGTCTTCAAAAAGGAAGGGGGGAGGGGGAGGCTGGGTAGCTCAGTGGATGGTAGCTCAGGTCCTAAGTTCAAATCTAGCCTCAGACACTTCCCAGCTGTGTGACCCTGGGCAAGTCCCTTGACCCCCATTGCCTAGCCCTGACCACTTTTCTGCCTTGGAGCCAATACACAGTATTGACTCCAAGACAAGATAAGGGTTTAAAAAAAAAAAAGGAAGGTGAGAAGGCAGCTAGGGAGTACAGTGGATAAAGTGCCAGGCCTTGAGCTTACTAGAGTATCTGGGTTTGAATCCAGCCTCAGATACTTCCTACTATGTGACCCTAGGCAAAGTCACTTAACCCTGACTGCCTAGCCCTTGCTACAATTTTGTCTTAGAAATGATACTAAGACAGAAGGGATTTTTTTTTTTCACAAACAAAAACAGAAGTTAGAAGATCTCTCCTTGCAGATTTTGCAGAGGGGATGCCCACACATGGATGGCCTGGGCTTCCTGGCCTTTTCCAACTCTTGAGAATCTGGTGAGGTACGTGCAGGAGGCTTGCAGGAGATGAAATAAGAGCAATGGGCAGGTAGTCAGCCTTGAATACCAGGTTAAATTTGGCCTTGCTGAAAGGACAGTGGGAACCACTAAAGATTAAAAATTGGACTTTAGAAAGATGAATGTGGCAGATTGTGCATAATAGCCAGGAGGCGGGAGAGGAGGTATAGAAGCCAAACTGGAGACTAGAAAGAATCCAAGGGAGGGAAAGGAGATGACTCTAACCTAGCCTGGGTAGGGGTTGTGGGATTAAGGATAATCAATAATGCATCTTTGGTGGCACTGCATTTGTGGATCTCGAGAGAGCTTAGGGGAAAAGACAGAAGTAACCTTTTTAGGGAAAAGGTCTTGGGAACCAGCTGGCAAGCAATCCTCATACGCCTAAGGGCTCTGAGGAGGTAGCTCCACCAGGGAGCCACCATTTCTAGCAGCTGCACCCATGGGAAGGACACTGAAGTAGCTCCTCCAACAAGGGGGGCTGCTGAGTAAAGTAGAAGTGATAGGACATTAGAAGGAGGTGGCCATGTCTTGCTGGGATTCGTGATTAAAGCTAAACAGGGGAATGCTGACCCTCTTCTTAGGCAGGGGTTGGCAAACTAGGGCCAGCAGGCTCTTTTTATTGCCCAGCACACTAAGAATGACTTTTACATTTTAAAATACATTAATGGGGGGCAGCTGGGTGGCTCAGTGGATTGAGAGCCAGGCCTAGAGACAGAAGGTCCTGGGTTCAAATCTGGCCTCAGGTACTTCTCAGTTGTGTGACCCTGGGCAAGTCCCTTGACCCCCATTGCCTAGCCCTTACCACTCTTCTGCCTTGGAGCCAATACACAGAATTGACTCCAAGACGGAAGGTAAGGGCTTAAAAAAAAATACATTAATGCTTGCAGGTGGAGTGAGTAAACCAGCCCCAGCCAGGGGAAGAGAAAGCCTAGGGAGTGTAGGAGGTTGTGGTCACGCGCAAGCAGCACATATATAAAACAGTATGGCATTTCTCCCATTATAATGGAGGCCTGGGATCATTTACTCCCTTCTCTGTCTTTATATCCCCAGGGCTTAACACAGTGTCGGGCCCACAGTAGTAACTTAATAAAAGTTTGCCTACTTGATTGAATTGTGTTAGGAATGAGTTTAGGCTTGTAATAAATGCTTAGGAGGACAAAAAAATCTCTTTTTAAAGCTGTGTTAGGAGGCAGAAGAGCAAAGACAGGCCTAGCCCATTGTTCAGGAGGCTAGAATGAAAATAGAAATGCAATTTTCTGACTTGGGGAGAAACAAGTGGAGTATTGTGTTTAGTTCTGGGCACCATATTTTAGGAAACATTTATAAAACTGGAAAGTGACAAAAGGAGGGTAACCAGGATGGTAAAGGGCCTGGAGGCCAAATCATATGACGTGGGCCTGAAAAAAATAAGAGATGCTTAGTCTGGAGGTGGGAGAGTGGGGATACTAAAGGTTTTCCTTTGGGTATATCAAAGGAGATTAGATGTGTACTGCTTGTCTCCTAAGGGAAGATCTAGGAGTAATGGGGGGAAAAGACCAAGAAGTAGGGGGCAGTTGGGTGGTTCAGTGGATTGTGAACCAGGTCTAGAGACGGGAGGTCCTAGGTTCAAATCTGGCCTCAGTCACTTGACCCCCATTGCCTAGCCCTTACCACTCTTAAGGGTTTAAAAAAAAAGACCAAGAAGTACATTGGGCTCACTGTCAGGAAATATTCTTTAATAAGAGCTACGGAAAGGGAGAACAGGTTGTCCCAGGAAGGAGAGGGTTCCCTCAATTCAAGCAAAGGCTCTATGAATTTTTGAGAGGTAAGTCATGGAGAGGATTGTTATTCATGTATGAGTTGGCCTAGATGGTCTTTCAAGTCCAAATTCTAGAATTCTGTGTAAGTGGAAATGTTCAACTCCTATCAGTTTCCATTTTTTAAAAACAAGTTTACTACTACTCTGGTAGAGATCAGTACAATATTATGGATCTCTCATGGAATCAGCTTCATAATAACACCCACACTATTTGCCCTACAATATTGTTGTTGACAATGAGTTTTGAAAAGTTTAAATCATAAATCAAAGCTACCTGGATTTCTTAAAGGGATTTGACAAATCTCATACCTTGTAGGCAATATAGAGAAAGGTAGGCTAGATAATCATACTATTGGGTGGATTTGGAATTGCTTGAATGAGTGCTCCAGAAAGATCTATCCTTATCTCTGAGTGAGTCAATATCCTTATCAATAATTTTGATAACAGCATTCATTATCTATCTATCCATCCATCCATCATCTATCTATCTATCTGTCTATCTATCTATCCATCCATCATCTATCTATCTATCTATCTATCTATCTATCTATCCATCCATCCATCATCTATCTATCTAACCATCATCTATCTATCCATCTATCTATCTATCCATCCATCATCTATCTATCTATCCATCCATCATCTATCTATCTATCTATCCATCATCTATCTATCTAACCATCATCTATCTATCTATCCATCATCTATCTATCTAACCATCATCTATCTATCTATCTATCTATCTATCTATCTATCTATCTATCCATCCATCATCTATCTATCTATCTATCCATCATCTATCTATCTATCCATCATCTATCTATCTATCTATCCATCTATCCATCCATCATCTATCTATCTATCCATCCATCATCTATCTATCTATCTATCTATCTATCTATCTATCTATCTATCTATCTATCCATCCATCTTCTCTATCCATTTCTCTACTAGTGGGAAGTTTTGAATGAAATGATACAGACTAAAGCAACCAGAAAAAAATAGCATCATTTTGGGGATAATGACAATAATGTAAAGGAAAACATTGAAAGTTTCAAGATTCAAATCATCGAGGTGACCCTTGTAAATCTTTTTTGAAACCCTTGCTAACTGTTCTAAGGCAGAAGAGTGATGAAGGCTAGCTAAGTATCTGAGACCAGATTTGAACCCAGGTACTCCTGTCTCCAGGCCTGGCATTCTATACACTGAGCCACGTAGTTGCCCTGACCCTTGTGACTTATGACTTAAGATTTATGTTGATATATTTCTTCCAGTCCTCAGTGGAAGGCAGGTGGACTATAACTGTATGCATAGGTTTCAAGGCAGAAGAGAGGTAAGGGCTGGACAATGTGGATTAGTAACTTGCCCAGAGTCATACAACTAGGCTATGTCTGAAACCAGATTTGAATCCAGAACCTCCTGTGTCTAGATCCGGCTTTCAATCCACTGAGCCACATAGCTGCTCCAAAAGTTAACTCTTTTGATGAGGGGGACTGGAGACTGAGCCAAAAATCAGCTCAAAGAACCTGGGGTGTTTAGCATAAAGAATAGCAGTCTGAGAAGCTACTGATGGATTATTCTAGGACAGAGGAATTCAAGGCTGCTTCCTGTGCTCCTTTGGTCTTTTTTGGAAGTCTCAATGGAGTCCCAATGCCTTGAGCTTTCCCTTCCCTTCTTTCCCTGTCCAAAATTCTCCTCATTCTTTAACTCAAGCACCACCTTGTTCTGGGGTCCTTCAGCCAGGTCTCCTCATTATCTACCATACCAAGATCCTGTTTCTTACAGTTTGGCCTCCAAGACCATCTTCCAAGCTTAAGTCAGGTACCCTCAGCTATGGGAATATAGAGGCCCCTGATTATTTGTGGTTCTGCCTTCCTCAAATTATTTTAGGATTATTTATCTGCTTGTGTACTGTATTCCCCAATAACATGTTAGCAGAACCAGAGAGGTCTTTCCAATTTTGTTTTTTGTTTCCTAGCCTCTCTTTTAGTTGCTGAAATGGACTGAGTGGATGTCTCATGTCACATCTCCCCAAGCAGATTGTGAACTTCCATCTCCCCCTGCCCCCCCAGAAGCTAGCACCCAGCAGGTGTTTGCTGAGGGAAGAGAACAATGAAAGGGAGGTGGAATGGTGTGCCTGCATGTGTGGGTGGGTGCATGTGAGAGGAACAGATTCTCCCAGGGAACTAAGGAAAATTTGGGATTCAGGAAACCATCAGTCTCAGCAGGCCTTGCCTCTTCCCTACTCCAGCTTAGGCCTGGGCCTGGGCCTGGCTTTGGGGTTTAGAAACTAGAGTATCCTTATCTGGTGCTCAGGAGATGAGGCCAGCCTGGAATCAGGCCCATGGAACTAACTGCCCACTTAAGAAAAGGAGGGAAGGCTGGCTGCTTAGCCTGTCATTCTTCAGGGCCACCCTTTATTCCCTCCTACACAAACCTCAGGGTATATTTCAAACGGCCTCTGGGCCTTTCTCATTAGACACATTGTACAACAACAAAAACAACAGCCCACATTGACATTGAGGTGATTTTTGACATAGGAACTAGTGCAAGAATTAAAACAGTATTATGGAATTAAAATTTGGAAAGCACTTTAGGGTTCATCTGGTTCAACCCCTCTCCATTTATAAGTGGGAGAAGTTGAGGATCTAGCATCACAGGCTTCAAAATTTAGTGTTTCTTCTCCTAAATCCTGGCTGCCTTGATTTCTTCATTTTTTCAGGTGGAGAAAATAAGGTTTAGGGGAAGGACATGACTTTATATAACTAGCACTTTAAGGTTTACAAATATCTCCCTTGAACCTCACAACCTGGGAGGAAGGTGTTATTTAATATTCCCATTTTTCAGTTGAGGAAACTGAGGCAGACAAGTTAAGTGATTTGCCCAAGATCACATAGGTAGGAAGTGTCTGAGGTCTCATTTGAACTCAAGTCTTCCTGATTCCAGAACTGACACTCTATCTGCTCTACCACTTAGCTGCCTCAAAAAGTCAACTGCTTTGGGGGCAGCTGGGTAGCTCAGTGAATTGAGAGCTAGCCCTAGAGACGGGAGGTCCTAGGTTCAAATCTGGCCTCAGACACTTCCCAGCTGTGTGACCCTGGGCAAGTCACTTGACCCCCATTGCCTACCCTTACCACTCTTCTGCCTTGGAGCCAATACACAGTATTGACTCCAAGACGGAAGGTAAGGGTTTAAAAAAAAAAAAGTCAACTGCTTTAACTTCTCCTAAGTGCAATTTTACCCCTAAAAAGTTAGCTAATGGTCTGAATGGAATTAGACTCCAGTCTCCAGGCTTCACTTCCAGATCCCTTTTTCCCATACCATACTGTTTCTCAGAAGCAAGTAGAAAACACATTCTTCTCAGTGCCTAATTTCAGCTTTCATTTAAACTGTGAGTCCTCCAACTTCCTACACTCCCTTCAGTTTTCTCCTTGCTAGTGTGGAAAGAGAAACAGATTTGGGTTTAGAAGGGCAAGGAGTCCAGGTTCTGTTACTTCTTAGTGATATAAATTGGACTCCTCTCTGGGATTCAGTTTCCTTCTCTGTAAAAATGAGGAGGGTTGGATTAAAGGTACCTCAGAATTCTTCTTACCTTTACATCCCAAGACCTGTGACCTATTCCCTTCTTGACAAATGCATTATTCTACTTCTTCCTCCCAGAAGTCATCTCTGATGCCTGTATCTATGCTTGAATATAACATTGGACTTTGTGTCAGGAAGAATTGGGCTCATATTTTGCCAAAGGCACCGTTTCTCATAATCACTGTGGAATGGCTTTTTCCCATCCCTGTAATGTACTTTTCTTGCCAGCTGCCTTAAAGGCTCAAATGTCTCCTTCATGAAGCCTTTCCCGATTCTCCCTTTGGGAAAATTTATCTATTTTGTATAAAGACATATATATATATATATGGGGAACAGTTAGGTGGGTCAGTGGATTGAGAGCCAGGCCTAGAGAAGGGAGGTTCTGGGTTCAAATTTGACCTCAGACATAGCCTAGTTGTATGACTCTGGGCAAGTTACTTAATCCACATTGCCCAGCCCTTACCTCTCTTCTGCCTTGGAACCTATCCATACAACTATAGTCTACCGTACCCTTCCACTGAGGACTGGAAGAAATACATCACCATAAATCTTACTGATTCTAAAACAGAAGGAAGAAGAAAAAAAGCTCTATATGTGAACATTCTCTCCTTCAATAGAACATAAGCTCCCTGAGAGTAGGAATTGTTTCATTTATGCCTTTGTAACCCCCAGACAAGTATAATGCTGTATAAATTTGTTCAGTCATTCTAGTTGTATCTGACTCTTTGTGATCTTATTGGGAATTTTCTTGGCAAAGATGCTAGAGTGGTTTGCCATTTCTCCAGCTCATTTTACAGATGAGAAAATGGAGGCAATCAGAGTTAAGTGATTTGGGTCACATAGCTGGTAAATGTCGGAGGCCACATATGAACTCAAGAAGATGAGTCTTCCTGACTCCAGGTCTGGCACTCTGTACACTACGGTGCCCTCTAACTGCCCCCCTCCATCCCCCCCTCAATAAATAGATGTTTTACAAATACTTATTGACTGTTAACCTCCATCACCCAAAATTTCTTCAACTATCAAATAGGGAAGAATAACTGTAGTAATTATGTCCCATCAGAGGAGACCACGTGGAGAGAGAATTTGCAAACATTATAGAAAAGCCCCATATAAAAATCAGTTATAATTACCATTACTTATGGCCCCAGTTTATACTAGGCTCCTTATTATCAAGTCATTTCCTATTCAGGCAGTGTGGGGACAGTGGCACCAATTCAAGAGAGCAGCATTCACAGTTGGTTTAGGGTCCTGTGTAGAATCCAATTCTAGTTACCTGCCCTGGGCTGTTTCTCTACTTTCTTTGAGGTTCCAACTTTTCTGCTATAGCAGGAGGCCTACAACTAGCCTCAATGTAATCATAGAATTTTAGAGCTGGAAGGGACCTAAGTGGTCAGGTAGTCCAATGGTCACTATGACAAGCGACCATTCAGAATGTGCCAATGTAGGATAAACCAACCACTGCCTGAGCCCATTCCATTTATAGACACTCTGGTGGTTAGTCAAGTTTTCCTGATATCAAACCTAAATATATCTCTTTGCTACTTCCATTGTTATTCTTGTTCTGCCCCCCCGGGACCAAAGAAAACAAAGTGAATCCCTCTTCTACAAGATGGTCTTTTAAATATTTTTACACCTATAATGTCTCTCCTTGGGCCTTCTCTTCTTTGGGCTAAATATCCCCAGTTGCTTATCATATGTCATGGACTCAAGGCCTTTTTACCAATTCTGGTTGCCCTGCTTTGAACATTTTCTAGCCCATCAAAAACCTTCCTAAACTGTGGCCTCCAAAACCAAATACAGTAGTCCAGATGAGCTTTGTTCTGAGTAGAAGAAAGATCAGAACCTCCTGATTCTTGGAAATTATGCCTCATATAATGATAAGAGCTAATAGCTAACATTTATAAAGTGTTTACTCTTCCAGGTACTGTGCTAAGTGCTTTTACAAATATTATCTCATTTGATCCTCACAGGCCTGGGAGGAAAGTGCTACTATTATATCTCCATTTTATAGTTGAAGAAACTGAGGTAAGAGAGGGGGGATCGGGGTAGGCAGTAGTCAGAAGCAAAATGCTTTTAAGGATGGACAAGGTAAAAGGAAAGAGTGGGATAAACAGGGTGAAAAATAGGATGAAGGGAAAATACACATTAATCAAAACTGAAAAATAGTTAACAACCAGTTTCTTTGAAAAAGATCTCATTTCTCAAATATATAGTGAACCTAGTCAAATCTATAAGACTACAAGTCATTCCCCAATTGAGAAATGGTCAAAGGATATGAATAGGTATTTTTCAGAGGAAGTAATCAAAGCTATAATTGCCTGAAAAATGCTCTAAATCACTTTTGCAAATTAAAACAACTCTAAAACAAGACACCTATTAGATTGGCTAATATGACAAAAAAAGGAAAATGACAAATGTTGGAGAGGATGTGGGAAAATTGAGATATTAATGCATTGTTGATAGAGTTGTGAACTGTTCAATCACTCTGGAGAGCAACTTGGAACCATGCCCTAAGAGTATATACCTTTTGATGCAACAATACCATTACTAGGACTGTATCCCAGAGATTAAAAAAAAAAAAGTATCCATATGTACAAAAATATTTATAGCAGCTCTTCTTTGTGGTGGCAAAGAATTAGAAACTGAAGGGATGCCCATCAATTGGAGAATGGCTAAGTTGCAATATATGATTGTAATGGAATACTATTGTACTTCATGAAATGACAAGAATGTTCTCAGAAAAACCTGGAAAGACTTATGTGTACTGATGCAAAGTGAAATGAGCAGAATGAAGAGAACATTGTACACAGTAACAGCAATGTTATACAATGTTCAACTGTGAAAGACTTAGCTACTCTGATCAATGCAACTGTGAATGACTTAACTGTTCTCAGCCATATTAATGATCCAAGGCATTCTGGAAGGACTTATGATGAAAAAAATGCTATCTGCCTCCAAAGAGAGACCTAGTAGAATCTGAATGCAGATCAGTGCATACGTTTTAAAAAACGTTTTAAATTTTTCTTGATTTTTGGTTTGTACATTCTTTCACAACATGCCTAATGTGAAAATATATTTTACATGACTGCACATTTATAAGCTATATTAGATTGCCTGGCTTCTCAAAGAGGAGGGAAGTGAAAGAGGGAGGGGGAGAATTTAGAACTCAAAATCTTAAAAAGAAATATTAGACATTTTTACATGTAGTTGGGAAAAAATAAAATATTAAATTAAAAAGAAAGAAATTGAGGCAGACAGGTTAAATGACTTATCCATGGTGACACTACTAGTAATTATCTGAGGCCAGATTTAATCTCTGGTCTTCCTGACTCTAGGACTAGTTATTTGCCACATTAGCATTTTTAGTTGCCAATCACACAGTTCCCACATGTTGAGCTTGTGGTTCCCTAACTCTCCCAGATATTTCCCACAAAAACTGCTGTCTAACCAGCCATGCCTTCCTCATCTTGTACTTGTGAAGTTCCTTTTTTGATATCACAGCTAAGATTTTGCAGTTATCCATCCTGAATGTCATCTTATTAGATTCAGCTCAATAATCTCACTTCTTACAATCTTTTTGAATTATAAAACAAGGTGTTAGCTACTCTTTCTCAATTTTGTGCCATGAAAGATCTGATGAGCATACCATCTTTGTTTTTATCTAAGTTATTAATAAAAATGGTCAACAGTACAGATCTCTCTGCAGAAGTCCTGGTGTAGACCCATCTCCATCTCCCATCCTCTCTTGCTAATTCAGATCTGACACAGTGTGTAATTTATAATCTTAGAAAGTTATTTGGGCACCAAGAGGTTAAATGACACAAGCTCATACGATTACCTCTCTAAAGCTGGAAGGAACTTTAGAGATCCTTAAATCCAATGCCATCATTTACTCAGGCCCTGAGAAAGAAAATGACTTTCCCAAGATGATACAACTAGTACATATTAAAGGTGGAGTTTGAAAGCAGGTCTTTCAGGCTCTAAATGAAGTCATTGTCTCTCATGTATGACTTGTTCTTCATGAAGGTGCACTAGCCTTTTGTAATCACAGCTTCCTTTCCTAGATTTACTAACCAGCTCTTAAATGATCCTTTTAGAATTTTCCCAGGAATGGAAGTCCAGTTCAGTGACATATAATTTGAAAACTCCTCTTATTTCTCTCCTTTCCCCCATCCCCTCCCTCCCTCTCTTCCCCTCCCCCTCCCCCTCTCAAATTGGGTCATTTGCCTTTTTCCAGCTTGGTGGATGGCATTGTTCCCATTCTTCTCTTTCAAATACTAGTTGGCTGTGGCTTGGCAACCACACCATCTACTTCTTTTTGTACCCCCAAGAACTCAGAAGTTTCCTGCTTTTATACTCTATCTTTTTCCAGGGAGAGTGATTTATCTTTCACTCTATCCTCCCTGGGGAAGCCATAAGGAGTCAAGAGAGCTGACCCAACATAACTCCTTACCAGTGAACCTTGGGGATCTTTCTTGGCTCAAGGGGTGAGAGAGATGGCCAGAGAGGTAGGGTTCTGATCTAGAGGCCTGGATATGACTCCTAGGAATCAATTCCTTCCCCAAGAGAACAAACCATATAGTGCAAAAAGTCCTGGGTTCCAACTCTGGCTCTGGGTCTGCTAAACTGGATGACCATTCTTGCTTACCTTCTCTGGGTCTCAGTTCCCTCAAGCTGTAAACTGGGCATAATCACACTTTTGTTCCCTACCTCAGAGGACAGCTTTTTGAAATGTAAAAACAAAATAGAAATGGGAGTTATCATTATTATTCCCTAGCTGTTTTACCCAGACTTCATTCATTCAACATTAATAACTAAATTATTGATTAAATGATAACTAGGAATAAAAAGCTAAAAAAAAAAACCCCACATAGTTCCTACTTTCAAAGAGCTTACATTCCATAGGGGGTTGGGGGTAGGAAGAATAAATGCCGAGGCCATGACTCATACAGAGATGAATAGAATTAAAAGAATTCAGGGAATTGTGTAGAAAGGAGAGGATGATGATGGAATTTGGAATAGAATCAAAGTCTTTTGACATTGGGCACTAATCCAGAAAGAGCAGGATAGCCACCAATGACCAGTGTTTGAAAGGCTGTCATATGGAATATGGATCAATTTTGTTCTGCCTGGCCCTAGCTTAACAGAAGAGCTATCCAAAAGTGGAATGGGCTGGGAGAGAGGGAGGGTCACTTAATAATAATAGTTCACATTTATATGATAAGGCATTAAGTTTGCAAAGCACTTTATCTCAAATGATCTTTCCAACGACCCTGTGAAATAAGTTTCTATGATTATCCTCATTTCACAAAGGAAGAAAATGAGGCTGATGATTTGATCAGTGACTTGGCCTGGGCCACAAGGCTAGTTAGTTACATGCCTAAGGCAGGACTGGTACTCAGATCTCCCTGACTCCAAGTCCAATTCTATATTTACCTAGTCACATCAATGCTCTTCAAGCAAAGACCAATTAACTTTTGTTTTTATTCCTATTATTTGAGTAGTCATTTGCCAAGATGGCACTTGGGTTCCCTTCCAACTCACAGATTCTGCAATGGAAAAAGCTCTGAATTTGAGTCCAAAAGACCTCATTGCCCAATCCTGGCTCTGGCATTGACTAGTCACTTCACCTTCGTGAGGCTTAGTTAAAATCAACTGTGAAATCAGAGGGTTGACCCCCCCAAATTCTTCCAGCTAATCTAAGAAGGTAGCCCAAAGAAATAGCCCAGGAGCAACAAGTCACTCAGAAACCAAATGAGGTCGCTTTCAAATTCATTCCAGGCGAATATAAACTCCTTGAAAGTAGGAACTGTATCATTTCACTGTGGTTTTTGTCTGACCATGGAGCCCTTCCAAATTGGCTAAATTGACTGAATTGTCACTGATTTAATCATGAACCTCCACTGGTTTGGGCTGTATTTGGAGCAAGGATTGAAACTGACAGCTTCCAGGTCACTGGTCTAGCCAGTTTTTCTAATCCTAGATACTAAACACATGGGCCATTCCCCAACCCCCTTTCCCCAAGGCAGCAATTTGTTCTTACAATGGTAAAATGACTTTCTTTCAAGTTGAGGACTCTGCTGATGGGTGAATCTTCCCCCCCCCCCCCAGAAAAACTGGACTGATTATGGGCTGTCTGAAGACAGGATTCCTGACAACTGAACTCTCTTTAGAAAGGTTGGACCATTTTGGGTTTTGCATCTTGGTGGGCCATGGGCTCCCAGACTCTTTTTGCAGGATAACTGTTCTTGCTATTTGAAAAGAATACTACTATTTTTGGCTCTTTTCAAAGTGATAGCTTTTCTTCAGAGCTTTTGAATAATCTTCGGGGTCCTTTTCTAGGTTGGCTGGACTTTGATAGTCATCAGAGTCCACACACAACATTCTCAGACACATTGTTTGGAAACCTGTGACTAGTACAGTGGGAAAAGTATTGACTTTACAGTCAGAGAGGCCCTGGGTTCAAATCCTGATCCTACAGCTTTACTACCAGTCTGATTCTGGGTAAGTTAAACATTATATCTGGGCCTTGGTTTCCTTACCATAAAATGAAGATGACACTTAAAGCTCCTTCCAGTAGAATCTATGATTCCATAAAGATGGGAACAAAGAAGAGGTGCTAACAAAGTGTTTTTAAGAACATTTGAGGAGGGAGGGGGCTTATTAGTTCACAGATAAGGAAGCTATTCAAGCTATTCAAGATGAGAGATTCCTGCAACTGTACTTGGTTTCATCTTTGCTGTACTATGGTGTCACTAGGTAGCAGTGAATAGGGTACTGTGCCTGGAGAGGGAAGAAGACTCATCTTCCTGAGTTCAAATCTGACCTCAGAGACTTACTAGCTTTATGTCCCTTGGTAAGTCATTTATCTCAGTTTGCCTCCGTTTCCTTGTGTGTAAAATGAGCTAGAGAAGGAAATGGCAAACCATGGCAGTATCTTTGCCAAGAAAACCCCAACTAGGATCATGAAGAGTTGGACCTGACTGAACAACAGTTAGTATGGTAGTAAGGCAATCCACTGAAACTATAGTAGGAAACCTGTGTTCAAATTCTAGCTCTGATGAATTTAATAGCTGTTATGACCCAGAAAAAGTCACTTTACTTTTCTGAATTTTGATAACCTACTCCATAAAATGGAGAGTACTTGTACAACCTATATCTCAGGGTTGTTGGAAGGAAAGTGCTCTGTAATCTTTACAGAAATCAGTTTGGTAATAATTATATGTAAAAGGATAAGAGGAACCGGGGAAGTTCTGCTCTGAATCACTGGGGGTAGAGAGGTTGAGGTGGGAGGAGGAAGCCTGCATAGACCAGCAGGCATCAACTGCCTGGACTCTCTGCTATGGGCCTGAGTGAGATGTAAGATGAGTCACTGGCCAGGGCTGTCATAGATTTCTCCTGCCAGGAACTGAAGCCCAGGCCTGGTACAGGGAGAGCCCAGCGTCAACAGGGCTTTAGGAACCCCAAGCACAGGGCTCCCCTTTAATGTTCACAGAGCTTGCAAGAGTCTGGCCCATGCTGGACTCTTCTCCCAGGCCTCCTCCAGGCTCCCCATCCCCAAAGCAGCAACAGCTCAGACCTGCCTGGCAAACATAGGCACCCATGTGCTCAATTTTGCCCCCAAATGAACATTCTCCTGCTTCAGAGCCCAGTCGGGGTGGGGAGCTGAGTCCCATGGCCCTACCTTATTTGGTCTACAAGTGGGAAATTCTCCAGGAATTTTGCCAGGTTCAGGTTAAGTTTGTAAACTGGGAGCAACCGTGGGCCAGTCATTGTCTCCTGGGAGTGTATGTAATTCAGAAGCACTGAGTGGTGAGTGAAAGAGGGAGTGAGTGTGCCTGCAGTGTAAGTAACCTGAGGGGACTAGAGCTCTGTGGGATACCTGACATATGTATACACAAAGAGTGGGTGTACAATTTGTAAAGGGATGAATATGATATGGGTCCTGATAAGAGAGCTTGTGTGTGGGTGTTGGGGGAGCCAAAAGGGTGTGCATGAGGCACAGATGAGGGGGGAAATGATGGGAATGAGGGTCAAATGGAAGCCACAAGAAGAGAACCGAGAAAAAAGGAGTGAGTGTGATATTGTGAAGGTAGGCCTCTACGGGCCCCTGAGACCCTCTGGCTGGGCAGCAGGGGCAGCGTAGGCACTGAGCGCTGGGGCTGGAGAGGGCACGCGCCGACTCGGTGGACCTGAATTAGAGCAGCCCTTTAAGGATGGGGGTTGGTTATCCCGACGGGCAGAGGTTAGAGGGGGTGGGGAGGCAGTGCTTACCTGCAGCTGCGGCACAGACAAACGGACAGATGTTAGGACGGACGCTCCTCGCTAGCAACCGAGCTTCAGTGGTGGTTTCGGAGTCCCTGCCGCCGAGGCAGACGTGGCTGCCCTGGATGCTCCCTAGTAGAGGCAGCGACGGGACGGGTCATCGGACACGCGCCTCCCCTCCCCTCCCACCCCGGCAGCCCGGACTCTGTTCCAAGAAGGGGAGGGAGGGAGGAGATAGGGCGGGGCCTAGGTGGGGGGGTGCTCGGAGGAAGGAGCGAGGAGGGGAAGAGAATGGGAGATATTGGAGGGCAGGGGCTAGGGCTGGGGATCCGCGGTGGGGTAGAGAATTCAGGCAACTCAGTCCTGGACCCAGGGAGAGATGAGGAAGACCCAGAGGGGTCTGGGCCGCAGGGCCCTGGATGACAGAGGAAGAGGCTTGGAGGAGTTGAGGGGTACAATCTCGGAAGGCGGGGGCGCAGGAAGCGAGCGGAGGCTTACGGACTGGGTGGGATGCTAGGGAGTGGACTGGGAGAGGAGGGTCTTGAGGTGCAGATGAAGGAAAGTAAGGAAAAACCTAGATGAGATTCAGGGTACGAAGGACTCGGGAATTGGGGGTGGGGGGTTAGGGTTATAGGGGATGGCCCTTAGAGAGCCCAGACTGGGCTCGGGCGGTGGCTGGGAGCGGGGGAGGCACGCGAGCAAGAAGCGCCCGGAGCAGGTGCTGAAGGAGGGAGGGTGGGGGAGGGGAAGCCGGACGGGGGTCTGTAAAAGGTGGCGCCCAAGCCTCCGGGATCTCTGGGCTGGAGCTTCTCCGCTGACTGGCCTCGGCCCCGCCCCGTCCCTCCCCGTCCGGCCCGGCCCCAGGGCCGCCTCCACTCACAGCACTGGGCGGGACGCTGGCTGAGAGCCCTACTCCGAGGCCCCCCATTCCTAGCCCGCCCTCTCTGGCTTCCAGGGCTCCTCCTGCAGCTTCCGGGAGACTGGAGTCTGCTTCACCCCTCCTCCACTAACCTGGCTCCCCCGAAGCTGCTTGTGCTTCACCCCGCCCCCCTCCCCCAGCACTGGATCCCCTCTCCTCCATCCCCACATACATCGACAGAAACATGGGGGCACGTTGCCACCTTCTCCTGGACTTAGGCTCTTCTTAGAGACAGGAGACACCAGTGGCGAGCTCTGTGCCCTAGTCCACAGACAAAGTGCTATTGCCACATCGCCCTCCCACCTGTGCGGAGCCTTTCCAGACAGACGTTTACGGCTCTCACCCAGAAGCTCCCCACTTCTGCCCATAGTTGGCTGCACACACGCGCACAGCCTCATATTGGCAGCCTGTTTGGCCCAGGCCCGATCTCCTATCTTTTCCTTTCTTATCGTTCCGTGAACTTTGGAGTGAGTGTCTGATGCCAGCCACCGCTGCCGCCTGCCTCCGGTGTTTACAAAACAGTCTCAGAAACGCTGTCTGTCTGGGTATCAATCCCAGCTCCCACCCCCACCCCCATTTCGGGCAGGGGCCCGATGCTGAAACTTGGCTTCCGCTCGCTCGCACTCCAGGTCTCTGCGGACTTCGAGTCCTTCTGACAACGTACTAGACCGTACTAGACCGTATACATGGTAGCAGATGTCAAATATCATGTTGATTGGAAAAGAGCCGGCCACTGGTGTGTGCGGCTGGGCCATCGCTGCCAGCAGTTACTGTAAGCTAGCTTCAGCACTGGGAAGGAGACTCCCTGACTCTAGGCCCTTATTGGAAAAAAAAAAACAAAAGAGCCCACAGGTAGAGATAAAAGGATCCTAATAACTACGTTCCTCAGTCTGGGCAGAGGATGGACTCTGAGATCTCTTCCAGTTATGCCACCTGACTTGCAGTAAATCCGAGTTTGGCAGGGTTCAGAGGTAGGTGCTGAATTACAGACTGAATAACAGATTGCAGAGGAGGGAGGAGTGCTCAAGGCCTGGAGCTCCGGAGAAGAGATGGGACTTGGGTAAACTGAGAGGTGGGGCCTGGACCCAGAGAATTCGCTAGAGGCAAGAATCCACGTGACCTCCAGGAGAGAGTCGAGGTCTGTTCTGGGAGCTGGGGGAGAAGATTAGATAGAGATTGGAGCCAGACCGGTTTTATTCTCCTGGATGAATGAGGAGTTTGGGTCTTTTGGCCCTAGGGTCAATTCTGAAGAGGAGGTTGGGCTATCAATAGTGAAAAGAAGGTCCGAATTAAAGTAAGAAGATGTGGGCTTGAAGCTCAACTCTGTTACTTCCGGAACCAGGCAAATCCCAAATCTGCGTTTCTAGGGATTTGCCAACATAATGTAATAGAACGAGGAGGGGATTCCCAGTCTGAAAAATTTGAATTTAATAGCCTATTGACCATGGCCAAGTCATCTCTCTTCTGTGGTCCTCAAGTTGTTACTGTGATTAAAATCAAAGGATTGAATGAGATGATCCCTAAAGTCCTTCCAGCTTGAAATCCTAATAATCTCTAGAGTTAGTGGGTAGGATAGTGGGAGAAGGTCAGTGTTTTTGTGAGGGGAATGATTCCCATCCTGTCTTTATTCTCTCCTTCTGTCCCATCCCTGCATATGTTGTCAGGACAAAGATAAGTGACTGGTACTTTAGACTGTCCCATTTATGTATGAAGGCCAGAGGCCAGATATTGGAGAGGGCATGTCTGCCTTGACCAGAGTTGTTGTCCCTAGAAACCAGACAGGGCATTGCCACTGGCTTAATAATCTAATTCTGACCTGAATGTTGTTTATTTAACTCAGTCAATCAGTTAATGGCAGTAAAAGAGAGTGAGAGAGCCCTAAACCAAGGAGCAGGAAGTTTTGACTTGGCTTGGCCACTAAGGCTGTGTGGTCTAGGGGAAAGGTACTTCCTCTCAGAGTTAAAATTTCTACCCCAGGTTGGGCAGATGAGAGAATGGTGATAAGGATCAACAGGTACATTCAAATGATGTTTGTTGATCTTGGAATGTCAGAGCTGGAAGGGCTTTTAGAAGAGTGGTGTCAAACTCAAATAGAAATGGGGACCAATAATCTGTACATGAATATCCTTGTGGACCACATATTGATTTAGTTTTAAAATGTAATATCTATGTTTTGTCATATTTTTATTTGCCAAAAAATTCCCAGTTTTACATTTTAATCTGCTTTGGACAGCACCCAAGAGAGTTGTAGCCTGAATTGGGAGTTGCTTCTTTGACATCTCAGTCTTTGAACATAGAATATCAGAGTTGGTCATGCCCTTAGAACTTAACTAGAAGGGCTCTCAGAACACAGAATGTCAGTCAGTAATCATTAAGCATCTGCTATGTGCTGGGCACTCTGCTAAATGCTGGGATGGGGAGGGCGGGCCCCTAGAATATAGGAAGCCAGAATTGAGAAGAATCTTAGAACAAAGAATGTTAGAGCTAGGACTCCTAGAACTGAGGAAAATTAATGTTGAGTTGCATTATTTATTAGTAGTATTTCTTTTTTAAAAAAATTCTTACCTTCTGTCTTAGAATCAATTACTAAGTAACAATTCTAGGCAGAAGAGTGTTAAGGGCTAGGCAATTAGGGTTAAGTGTCTTGCCCAATGTCTGAAATGTTAGGAAGTGTCTGAAGTCAATTTTGAACTTAGGACCTCCTGTCTCCAGATCTGGTTATCTATCCACTGAGGCATCTAGCGGCTCCTATTAGTAATATTTCCATAAGAAATCTTTCTTGAAATTCAGATTTTGAAGGTTACCCTGCTTCTATGCCAAAGTAATCTATTCCCTGGTCTTACTGCATCTTATTGGGTTCGAACTTTTGTATTTTGTTAGAGGTGGGGTGGATATCTTGCAAGTTCTCTGTAAATAAGTGAACTTTTACCACCTTGAAGAGTGGGTTATAGGGACAGTTAGACGGGCTCAGTGGTTATGGCTCAACCAGGTCTAGAGATAGGCGGTCTTGGGTTCAAATATGGCTTCAGATATGTCTTAGCTGGAGGACTATAGGATAGAAAGAGACAGGAGCTTTTGCAAAGGCCTGGACCTTGGGCAAGTCACTTAACCCTAACTGCCTAGCCTTTATGACTCTTCTCCCTTGAAACTGATGTTTAGTATTACTCTAAGATAGAAGATAAGGGTTGGAGGAAAGAAAAACAATCACTTCATCTTCTCTTTTGAAATATCCACCAATTGGGGCTGGTAGGGGAGGTCCAAAGGATGAAGTGTCAGACCATTCAGAAAGAAAACACACTTCCCCATAAAAGAATGTGTCAGGGATTATTGAGTATCTTTTTCCAGTAAGAGGCAGACATGAAAAGACCTTTCTTTTAATATATCACATGCCCCTATTAGTAAACAATGCCATTCTTTTTTATTTTTTATAACATTTAATTTTTTCCCCATTACACATAAAAACAATTTTTAAAATATTCTTTTTTTAAAGTTTTGAGTTCCAAATTCTCTCCCTTCTGATCCTCTCTCCTTCCCTCTCTGCCCTTCCCACTTCCTGAGACAGTAAGCAATCTGATAGAAATTTTACATGTGTAATCATGTAAAACATTTCCCCATATTAGTCATCTTATGGAAGAGACCTCAAATAAAAAAGAAGAGAATGAAATATAGTATGTTTCAGACTGACTCTATCAGTTTTTTCCAGGAGGGCAGATGGTATTTTTCATCATGAGCCTCTGAAATTGTCTTGTATCACTACCTTGTTGAGAATAAGTAGGTCATTCGTGATTGTTCATTAAGAAATATTGTTGTCACTGTACATAGTGTTCTAGTTCTGGTCACTTCATTTTGCGTAAGTTCATGTAGGTCTTTCCAGATTTTTCTGAAATCATCCTGCTTGTCATTTGTTATAGAACATTAGTATTCCATACCTATAATATGCCACAATTTGTTTAGCCATTCCTCTATCTATGGACAACAATTTGATTTCCAATTCTTTACTATCACAAAAAAAGAGCTACAATAAATACTTTTGTATAAGTAGGTCCTTTTTCCATTTTTTGGATCTCTTTGGTATACAGACAGTAATAGTAGTGATGGATCAAAGGTTATGCACAGTTTTCGAGTCCTTTGAACATAGTTCCCAAATTGCTCTTCAGAATGGTTGTATGAGATTACAGCTCCTCTGAGTGTATTAGTGTCCCAATTTTCCCACATACCCTCCAACATTCATCATTTTCTTTTTCTGTCATATTAGCCAATCTGATAGTTGTGAGGTGGTACTTCAGAGTAAAAAATGTTATTCTTAGGAAAATTATCTCATATTTATTAGTTTGTAGTCTGGGTAATACAGAACAAATATTTTTTAAAATGTTATTTTCAGTTCTAAAAAGTTTTAAACTTCCCTCTAGCCTCTCCCCCACCTGAAGGAATACAAAGCATATTTTTTAAAATGTTATTTTCAGTTCTAAATTTTCTCCTTCCTTCTAATCTTTCTCCCACCCACAGCTGGAGATAAAATATCCACTAAGCATATTGTTAAGACTAAAATAATCTCAAGAGACTGATTTTGGGTAAGAATATAGTTTATTGATTTTATCAGTTTTATTGGTTAGGCCAGCATCATAACCAGTAATGGTCTCCATGGCTGTCTTGTGACTAGGGATGATCTGAGCAAGGTCAGGCAAGCTTAATAAATAGATTTTTAGGAGTTCATTATTCAGCTCCTCTCTTCAATATCCCAAGTCATCTTTAACTGGTGATGGCTATTTAAGAAGTGGTGCATCAACCTCTCTACCCCTCCTCATCCCTATAGGCGGACTGGCCACCTAAGCAGGAAAAGAACCCTTCTCCCCCTCATTTGTGAACCAAATTCTTTTAAAAAGGAAGATGTTCCTTGGAATTCCTAAGGACAAAGAAAATGCAAAAAGCAGCCCACTGGATGATAAGTATCTTTGATCCAGACCTCCAACACAGGAATACACAGTAATTCTCCCTAATATACAGGATTTGATATAGACTATAAAAAATAAATTCTCACAATAGGAAGAGCTAAAAACTAACTAAAAAAATTAGTCACATAACATAGAATATTAGAACTAAGAAAAACTTTAGAGACAATAAGTTCATAGATTTCAACTTGGAAAGTACCTTAGAGACCTTCTACTCCAACATTTTCAATTTACAAATGAGGAAACTGAAGCCCCCAAATGGATGTCACTGCTTGGGGTCACACAGGAAGTAAGTAGCAGAGGAAGGATGTAAAGCCCATTGCTCTGACTCCAGATCTAGTGTGTCCTTTCTACTTCCACCATGTGGTTTTTCAAATTAATTCAGTTGAATTCAATTCAGGAACTAAAAGGCCTTCTATAAATTTGGCAAATCATTTGTTCTAACCTTATTGAATAGTGGAGGAAACTGAGGCTTAGAGAGGAGAGCTAGATTTCTAATTTAGTGGGAAAGCTTGCTACACCATACCCTTTATTGTATATTGTATTGTATAATGGGCATATGCTACTTCTACTTTCCCTAGAATGTAAGCTCCCTGAAGGAAGTTGGTTCTTTGTTGGATCTTGTAGGAATCTTCATGACCCTGTAGACTATACTGTCCATGGAGTTTCTTGGCAAAGATACTAGAGTGGTTTGCCATTTCCTTCTTGAGTGGATTAAGGCAAACAAGAGGTTAAGTGGCTCGTCCAGGGTCACATAGCTAATAAGTATCTGAATCAGGATATGAACTCATCTTCCTGGCTGCAAGTCTAGCACTCTATTCACTGAGCCACCTTGCTGCCTTCAACAACAACAACAGAATATAAGTTATCTGAAGTCAGAGAATGATTTTTCTCTTTGTATCTCCAGTACCTTTCACTTAGTAAGAAGTTAAATGAATAGGGTAGTACATTTGGAATCAAAAAGACTCATCTTCCTGAGTTAAATCTGACCTTAGGCACTTCCTAGTTTTCTGATCCTGAGCAAGTCTTTTAACCCTTTTGGTATCAGTTTCTTCATCTATAAAATGAGCTGGTGCAGAAAATGGCTAACCAAAAATTAACCATTTTTTTGCGAAGAAAACCCCAAATGGGGTCATGAAGAGTCAGAAATGACTGAACAACATTCCTTGCTTACAATGTGTACCTAATAAATTTTTTTCCAAATCATGCTTCCAGCCCCTTAATGAGTAAATAAAATATTTTCTTTAGGTAATCACATCTGTTTCCGAGCTTGTCTCTCTTAGTCCTCTCTCCTGCCTCTATTTCTTGGGCATGATACCCTTGAGAGGGTTTTCTGGGAGAGATGTGGCTGTCACAGGGCTAAGGCCCATCAGGAGTGAAGTTTAAGTAAAGCAGAGCTTTTCAGAGGGGAGGATGTTCAAGAAATTCTGACTCTTTTTTTTCTCCCAACTCTTCCCTGGGGCAGTTAACTAAGAATACAAAATTCCTGGTGCAACCAGTTCCACATTTTCCTATGCAGTCCTTTGGAAATCAGAGTCCTTCCTTCTTTCTGACTTCCATTCCCTTCTTTGCTATTCTCTACTTTCTTTCACTTTCTCCCTCCTTTTTCCCCTTCCTTTCTTCCCATCAGGCCTCCTTTCTTCTTTAAGAAGCCTTACAGAGTCAGTTCTGCCCCATTTCCAAGCACTCTTGTCTTCTGAAACCACTTTTCTCCATTTAGTTGGCTTTGGCATTTGTTGGGGAGAGTGATAGGCTAGGGTGGGACCTATCTGTAAAATGCAGACAAAAATACTGGCACACCCCACCCCCTTCTGGAAAGCGCTTTGCACAAAGTTCTTAATAAATATTTGTTGAATTTAATTGAACGATTGTTCTTTGTTCTTTCTAATAGTTTGAGACTCAGGGTGAGCTTACTATTTCCATTTTCCAGTTGCCTACAAAGGGAGAGTCACTTGCCCAAGGTCACAGGATCAGTTGACACAGTGCCTTGTACAAAGTAACTCCTGGACAAATATTTCTTGAATTGAACTAGCCATAGGGGTAGCCTAAAAAACTGACTGAGTACAGGACAGACTCTGAGGTCTGGGAGGTTCTTGGGTTTGGCTGTAGTGCCTCAAAGGACCTTGGTCCCAGGTAGTAGGGCCCCTTGATGTCTGAGGCTTATGCTAAGAGAGCCTGCTGGTTCTGGTGAAGAAGCCTGGGATTGCTGGTATTGGAAAAGGGAGTTCAGAGAGAGAAAAGACCAGAAGCCAGCAAACTTGGTCTCTCCTAGATTTCCTACTAACTCTTTGGGTTTCAGTTTTCCCAGCTATAAAATAAAGGAATTGAATTACATGCTCTCCAACATTCCTTTGTTGTCTTGATATGCCAATAAAATAGTAGGCAGTAGCCCTGATTCTCTTTAACCCTTTATGAAACATTTATCAAGTAGTGTCATTTCTTTGGTTCAAACTGTACTTAGTTTGTATTTTGTATTAATTAAATGATGTGATACATAGAGCTAGGCATTGTTCACAACTGCTTTACATTTTTGATTGATGTATTGATTAACTCAGGGCCAGAATATCCTGTTCATTACATTAAGATTGAATGGGGGGGGGGGGACACAGCTGGGTGGCTCAGTGGATGGAGAGCCAGGTTCAGAGATGAGAGGTCCCAGGTTCAAATCTATCCTCAGACATTTCCTAGCTGTATGACTCTGGGCAATTCACTTGACCCCCATTGCCTAACCCTTACCACTCTTCTGCCTTGGAACCAATACCCAGTATTGATTCTAAGATGAAAGGTAAGGGTTTAAAAAAATTCATTAAAAAAAAAAAAGATTGAATGGGAGGAGGAAGGGCAGCTAAGGTCTAGTGGATTAAGAGCCAGGCCTAGAGATAGGGGTGGTCTGGGGTTCAAATGGGATACAGCTCTAGTAGTAGTATTACTAGATCAAAGGGTATGCACAGTTTTATATCCCTTTGATGCACAGTTTTATATCCCTTTGAGCATAGTTCCAAATTGACTTCCAGAATGGTTAGATCAGTTCACAACTCCACCAACAATGCATTAGTGTCCCGATTTTGCCACATCCCCTCCAATATTTATCATTTTCCTTTACTGCCATATTGACTAATTTGATAAGTTTGAGATGGTACCTCAGAGTTGTTTTAATCTCTATTTCTCTAATCAAGAGGGATTTAAAACATTTTTTCATATAATTATTAATATTTTGATTTCTTTATCTGAAAACTGCTTGTTCATATCCTTTGACCATTTGTTAATTGGGGAATGGCTTGTGTTCTTATAAATTTTACTCAGTTCTGTAGGTATTTGAGAAATGAAGCCTTTATCAGAGAAATTTGTTGTAAAACTTTTTCTCCCCACTTTGTTGTTTCCTTTCTAATTTTAGTTTCATATTTTGTTTTTATATCACCCAGATTTCCCTCTTTATCCCTCCCTTTATCCTCTTTGAGAGCTATAATGAAATTTAAAAAAATAAAAGGAAGAGAAAATTATTTAGCTAAATCAACACTTTGGGGGAAAAAACTGACATTACATAGAGTTTTCAACATCTGTGGACTCACCTTCTACAAAGTAGCAGTGTGATCGTTTCTCAGCCTTTTGGTTAAGGCATTTTGGTTAAGATCAAGCGTAGTCCAAAGTAGCAGCAGTATGAAAATAAAAAGGGGCCCAGGACAATGTTGGGGAACATCTGTGATTAAAGGATTTGATTTAGATAAAAGTTCAGCAAAGGAGACTGAGAAGGATTGATGATATAGCTAGAAAGAGCAAAAGGATAAAAAAGTGTTGCAAAAACCCAGAGAGGAGAGAATCCAGGAGAAAGTGATTGACAAGTGTCAAAGGCAGTAGAGTTCAAGTAGGATTTGGATTGGGAAAAAGCCATTTGATTTGACCATTAAAGGATAATTAGGGGGCAGCTGGGTAGCTCAGTGAATTGAGAGCCTGGCCTAGAGACAGGAGGTTCTGGATTCAAATGCAATCTCAGATACTTCTTAGCTGGATGAACCTGGGCAAGTCACTTAACTCTCATTGCCTAGCCCTTACCACTCTTCTGCCTTGGAACTAATATATAATATTGATTCCAAGATGGAAGGTAAGGGTTTAAAAAAAAAAGATAATTAGATGGGGCAGCCAGGTAGCTCCATGGATTGAGAGCCAGATCTAGAGAGAGGAGGTTCTGGGTTCAAATGCAACCTCAGATACTTAGCTGGGTGACCCTAGGCAAGTCACTTAATCCCCACTGCCTTGCCCTTTCTCCTCTTCTGCCTTAGATTCTAAGACAGAAGGTAAGGGTTTAAAAAAAAAAAAGATAATTGGTAATTTCAGAATGGGCAGTGTCAGTTGAATGATAAGGTTAGAAATCAGCTTTCCTTTTAGGGACACCCTAGACCAATGATGGTGAACCTTTTAGAGATGTAGTGTTGCCTCCCCTTCCCCCATCCGACCCCAACCCCCTCACACAGCAGACAGGGGAGGGAGGAAGCAATCTCATTGGGCTGGTGGGCAGAGATGATGTGAACAAATGTCATCAGGACTCTGGATTTTTGCAACACTTTATCCTTTTGCTCTTTCTAGCTATATCATCAATCCTTCTCATTCTCCTTTGCTGGACTTTTATCTAAATCAAATCCTTTAATCATAGATGTTCCCCAACATTGTCCTGGGCCCCTTTTTATTTTCACACTGCTGCTACTTTGGACTATGCTTGATCTTAACCAAAAGGCTGAGAAGCGATCACACTGCTACTTTGTAGAAGGTGAGTCCACAGATGTTGAAAACTCTATGTAATGTCAGTTTTTTCCCCCAAAGTGTTGATTTAGCTAAATAATTTTCTCTTCCTTTTATTTTTTTAAATTTCATTATAGCTCTCAAAGAGGATAAAGGGAGGGATAAAGAGGGAAATCTGGGTGATATAAAAACAAAATATGAAACTAAAATTAGAAAGGAAACAACAAAGTGGGGAGAAAAAGTTTTACAACAAATTTCTCTGATAAAGGCTTCATTTCTCAAATACCTACAGAACTGAGTAAAATTTATAAGAACACAAGCCATTCCCCAATTAACAAATGGTCAAAGGATATGAACAAGCAGTTTTCAGATAAAGAAATCAAAATATTAATAATTACATGAAAAATGTTCTAAATCCCTCTTGATTAGAGAAATAGAGATTAAAACAACTCTGAGGTACCATCTCAAACTTATCAGATTAGTCAATATGGCAGTAAAGGAAAATTTCTTTGTGGCAAGCCTTTTACTTTAAGTGGGGATTCCACCCTTATACCAGGACATATGGGTTATCTTTAGAGAGAGGAAGTATGTTCTGTGGAAAATGCGCTGGACTGAGGCTCAGAAGCCCTCGATTCTAGCCATGGCCCTACCTTTGACTCAGAGCCAGAATTAGCATGGGATGAGGGGAGCTGTACCCTACAGCAGCATGGTAGGGGCACTTTTCAGATCCTTTGTAGAGTCCCTGCCCAATCTGTCCCTATCCCCAATTTTGCCACTTTCTAGGGCTTTTTGGCTTTCTTTTCCCCTTTCTGGGGCTTCTTTCTAAAGTGCTAGCTGGCCTGTGCACTCACTTCTATAGGAAACCATTTCAATGTGGGGAAGGGGATTTCTTTTCTGGAGTCAAGAATGTGTTGGTAAATGTTTAATAATGGGCTCTCTGACACTTTTAAGTTTAATCTGCACCATGAACATTTTCTCTATCATCTGATCACTGTTTCAATCATGAAATAATAAATCAAAGCCTGATCTGGAGTTTGCTGATTTCAGAAGTGGGAATGTTCACACTGAATATTTAATAACAGACTCTCAAGCTAGCTGGGTCTGACTTCCCAGCAGTAAAATTTGTTCTGGGATCTTTCTTTGTAGGATATTACCTCATTGAAGGGAAGGGTATCATTGAGAGTAGCATTAGGTTTCCCTATAGTTCCCCAAACATTTTTTTAGTAGTCTTAGGTTTTTAAATTTTAAATTTTTAAATTTTTATTACATTTTAAGTTCTGAGCAGTCTCCCTTTCTCCCTCTTCACTCTACCCCAGGGAAAGCCACCATTTCACACACATACACACAAAATCATATAATTCATACTTCTATTTATCAGTTTGTTCTCTTAAGGTGATGGATAGCATCTTCCTTTATAGATCCTTTGTAGCCGATTTGAATATTCATATTACTCAAAATAGTTTAGTCACTCACAATTATTCTAGTTATATATAGGCAGTTTCTCAGATAAAGATCTCAAGTATATAGAGAACTTTGTGAAATTTATAAGAATATGAATCATCCCTTATGTTTTCTTGGTTTTGCTAATTTCATTCATCATTTCATGTAAATCTTTCAAAGTTTTTCTAAAACAAATCTGTTTATCATTTATTACAGCACATATCATGACTTGTTAGCCATTCCTCAATGGATAGGCATTTGCCAATACAAAGAGAGCTACTATAAATTTTTTAGAACATATCGGTTCTTTTCCTTTTTCCTTGATCACCTTGAGAAATAGACCCAATAGTGGCTGGACGAAAGCATATACACAATTTTATAACTCTATGGACATAATTCCAGATTGTTCTCCAAAATGGTTGGAGCAGTTCGCATTTCCACCAAGAGTTTATTAGTGTCCCACTTTTTCCATATCCCCTCCAATATTTGTCATTTCCCCCTTTTTACATTTTAGCCAGTCTGATAGGCATGGGTATCTCAAAATTGTTTTAATGTGCATTGCTCTAATCAATAATGATTGAAAGCATTTTTTTCATGTGTCTATATATATAGCTTTGATTCATTAATCTAAAAACTGCCTGCTTATATCCTTTGACCATTTATCAGTTGGGGAATGATTCATATTCTTATAAATTTCACAAAGTTCTCTATATACTTAAGTTCTTTATCTGAGAAACTGTCTATAAAAATTTCCTGCCAATTTTCTGCTTTACATCTAATCCTGTCTACGTTGGTTTTATTTGTATAAAACCTTTTAAATTTAATGTAATCAAAATTATCCATTTTACATTTCACAGAGCTTCTAGGAAACATTAACCAGAATATAGCCTTCCATCTGGAGAAAGGAGTTTTCCTGGATCATGTCAACATTGAGAGTTGTCTCATGGGTAACTCTTAAGTTTGAAACATCAGACACCTGACTTTCTAATCCATAAAAAGTCAACAAGTGGGATTTCCCAAATAACATGCTTCTTGGAGAAAAAAAAGCAATTGTCATTATAGCCCTGGGCTGGTGAAGCATTGAAGCATGTTCATGACTAGAGGAAGTAAAGGACTTATTTCTTGCTAGCTCGACCTCTCTCTCAACTGCCTCAACAAGGGAAACGAGTGGTTTGGACAGTGCAGGTCTGATAAGAAAGGCTGTTTCTTACAGAATAACCCTAAACTCTGATTGCCTATTGGTGGGGAGTTTATGGGCTCTTTACTTGTTCTGTGTGCTTTTTGTGATATGGGTTTATGTGCTTCTGTGAGTCCTTTGAATGCCTTCTGTGTTTTCTGCATCTGGAGATAGGCTGCTATGAAGATTTTCTTTCTCTTGAATTTTCAGTGGAGTGCAATAAAGCCTCCCTGGTTCTAATACTATAGTTACCTTGAGTACATATATGGGAGCTGGGGAGTGGACAGTATTTAGGAAAAAACTTTTTCCATATTGTCTAACTTTTGGTGACTCTTGTAAGAATTAAAATTAATCTCAATAATAAAATATTATATTTAAGGGATTTATTAATGATCATTAGAAACAAAGGAATAAAAGGGATACAAAATAAAAACCATGTGCCCATAGCTAATCAGCCTGTTCACCTCCCCACCCCCACCTGCTTACCACCACCATCCTTGCCAGGAAGCCAAAAAGGCCGGGCATGACCACCCACTGAATTTATCCCTTGTCTGTAGGAAGTACATAATGACCAGAAGTCAATGGGCTCCTGGGAAATGTAGTTCTTTTTTTTAGGGTAACAGATTTTCAAGTATACACCTAATGGGGGCTTTCTTGGGAAAGATACTGGAGTGGTTTGCCATTAATTTCTCCAGTTCATTTTGCAGAGGAAGAAATTGAGGCAAACACAGTTAAGTGACTTGCCCAGAGTCACACAGCTAGTTTCTGAGGTTAGTTTTGAACTCAGGTCTTCCTGATTTCAGGCCTAGTGCTCTATCAACTAAGCCACCTAGATGCCCTTAGGGAAAACTTGACCCAAGCAATTTCTTTTTTTAAAAATAGTATTTTATTTGATCACTTCCATGCATTATTCATTAAAGACAAAGATTATTTTCTTTTCCTCCCCCCCCCCCAGCCGACCATGCGTGATTCCACTGGGTATCACATGTGTTCTTGATTCGAACCCATTGCCATGTTGTTAGTATTTGTATTAGAGTGTTCGTTTAGAGTCTCTCCTCTGTCATGTCCCCTCAGCCATTGTAGTCAGGCAGTTGCTTTTCCTCGGTGTTTCTACTCCCTCAGTTTGTCCTCTGCTTATGGATAGTGTTTTTTTCTACTGGATCCCTGCAGAGATTGTTCAGGGACATTATACCGCCACTAATGGAGAAGTTCATTACGTTCGATTATACCACAGTGTATCAGTCTCTGTGTACAATGTTCTCCTGGTTCTGCTCCTCTCGCTCTGCATCACTTCCTGGAGGTCGTTCCAGTCTCTATGGAATTCCTCCACTTTATTATTCCTTTTAGCACAATAGTATTCCATCACCAACATATACCACAATTTGTTCAGCCATTCCCCAATTGATGGGCATCCCCTCATTTTCCAGTTTTTGGCCACCACGACCCAAGCAATTTCTAAGCAAAACAGTTTGGAGATTGTCCTGTAGTAAATTCTGAGTTGGGGCAAAAAGAACCAAAGGGAGAAAATGATTTTTTGGGGGCGGGTATTAGCCACAAGGTCAGATCAGGAATTTGTGCCTTGGAAGGTTTTCTGCCATGGGCTATATATAATTGACAGTAAATGTCCTTGAAATTTGTAGATAGACTTTAGAGATACTATAATCTAATCTATTCATTTGAGAGGAGGAAACTGAGGTCCAGAGGTTTGACTTGTCTTGGCCATGTTACACAGCTATTTAAGTCACTGGACTTGGATTAGGTCCTGGATGTACCACTTTTAATGATCTTAATGATACCCTAAAGTAACAGACAGCTCCAAATCAATGTCTTTTTGAGGTACCCAGCACAGCCTGCCTTGATGTCTGGTTGTTTTTGTACTGTCATCTCTCCTAATGAATTTAAGCAGGAGCAGGTCCTGGCACACAGTAGATTCTCAATAAAGATTTGTTTGATGAATGGAAATGGACAAATGATCAAATATCATCTAGGGATACAGGGTATTCCTACAGTGTTTCAGTTAAGGAATCATATCCCTCCCCTACCAAGAGGAAAATAAAAGTTGGCAGAGCAATGAGAAGTAGAAGTAATTGCCTATTGTGATGAGACATAGAATGGAAGTAGGATCCTCTATGCATCCCTGGCACAAACTATCAGAAGATACTCTCTCTGAATGCTGTATATTTATTTTGAGCTGGAAGGGGTCCAAGAGGTAATATTTGGTCCCCTTAATTTACAGATGAAGAAACTGAGGCAGACGATAGGTGGTTTATCCAGGGTTCCACAGTAAGTAACTGTTTGAGTTTGGAATGGAATTCAGGTCTTTCTGACTCCAGATCTAGGATCCTTTTCACTTTGCTTCTTATTAAGTGGAAGGTGCAATCTCCATCTCTTTTACTCCAACTTGTATTTTTCAATATTCCACCACGCTTAAAACTGTGTTCATTGTGAAAATACTAGGAGAGTATTGGGAATGGTGGGAAATTATTAAGCACTTTTTAAGGGTCTACTATGTGCCAGGAAATTTATAAATATAATCTTACTTGATCTTTACAACAATGCTGGGAATATAGTTGCCATTATCACCGCCATTTTACAGTTGAGCAAACTTAGGCTAAGGGAGGTTAAGTTACTGCCCCAGGGTTAGACCACTAGTAATCATCAGAGACTGGTTTTGAGTTTGAGTATTCCTGCCTCCAGTCCATTGCTCTACTCCCAAGGGACATAAATTAAAATCTTTCAGACACTTCATACTTATATTACTCTGGGCAAATCCCTTATCCTCAGTTTCTTCATCTGTGAATGTCCTCTAAGTTCCTTTCCATCTCTAAATCTGTGAGTCTTTGATCTATGACCCTTGACATGGAAAGAGAAAAATTATATCTATGTCAATGAAATGGCAAAGGGCTAATAAAAAGGAATATTTATTTTAACACATTAGAGAATTATGATTTCATTGATGTGGAACATTCCCTCCAAGGACTATGACCACTACAAATGACAACATATAGTTTTGGAGAGTAATGCTAAAAATGTCATCACACTATGTCCAATCTGGTGTCGAGTACATCTCTGCAAATTTAGCCGGGCTGGTTCTAGGACCAAAGGTAAATGGGTTTCAGCAGTATAGTTCTACTCTGATACCTCATTGTTGGTTAGAGGTGTCATTGAGTTCTCAAAGGCTTTACCAGAAGGTACAAGTTTTGGCAAATTTAACCAAACAGAAAAATGCTTCAATTATGGGCTTGGTGGTGATTTGGAGAATTATCCAATTAAAGATTGGAGGAGCCTTGTGATATATAGGATCTCTAGAATTCATTCCGTTTATCCTATTGCCTTTAAAGTAGAACTCAGTATAAACTGTCCCACTATCAAGTATGTTGATTTTAAAAAGATGGACCTTTGTCTTGGGGAGAAGCTTGGGGTCATAAAAAGCACTGGACAGTTTTGTAAATGATAATTATACATTAAGAGATTCAATCTAATTTCATTAAACAAATACTCATTGAAGACTGCTGGACTTGTAGTCAATTAACCAACCAATAAGCATTTATTAAACCTCTTCTCTGTATCAGGCATTGTGCTAAATAAACATTAGGGATGCAAAGAAGGGCAAAAGATAGTTTTCTTTCAAAGAGATTATGATCTAATAGGGGAGACAATATGAAGACAGCTATGTACAAACAAGCCAATATTCAGGATAAATAGGAAATAATCAGGAGCGGGGAGTCAACTATAATTAAGAGTAATTGGGAATGCTCCCTGAGCAAGGTGGAACTTTAGCTAGGCCTGGAATCAGGAAGACCTGAGTTTCAATCTTGCCCAAGACACTTACTAACTGTGCTATCTATCCTAGACAATACATTTAACTTCAGTTCAATAAGCCTCAGTTTTTTCTTATGTGTAACATGGATATCATAATAGTATCTGTCTCTCAGGATTGTTGTGAGGATAAAATGAAATAATTTGTGTAGAGCTCTTTGCAAGCCATAAAATGCCATATAAATGTTAGCCTTCCTTCTTATGGTATTGGGCTACTTGCTGGGATAGAAAGAACAAATGAACGGTCCTTTTTTTTTTTTTTTTTAAACCCTTACCTTCTGTCTTAGAGTCAATACTGTGTATTGGCTCCAAGGCAGAAGAGTGGTAAGGGCTAGGCAATGGGGGTCAAGTGACTTGCCCAGGGTCACACAGCTGGGAAGTGTCTGAGGCCAGATTTGAACCTAGGACCTCCCGTCTCTAGGGCTAGCTCTCAATCCACTGAGCTTACCCAGCTGCCCCCAGAACGGTCCTTTCTTAAATTTGGGGCAAGTTGAGGAAAGGGGTGGGAAGAATACAATATGTACAGAAACAAGAAAATACAAATTATAAAGATAATTTCAATGTAGAGAGCACCTGAGTTGTTTTATGAATTAAGCTAAGAGATTCTGAAGGCAGAGATGAGAAGGGAGTGCATTCCAGGAGAAGGGGAGAAACTGCAGAGGCATAGAGATGGGAGCAGAGTTGTGTAAATAGAAAAGCAAATGGGTCAGTTTGACTGTAATGTCAGATGCATGGTGAAAAGCTATGTGAAATAATATTAGTGGAGGTAGTAGGGGGGAGCAAGATTGTAGAGGGACTTAAAACCAAGCTAAGAATGTAATAATTTATTGTTAAGGCTCTTACGAGTCTCAATGGAGAGTTTTGAAAGGAAGGTGATAAGGTCAGACCAGTGTTTTTCAGGAGTATCAGTTTGACAATGTTGATAGGAAAAGAGAAAGGGAAAACTGGAAGTGGGGCTATCAATTCAGAGGTCATTGCAAATAGTCTAAGAAAGAGATGATGACATGAACTAGGGGAGAGGTTATAGGAGGAGAGAAAAGGGCAGATATGGGAGAGATTTTGTAGAGGGAGAATCAGTAATGATTGGGAACTGATTAGATGGATGAGAGAAAACAGTATATCCAAAGAAGTGAACAACAGGCTCATGTAAATATGATTACCACCAGTAGGATAGTGCTGCACTACTATCTTGGCACAGGGTCCTCTTCTCACTGGACCGAAGCAGCAGTGGGATTTGGCTGCTCCCTGAGTGTCTGAATGACCTTCTTAAAGGACCTCACTGCTCAAAAGCAAAAAGCCAAAGACAAGTATGACTTGAAGGTTTCAAACTTAGGTATTGGAAGGATGCCCTCAACACAAGTAGGAATTTTTGGAGGATGGGTAGATTTTTGATAGAGACTAGAAAAGGAGATATTCTGAGTTTTTTGTTCGACATGTTGAGTTTTTGATGGATATTGAAATGCCAACAGATAATTCAGGTAGAAATGGGCACCAGGCACCTGGCAATAGATTTTAGAAGAGATGAGAATTTGGGAGTCATCTACAGAGATAACAAATGAGATGGTGGGAATTGGTAAAGTCACTTAGGGAAAAAATGTAGAGAGAGAATGCAGGACCCAAGAGTGAATCGTGAAGGATTCCCATGCTCACTAGGATGGAGAAGGAGGATGAATTAGTTAAAAAATTAGAAGAAAGGTCAGATAGGTAGGAGGAGAGCCAGGAAAGAACAACATCACAGAAACCAAGGGAAGAGGGTGTCTAGAAGGAGGGTGGTTGTCCAATGATACAGAGTTGACAAGTGGAATAAGGCCTGAGAAAAGGAAACTGAATGTAGCAACTAAGATATCATTGTAATAGCTTTGGAGAGATTAGTTTTAGTGGAGTAGTGGGGTCAGAAGTCAGATTGCAAAAGATAGGAAAGTGAGTGGTAAATGAGAAAAGGAGGCAACAATTAGTGGATACTTTCTAGGAATTCAGACATGAAAGGAACAAGAGAGAATGATTGCTTTGGGGAATGGCTGGTAGAGTCAAGTGAATGTTTCTTTTTAGGAAGGGTCATAGACCATATTTGCAAGCGAGAGAGAAGAGATTAAGGTGAGAAAAAGAAGAGAGCAGTGTCTCAAGAAGAGACATGAGGACATGGGATAGGGAGCCCAAGTGAGTTAGAGAGCCCAAGTCACTCAGAATTACAAGCTGATCCTCTTTTTTTTCTTTTTTTTTGTGACAACCGTTGATGAGGGTCTCCAGTTTTTCATAAAATTTTTCTTTGAACTCATCAGAGTTTGTCATGGTGGGAGCATATACACTGATGTAGTGACAAGAATGAGCCTGTTGTTCACGTCTTTGGGGATATAAGCTTGTTGACCAGATTAGGTTTGATTGTGAAACCCGTACCAGATTCAGAGCATTCCTCATTATTATGACTTCTCTAGAAAAAACAAACAAACATGTATCTAGCTCCTACTTCAGTAAACTGACCTTCATTTACCAGTTTTATTTCACTCAGGGTTATTATTTGGATATTATGCCTGTTGAGTTCTCCCTCAATAAGAGATGTCTTTCAGATGTCCTAAATTTCATGTTGTCCATAACTATGTGCATTTTTGTCAAAGTTTTTGTACTTGTTTATGTTTTGATCTTAAGGTAAGATCTCTGCCTGCTAAGGTAAGCAGGTCAGGGTTAGGTGAAGCAGCAATTTCTAGGGCATCTTTTTCTAGACTCTTTTTCTAGCTAGGAGTTAAGCAATGCTGTTCTTTTTTTTTTTTAACCCTTACCTTCGGTCTTAGTATCAATACTGTGTATTGGTTCAAAGGCAGAAAAGTAGTAAGAGCTAAGCAATGAGGGTGAAGTGACATGCCCAAGGTCATACAATTAGGAAGTGTCTGAGGCCAGATCTGAACCTAGGACATCCTGTCTCTAGACATGACTCTATTCACTGAGCCACCCCAGCTGCTCCTGAAATGTGGTTCTTAAAAAAAGGCTACTGAGACACCCAGGGAGCACCGAAATCCCACTGTGGCTTTGGACCAATAAGAAGAGGACACTGTGCCAGGGGTCACCTGTGTGCAGGGTCATTCAACAAGTGTATCTGCACTTATTGTTGCTTTGTCAACTGGCCATTGCCACAGGACTTTAAGGTAGGAACAGAACAACAAAATAATGAGATAGTAAAACAGTAAAATGGTAAATGGTAAGTAAGGGTGATGTCTTTTGACTCACTCATGAATGAGATTTAAGTGAAGCATAATTGCACAGTCATTAGCTTCACTTTCTCTTCCAGAATCATCCAAGCCAAGTGACAAGACAAAAATCAAGATGACTGACAATGGCTCTGGATTTGGTGGATGACCTTGTCCTCTTCGATGTTTATCTAAACTCTAAGTGTTCATAATGCTTGTTTCTGCTGATTTTATGGACTTTTGGAATAAATTGTTCACATTTACCCCTTCTTCAGGGAGAAATCTTCACATGCCTGGGGGAGACACCTCCCTGTGCATACTATAGTTTCTTGGAGCCACAGGTGAGAGCTGGGTAGCAGGTGAACACTAAAGTAGGATGAGCAGCCCTGAAAAGGGCCCAGCAAGCCCTTTCACCAGAGGGACTAGTCTCTGAACACTCTGTGAAGCACTAAGTTGAGGGCCCAAAGTGAGTGTTGATGGGATGTGATTTTTCTCCAGTGCTCTGAATGCCAAAGTGAATAAAATTCAATGAAGCACAGGTAATAGGTGGGAGTAACTATAACTCTCTTAAGGAAGTCAAATGCCTCATCATATAATTAGTGACATGCATGAATGGATGAATGAGATTTCCATTGTCCCTACCTACTGTCTAGTGAAACCACAGTCAAGAGAATGGGGGGAGCTAGGTGGCTCAATGGATTGAGAGCCAGGCCCAAATATGGGATTGTCCTGGGTTCAAATATGGTCTCAGACATGTCCTAGGTGTGTGACCCTAGGCAAGTCACTTAACCCCCATTGCCTGGCCCTTACCACTCTTCTGCCTTGGAACCAATACCCAGTATTGATTCCAAGATGGAAAGTAAGGGTTTAAAAAAAAAAGAGAGAACAGCACAATAACCAGGGAAAAAAGACCTTATTGAGCTTAACTCTTGTCTGGCAAGGTGAAGAGGCATGAGAGGTATAGAGTAAGCAGGAAGCCTGTGGTGCAACTTGAAGCCCTGGCACCCCACCTCCTTGCTCCAGGAGAGAGGTCCCCCTGGATTGACGGTCCTCTATATGTACACATAAATGGAAGGTAATCACTGAGGGAAGGCACTAGTAGTAGGGTGGTTGGTGAACTGAGGGGGACTAGGAAAATCTTTTGTAGAGGGTGGGATATGAGCTTTTTCTTAAAAGATTCTAGGAAAGCCAAAAGGAAGAGATAGGAAGGAAGGCGACAGTCCATGTGGAGAACTTGGGAAAAGTGCAAAGGCAAAAAGTTGGGAGATAGAGTGTTGTGTTTGAGAGATAGCAAGGGATCATGGTTAAAGATCCTAGAGTGCATGGATGGGAGTAGAGTTTAGGAAGACTGGGAAGGTAAGAAGATTATTAAAAGTTTTAGATGGTAAACAGAACATCTTATATTTGTTTTTGAACATAATAGAGAGCCATGGGATTTTATTTAGTAAGGCAGTGGGTGATATAGTCAGATCTAAATATTGGGGAAATCATTTTGGCATTTGAGTATGGTATGGACTAGAGTGGGGAGAGACTTGAGATATGGAGCTCAAACAGGAGCTATTGCAATGGTCTAAGCATGAGTTGATGAGGGTCTGTGCCAAGGTGATAGTAGTGTCAGAGAAGAGAAAAGGGCATATATTAGAGATATTGTGAAGGCAGAACACACAGGCCTTGGCAAAAGATTTGATATATAGTGAGAGTTCAAGTACAGAGTTGATGATGACACCAAGACTATGAGTCTGGGTGATTTGGAGAATGGTGATAGCCTTGACATTAAAGTGTGGAAGAGGGGAGAGTTTTAGGGGAAATATAATGAATTGTTTTGCATATGATGAGTTTGAGATGTCTATAGGACATCCAGTTTGAGATGTCCAAAAGTCTGCTGGTGATTTAGGTTTGGTGCTTAGGAGAGACTAGGCCTGGATACACACACACACACACACACACACACCCACCCCTACATACATATATAAAACATATACTTGTATACATATAACCCCCCACCCCATATATATTATATAACCAGCATATCTTTTGAGGAAAAGTTTTTGGGGGACACCCTTTAGCCTACACACCTTTTGATTATCTCTAAATTGATTTCATTAAGATGCCAAAAGTTGGACATTACAAATTTTGCTTAGTGATGGAAAGGTCCATTCCAAATACCTTTAACAACACCTACAGCAATTAAAATAGGAGATAAGACACTGTGGATTCATTGGTCTCATGTGAAAAGAGTACCTTCCATCAAAAATTGACTGCATTTAACTACAGAGACAATTGAACATTAATCTCAATGACATTGAACTCTTGAACTTATATTTTGCTTTTTCAATAAAAGGTTTGATTTTCTTGTACTTAAAGGTTTGATTCCGAAGTAGAATGAGTAATATCTAATAGGTAAGCATATAATTTGTTATGTTATAGTGATTTCTGTTTTTAAAATGATTATTATTAATATACTTTTATAGGATTATAAAAAAAGTTGAAATAACTGAATGATATGTAAATGATAAAGTGTTGCAAAGTATTATAAGTGTTGGTTAACACCCACCTCAGGGGGATATTATATTTACATAATATTCTTGTATTTTTTTGTACATAGTAACTGTAAAGTGAATTTGGATTAATATCTTTAGGTTCTCATTTCTGTAGAATTCAGTGAGAGTTGTTTTATTCTTTAACTATAAATATTTATAATTGTATATAATTTGAGACTGGCATGTTGCAAGATTTTTTGGTTTTCTTTCTCTCTTTACTTCTCCCTGTTTCTAATATAGAGTATAAGATAGTTTTGTTTGAAACATACATTGGGCAGACTGGTCTCCCAAAGGATCTCAGGGAGAATATGTTCAAGGAATTTTCTTAATCTCCCTCTGTCTCTTTAAGAGTAGAAGGATTTCTAAGCAAGAGCTGCACAGCTGAGAAAAGTTCTGACAAGCTTCTGAGAATTAACTAGAGCTGGATTCCGTTACCTAGGAGACAAAATTTATAAGAACGAGACAGTTGAGAGTTGGGGCTTTTGCCTCAGGATTTCCTAGAGAGCAGGAGCTCTGTCTCTGTCTCTGTCTCTTTCTCACTCAAGAGACTACCTGGAAGTTTTACTACTGGTAGTTGTTGGTATAAAGAAACAGATTTAAGGAGGTTATTGGTGATTGAGGTTTATTGATTAGCTTAAGTAGGTAGGTAGTGAATATATTTCTAGGTAGGAGTAGTATAGACAAAGTTAGGCCTGGTCTGCCAGGTAGAAGAACCTGCCCTCTAAATCCATTAGATTAGGATTTTAAAAGAAATTTTAGATAGGATTAGGATTTTAGGTATAGTCATAAGGTATTAGAGTAATAGTTTCACTTTCCTCCTTTCTATTTCTGTCTGAACTTCTTCTAAATTAAGCTTAGTGTTTTTTATCAAATTGCTCTCCTCACTTTTGTCTAACTCCTACCAAAATTAACCCTTAACACATGAAGTGATACAAAGTGAAGTGAGCAGAATCATGGGAACATTATTCACAGTAATAACAATAGTGTATGATGATCAACTGTGAATGACAACTATTATCAACAAGGCAAGGATCTAGGACAACTCCAAGGGACTCATGATGAAAAAGCTGGGAACTGATGGAGTCTGAATACAGATTGAAGCATAGCATTCTTCACTTTATTTTCTCTATGAATTTTTCCCTTGTATAAGCAATGTATCTTGATTTACGTTATGATAAACATAGAAATATGTATAATATGATAACATATGTACAACCTATATCATATTTCTTTCTTGGGGAGGAAGAAGGTAGAGAACATGGATTTCAAAATGTTAGGAAATGATTATCAAAAATTGCATCAACATGTAATCTGGAAAAAATAAAAAGTAAAAAACCAAATGAAGAAACTGAGCCTCAGATTTGGTGAAGTGACTTGGCAAAGGTCATACCAATGATAATAAGTTGACAGGCAGGATTTCAACCAAGACCTTCTGATTCCATAACTAGTGTCTCTTCCCCCCCTCCCCTCCACAATGTTGCACAGTGATCTGTACTTCTATAATTGCTGACTGAGAGACCTTGTGGGAAAATGAAGACAACTGTACTGAAGCTTTGGGAGAGATCTTATTGTTAGAGTGGACACAGGACTAGGAGTAACTAGATGAAGAGATTCAGAATTTTCAGGGTTGCCTACTATTGTGAATCCCATTGGTCAGGTGAGTTAGGGAGTGTGCTTGTGTATGAGTATGTGTATGTGGTGACTCATTTCCCCATGTCTTCCCTGCTTTCATTTGTTTTGTCTATGATCCTGAGTCTGTGTGTAGACAACCTTCCTTTATTCCTTTCTGTGAGTTGCTTATACATGTGATCTAGAAATCCATTAGCTGTACACAAGGATCTGGGAGTGTAACTAAAAGTAAGCGATGTAGGAGATGGCTGGAAGTGGATGCCTCCAATATTTAAATGCTCAATATTTCCCATTATACTTTATATTATATAAAAGTCTATGTTATTATAGCATACTTATTCTCTGAATCCAGTGAATGTTAGGTATTATGAGAGGGGAATCCACAAAGAGCAGAAACTGGTGAGTCATATCAAGAAAAGAAATTGTATATCGACATTGTAAGTGATAATCCATTTCATTATCGGGCTTTGTTTCAGTGGGTCTGAAAATTCTGAGTCCTCGCTTGCTGAAAAAGTTTGGGCTTGGTGATAGAGATTTTGTGGTAGTATTGGTGAAGGTGCTTTCTAGGTAGTCAATGGCTGATCTCTATCTGATAGTCAGCAGGATAATATTTGTCATTAGGAAGGCACACGCTAGACAAAAACCAAACAAGACCACTGTGCTGATGGCACATCTGGCAGGTGGCTAAGGTTCTGTACTAACCTTGCTGGATAATTCATATAGAGATATGCTAACTTACTATACACTTAAAGAAGGCAGCACTCTTGCCACATGACTAACGGTCCAAGGTAGACAACTAAAAAGGATCACCACACTTATAATGCCTTAATAGCTATAAAATGAAGATATAGTCATCATAACTTTCTTTTACATGAAATGTTAACATTCATAAAAACTTTATTGATTCAAGAAGCATTTATTTTATTTTATTTTTAAAACACCAATACTAAGTATCAGGTCCTATGCAGGGGAATGGAAAGGGCCAGGCAATTGGGATTAAGTGACTTGTCCAGGGTCACACAGCGATGAAGTGTCTGGGATCAGATTTGAACACCAAATCTCCTGTCTCCATGTCTGACTCTATCCACTGAGTCACCTAATGGCTCCACTACAAGCATTCATTTAAGCACACACTGTGCCAGGTACTCTTCTAGATGTGAGATACAAAGACAAAAATAAAAACAGTTCTTGCACTTTGGGAATTTATAGAGCAATATGTACATATGTGGGTTTCTGCAAAAGTGCATAAAGTAGATGCAAGGTGATTTTTAGTGGGAGGCACTATCTTCCCAGGGCATCAGGAAAGGCCTTATTTAGAAGGCAGTACTTGAGCTAAGCCCTGAATGATAACTAAGGATTCTGAGATAGAGGTGAAGAGGAGGTACACTCAAGATTTTGGGGGATTTCATAGCTATTAAGGCATTATAAGTGTGGTGATCCTTTTTAGTTGTCTATCTTGGACCTTTAGTCAAGGTGAAGGAGTGCCATATTCCAACGATATAGATATTGCAAGTATTTTTATTCCTATTTTACAGATGTGGAAATATGGGCTTTTGGAGAAGTAAAGTAATTTGCTTCCAGTCACACAGCTATTAAATGGCAATGACACAGGACTCAATACAGATATATATATATATTTTTTTCACTATGTTGAGCTATTTCTATATATTAATGTTATAGAATTTCAAATCAGAGTAGGAAGGGAACTCCAGAAGACTTTTAGTTTAGTCTTGTGTTGGATGCAAAGATTTGGGATGCAACATCCTCAACAAGGAATTTTCTGCCTTTTGCTCGAACACTTCTGTGATGTGGGGAGCTCACCACCTTTTGAGATATTCCTTTGTGGAACACCTGTTATTGTTAGAAAACTCTTTTTCATATTGAGATGAAATCTGCCTTTCTGTGACTACTCTTCCTCTAGTATCCTAGTTCTGCCCTATTGAATAAAACAGAAGAATAATTCTAGGATTGAATACTAGGATAGGCTTTAGAGTTGTAAAGGGCTTTAGAACATAGAACATCAGAACTGTGGAAAGGTTCTTAGACAAAGAAAAGAGAATGTCAGAGTTGGAAGGGCCCTTGGAACACAATGTCAGAGCATGAAGGAACCTTAGAATAGAGAATATCAGATCTGGGAGGTCTTTAGAACACAGAATGTCAGACTTGGGAGGTTGCCTTGGAACCCTGAGCTTCAGGGCTAGGAGGGACTTAGAAATAGACCATACATTGTCAAAAATGAAAGCGATCTTGGAATCGATTTAGCCTAAATTTCTCATTTTGCAGATGAGAAAACTGAAGCTTAGATAGTAGAAATGGATTGCGCCCAGTTCTTCTTGTCTTCAAAACCAAGGTTCTTTCCACTGTTCCACATTCCTTTATCATTGTTACTAATCTTATTCATTTTGGGGTTTACAGCCTTTTGTGGAAGGTAACCTGTTCCTCCGTCCTCTATTTTTCTGTCCCATGAGATTGGAACACGTATCTCTCTGAGCCTCCTGTTTAGTGCATTTTTTTGACCCTGTTTTTTCTTTTCTGGCTCCTCCCCAATTTAATGTTGTTTCTTGACTCCCTCCTGTGGTGTATCTTGGAATCATGGCATCTCAGAATCCCATAGTAGCAAGAAAGCTCACCAGCAATTTGAATCCTATTTATGTCCGAACACTTCATTTCTGCAATAGCCTGATGATCAATGGTTATTTAGTCTTTTCTTGAAAACTCTCACTGGGAAAACCCCATTCTCTCCTGTTTCCACTGTCCGACATAGTTTCATCAACTGACTGCATAGCTCCAATTATTGTTCAGTAACATACCAATTGAAGTATCAAATTGAAGCCTTCCTCTTTATAGTTTACACCCATTATTTCTAGTTCTGTCCTCTGGGACAAAGCTAGTTGGTTTGCTGTTGTCTTTCTTACTCGAAGAGGACCAATATGATACAGTTTTGAGTTCCAAATTCTGTCCCTTTCTCTCTTGCCCCTCCCCTCCCCATTGAGAAGATAAGCAATATGATATCAATTATACATGTGAAGTCATGCAAAACATATTTCCTTATTATCCATGTTGCAAAAATAAGAAAATAAAGTAATCTGCACTCAGTTTTCTTTCTGGAGGTAGTTAGTACTTGTCATTGTGAATCCTTTGGGATTTTCTTGTATCACTGTATTGATCAGAGTAGCTAAGTCTTTCACAGTTGATCATTGTTATAATATTTCAGTTACTGTATTCAGAATTCTGGTTCTGCTCACTTTGCTTTGTCTCAGTTTATAGAAGTCTTCCCAGGTTTTTCTTTTTCTTTTTTAAAGGTATTTTATTTTCCAATTACAATCACAATATTATAATTGCAATAATTTTCCACAGAAGTTATCTGAAGTTATATGATCCAAATTGTCTCCTTCCCTTCTTTCCCTCTCACTTCCCAGAGCTGGTAAGCAATTTGATCTGGGTTATACATGTACTATACATAACATATTTACATATTGTTCATTTTTGTAAGAGAATACTAATATAAAACCCAAACCCCAAAATAAAAACACAAATAAACTAAAGTGAAAAATTGTATTCTTTGATCTACATTCCAACTCCAACAGTGCTTTTTGTACAGGTGGATAACATTCTTTTTTCATAAGTCCCTCAGAATTGTCCTGAATCATTGTATTGCAGAGAGTAGCTAAGTCTTTCATAGTTGGTAATATCATAATATTGCTGTTACTACGTACAATGTTCTTCGGGTTCTGCTTATTTCACTCCGCATCAATTCATACAGGCCTTTCCAGCTTTTTCTGAAATCATACTTTTCATAATTTCTTACAGCACAATATTGTATTCTATCACCATTATATCCCATAATCTGTTCTGCCATTCTCCAATTGATGAATGTCTCCTCAATCTCCAGTTCTTTGCCACCACAAAAAGAGTTGCCACAAATATTTTTGTATAAGTAGATCCTTCTCCCACCTCCCCCTTAAAAAAAATATCTTTGGGATACAGACCTATTTGTGGTACTCCTGGATCAAAGGATATACACAGGTTTATAGCCCTTTGGGCAGAATTCCAAATTGCCCTCCAGAATAGTTGTATCAATCCACAACTCCACTAACTATTCATTAGTGTCCCAATTGTGCCACATCCTCTCCAACATTTATCACTTTTGTTTACTGTTATATTGGCCAGTATGATAGGGGTAAGGTGGTACCTCAGAGTTATTTTAATTGCATTTCTCTAATCAAGACTGATTTAGAACATTTTTTCATGATTATTAATAGCTTCATCTGAAAACTGCTTGTTAATATCCTTTGATCATTTGTCAATTGGGGAATGGTTTGTATCTTATAAATTTGACTTAGTTCTCTGTGTTTGAAAAATGAGACCTTTATCAGAAAATTTGCTATAAATCCTCCTCCCCCAGTTTGTTGTTTCCATTCTAATCTTGATTACATTGGTTTTGTTTGTACAAAACCTTTTAAATTTAATATAGTCAAAATTATTCATTTTACATCATATAATGGTCTTTCTCTCTTGTTCCTTCATAAACTTTTCCCTTCTCCATAGATCTGACAGGTAAATTATTCTATGTTCCACTAATTTACTTATAGTATCACCCTTTATGTCTAAATCACATATCCATTTTGATCATATCTTAGCATAGGGTGTGAGATATTGGTCTATGCCTAATTTCTGTTATATTCTTTTCCAGTTTTCTCAGCAGTTTTTATCAAAAAATAGTGAGTTCTTATCCCAAAAGTTTGAATCTTTGGGTATATCAGATACTATATTGCTGAGGTCATTCATTTATCCCTAATCTATTCACTGATCCCCCATTCTGTTTCTTAGCCAGTACCAAATTGTTTGGTGATTACTACCTTAAAGTACAGTTTGAAACCTGGTACCCCAGGTTTTCCTGAAACCATCTCCATAATTTATTATTGCACAATATATTCTTCCCCAATTATGTACCAAAACTTGGTCAGTTATTTTCTAATTGATGGCCAATCCTTCAATTTCCAATTCTTTGCTACCATAAAAAGAACTACTATAATTTTTTTTTGTACATATAGGTCATTTCCCTTTCTTTTTTATTTCTTTGGGATATTAACATAGTAATGATATTTTTGGGTCATAAGGTATGTAGTTTAATGGCCCTTTGGGCAGAGTTCCAAATTATTCCCCAGAGTGGCTAGACCAGTTCACAACTGCATTACATTAGCATCCCCGTTTTTTCACATTCTCTTCAGCATATGTAATTTTCTTTTACTGTCATTAGTCCAATCTGATAGATATGAAGTGATACCCCCAAGTTGTTTTAATTTCATAGTAGATAGTTGTTATGGGTTTGATGTCAATGTGATAGGAGATTGATAGTGGAGTGTCCGAGGGATCTGGGATTTCTTTGATATTTAACAATTTTTCAAGTACTTTGTTTCCCATGATACATTTCCTTAATAATATCCAAACTCTCAGTCTTTTATTTTTTAGACTTTTACCTTCTTTCTTAGAATCAATCCTATGTATTGGTTCTATTGCAGAAGAAAGGGCTAGGAAATTTGAGGGTTTACTTGCCCAGGTCTGTTATAGGGTGGGTTAAAAAAAAAAATATATATATATATGAGAAAAGATTTATTTAACTAAAGGGAGAAAGGAAGGGAAGGGAATCGGGGACTAAATTCTAACTTCTAACCCACACCAGATGTTAAAATTCTAAACTTTCTATTATTATACTAAACTAATTAATTAAAATTAAGGAAGTATTGGTAGAGGCAAGAACAAAGGGCCCAAAGAAATCTCACAACACAGGAGTCCTATCTTTGATCCAAACAGCAATCCCAGTAAGATGTCACCAGCAATAGCAGAAATCCACTTCTCTGTACCAGCAAAAGTAGAAACAGGCAGAAGATCAGGACAGCCAAAGAGAGAGGCAACCAATGGCTCACAGAAAAACCAGACAGCTACCCTCCTGGGTTATCCTGACAGCTAGAGGAAAAGCAGATTCTCCCTTATCCAGAGTCTATCAACTGCCAGTAGCTCCTCTGTGTTCTGTTCCTCACCTCCTGAAGAGCTTTGGAATGCTGGCCCTGTCATTGCCTTGTGGGATCTCTTTGCTTCTTGCTTTTTGCAAAGCTAATCCTTTACAACTGTTCCTCCCTTTGCACAAAGCCGAAATTGTGTTGAAAACACTATTTGGGCATTTGGGCACTTAACACACTTAAATTTTCCTTAAACTAACATTTCTACCCCAAATAATAAACAACCTACACTCAACTATCTTATTTTATAGAATACTACCCTATTCTAGGGATTTTAATGAAGGAAAGGAAAAAGGGAAAGTATACAATGAATAAGTACAAAGTTCAAAATATGGATCAAACATATGCAAAAGCAAAACAAGCAAATAACATAAAAATTAAAAGATAAATACAAATACATGCAAAATATTAAAATCATAAAATATTGCTCTTATCAACTAATACAGAAAATTCTACTACTATTGCAATGCATAAACAGCAAACAGACAAAATTTTTTGAAAATTACAATAAACACATTGCATGAGTTTTACAAAAAAAATTAAACCAAACCATCAAACTTACGTATGCAAAATGCATTTAACAATAAATAAAATTAAACATGAATGATTTATTTACATAGGTTTTACATACATACACATAATATATACAACATGTACATGCATGCTATGCATATACATATATACTTCATATTTACACATATATTACATATATACATATACATACACTGTAATACAATTAATTTTACATTCCTAACTATCATAGGCCCTGTTTACATATATTTACATATGTGTTTACATTTTTATGTGATGTGTGATGTTATATATCACATGTACTATGTAATGTATATTGTTATGTATGTTGCAATGTATTTTGTAATGTAACTCAGTATTTTACCTTATTTTATCAATCTTAAACTCTAATCTATCTAACTATAGCCCTGTCTTAATAAAATCTCCTAAAACTAATTTTATCTACCTATACTATTACTATTCTAAACTAAGTAGCTAATTATTTTTTAGTAATTACTTTATAGCTAATTATAATGTTGTTAGTGTCTATCTATAAATTGTTTCACTCATTCAACTAGTGATTCAATGTATCCTAACCATGTTTATGTTTTTGTGTATATGTTTTTATGTTATTCATGCTATCTTATATTCTTTTGTTAGTGTTATGCCAGTGTTACTGTTGTTAGTGTTGTGTTACTGCTGCATATAACATAGTTACCATAACTTCAGATTATTCTTCTCTTCTCATATTGTTTGAAGAATCCTTCCTCTCCAGAATCCATGGTAGTAAAATGTAATTGTGAATGCTTATGTGAATATATGTTATGTTATGTTGTATTACATTACCTAAATTCCTTAAAGTCCATCAATCACTTGATTCTCTTCATTGAAATTTCCCTTCAAAGTCTTTATCTGCTTAATATTTATAAGTATTTCAGCCCTTGTACAATGTCCATCAATTTATGAATCCTCCTCCTCATCTTCAATGTCCTCTTCTATCTGAATGTCCTCTTCCACTATAATGGTCCTTTCCTTTCTGATTTATTTGACTGCAGACTCTATTTGATTGATGAATCTCAGCTTTCCATGAATTCTTCTTCTCAAGCAATTTCTACACTTTCATTATTAATTCCATGAGCTAATCTAATATGTGAGCAATGATACCACAAATCTCTTCCTAATACGTTCACTGAAGAAGGTGAAACTAAAACAATTGTATAAGGACCTACCCAACTCTCTTGAGTTGCTGATGTTTTTGCAAAAATTTTCACATATACCATATCACCTGGTTGAAAATTATGAAGGGAATAATCCAATGGACTAGATTGGATCAATACTCCCATATCATGCAGTTCTCTAAGCTGCTGTTATAATGCACTTACATATGAAGCAAGGTGATAATCTTCTCCTAAGAAAGATGTATACAAAATCTTACAAGTTTTTACCTGCAATGGAGCATGTCCAAAAAGCATTTCATAAGATGATATATGTATGTCTTATGGTAGAGGCTGAAGAGAGAAAGAACTTGTAAACCAAGATGCAAGAAACTGGGGACCTAAACTGCCTGTCAATCAAAAGAAGGAGTTTCCAAAATGGAATGTTCCTAGGAGTTGGCAGTTGAGCTGACCAGGGGGAGGAGGGGACTGAACTTGGAGACACTCTCTCCCCGGAGGAAAAAAAACCTGGCTGAAAGACCCTGGTGGGGCTGACTTGGTCTCTGTCTCTCTGGCTTTGGGCAGTTGAAACTGACCAGGGAGAAACTTGGCTTTTGAGTTGGTGATCTTTTTTGAGAGTTGAGCTGGCCAGGAGAAACTGAGAGACTTTGAACTTTGTTTTTTCTCTTGAGAGAGTTGTCTCAGACTGAAGGACCCTGGGGGTAGGGGCGCTTCAGAAATTAAGCTGAGAGACCTTGCTGATTTTGTGAAGAAGAAAGATGATTTTGAACAACTGTTGTCCTCCATCTCCCTAAATGTCTTAGAGTCACAGCTTGTGACTGGACTACTTTCTCAAACCCTCATTTTAGATTAGGGACGTCCTCATCCCTCTCACCTCAGTTTCCCATCCTGTTATTCCAATAAGTCCCCTGACTTGAAAAGGAAAAGAAGAGTATTTTTATAGTTCACTCAGGGGGGAGGGAAGAAGCCAAAGGTTTCAAAAAGAATTGGGAGGTGGGGGTGACAAGGGAGGAGAGGGTTGGAGAAGGGAGGGAGTGAAGGGGGGGGAGGTTTAGAAAGATATACTGATCTATCAGTCATCAGGAACGATTAGTAGGCAAGCCCCTGAGTAAACCCCAGAGCATTTCCCAGAGCAGTTCCCTTGTATAGCAGCATCCCTCAGCATTTCTCATTCCATCCTCCATTACAAATAAGCAGCATCAGGTTTCCCTTCTAAGAGATCTGTCTAGTCACAAACCAGAGGACAGCAGTCATTGCAGAAGAAACAGTTTCCCCTCAGTTTACCTTTCTATTTCAACAAGTAATAGTTTCCCTCAGTCACATTTTTCTATTTCAGTCTGCTCTTGGTCTTGTATGTAGGTAAAACAAAGCTATGGGAAGAATATCTGGCCATTTTAGATGAATTTCAGCACAAATTTTCCCCATAATAGTCTTGAGTTCTCTATTCACATGCTCCATTTGACCTGAACTTTGCAGATGATAAGGAACTTGATATTTAGATGTTATTCCTAGATTCTCATAGACTCTTTTCAGCATATCTTGTATAAAATGAGATCCTTTATCAGAATCTATGATAATTAGTGCACCAAACCTAGGAACAATTTCCTTAATAAACACTTTCACCACAAAGCTAGCTGTATTAGTATTAGATGGAAAAGCTTCAGGCCATTTTGTTAATTTATCAACAATTACAAGACAAAACTTGTAGCTTCCAGCTTTTGGGCATTCTCAAATGGACAATATGCTAAAGGTCTACCACCTCAACCATTTTTCCTGAATGCACCTTGATTGAATTTTTGACAAACAACAACTTGTATAGATCATATTTGCAACAGTACTTTTTCCTGGTGCTACCCATTGCCTTTTTACAGAGTCTGCTACAGCTTGAGTACATCTTGTGTGAATGACTTGACACAATTATGTATACAAATCTTTTGGTAACAGCAGTTTTCCAGTGTCTGCAACCCATATTCCATGTTCTTTCCTTACTCCAAATTTCTCCTTCCACTTCTGAATTTCTGAATCTACATAAGCTCTTTCTAAATCATCAGACTCAATAGTCAACAAACTCATTACATACATGGGAGCATTCTGGGCTGCAAATTTAGCAGTTATATTGGCTCTATGATTTTCTTTAGAAATTAAATCTCTGCCACAAGTATGACTTCTACAATGGATCACCACTAGCTGTTTAGGTTTTTTGGATAGCATCCAACTACTCAGTTATTATTTCTGCATGTGCAATTGGTTGTTCTGATGTAGTAATAAAGCCTTGTTGTTTCCAGATCTTCCCTGTTGCATGACATACAGAAAATACATAACAAGAGTCTGTAAAAATATTAGTACTTTTACCATCAGCTAGATGACATGCTTGCTTCAATGCTACTAACTCTGCTCCTTGAGCACTAAGACTATTAAGTAATGAGCCATACCACAGTGTCTCAAAATCTGTGACCACTGCAGCACCAGCAAATCGATTTCCATCACACAAATATGAAGAACCATCAGTGAATAATACCAAGTCTGGATTTTCAATCGGAGTGTCTTTTAAATCCATCCTAGGCTTATCCTCTAGATCTACTACTTCTATCCACTCATAATGGTTCACCATTCTTTGGCAAATCAGGAAGAAGCATAGCTATATTTAATATGCTACACCTCCTCAACTGGATGTTCTCACTACCTAGGAGACTAATTTCATACTTAGAAATTCATTGATCTGAATAAGATTGAGTACAAAATTTCCTCATTAGTGCTTCTATTTGATGTGAACAATATACAGTCAATGGACATTCAAAAACTAAATCTGCTGACTTCTGGACTAACACTACTGTAGCAGCTACACCCCTTAGACAAGGAACTGTACCTGCAACTATTGGATCAAGCTGACACCTATAATATCCAATTGGATGATAACTTTGTCCTAAAGTCTGTGTCAGTACTCCAGAAGCAATACCTTTGGTCTCAGTAACAAATAGTTGAAATGGTTTTGTATAGTCTGGGATACCCCAAGCTGGAGCAGATAAAATGGTTTCTTTAAGCTTACTTAAGGCTTGCAGATGTTCACACTTTAGTTTCAGAGGTTCTGGTTCTGTATTCCTGGTTAAATCTATTAGACATTTTGTTAGTTCACTATACCCAGGTATCCCTTGTCTAGAGAAACCAGTTGTTCCAAGAACAGCTCTGAGTTGCTTTTTGGTCTTAGGAGCACTCAGTTTCTGGATATCTGCTATTCTTTTCTGTGTGATACTTCTTGAACCCTCTGATAACACAAAATCAAGATATTGCACTCAAGGCAAAACCCACTGTAATTTTGTCTTGGAGATTTTATGCCCAAGCTTACGTAATTCTAACAAAAGAATCTTGCCATCTCTCAGATACACCTTAGCAGTTGGGGATGCAAGGAGAATATCATCCAAAAATGCACCAATTTACTTTCTTTGGATGTTATAGTTTTCAGATCACTAGTTAGGATTTATGAAAATTGACTTGGCAAATTGATAAATCCTTGTGGCAAATGAGTCTACATCCTCTAAATTTTTTCCCAGGTAAAAGCAAGGATCTTTTGAGAATCCTCATGAATTGGAATGAAGAAAAAAAGCTGACCACAGTGAAATATCTTGCTTGAATTGGAATGGAAGAAATTATAGCAGCTGGACTTGATGGAACAGGATGAGTCTTGATTACATAACCATTGACTACTCTTAAATCCTGTATAAAATGATATACAACTTTTGCCATTCTGATCTAATTGGCTTTTTGATTGGAAGAATATGGGTATTAAATTCTGAGAAGCAAGTATTATGATCCCTTGTTGGATTAGAGATTCAATGATTGGTCTTACACCCTCAATTGCTTCTTTAGTCAAGGGATATTGAGGTACACATGGAGCTGGTTCTTCCTTAGTCCTCACCCTTACTGGAGTAGCTGGTTTCAATAGACCTACATCTGTGGAAGATTTTGACCAAAGATCTTCAGGGATATTCTCAGGTATTGGATAGATTGAATCTAAGTCACCCTCTGTACTGACTGAATCTAAGAACAAAAATGGAAAAGCTTTCAGAGATTCTTGTAAAAAAAATATCATTATTTAAATTGCAAAGTTTAAATTCCTTTTGAGAAGAATTTTAGGTAAAGAAGATGCTACCTCTCTGAATCCAGAACTGAACTGTTGGAGAAGCCACCATGAAGAAGCCTCCAGACCACAAGTTGCACAAAATTGAACTTTGGGTGTGGTTGATTGAACATTTATTTGTATGCATACTTTCATGCCAAAGGGGACTGCCCCCTAACTGGCTTTTTGTCAATGCATTCAGCAATTATTGGTTTTATTCTTTTGTTTCTCTTATCCTCAAATTATTGTAATCTTTAAATTGATTATGTTTTGATGATCCTTTGGAAAAAAATTAATTTTTTTCAAACAACCAAACGGAGGAATGTAAAAAATAGACTTGAATACAGGACTAAAATCCCCATGAGCCTTTGTTCCACTTCCCCAGAATGCCTTGTAATCTCACCTGGGCCAAGATCGAGAAGATATTTAAGCTGATTCAAAGGCTTTTGAGGGGTCTTTTCTTGCTCTTGGACTTCCGTTTTGGGGCAGGCATGGTTTTTTTTCATAATGTAGGTGAGGTTGTGTCTAGGCCACTCTATGACCTGGACACGTGTTTCTTACCTTGTATTTTCTTTAATCCTTAATCTTCAATAAACCTCTAAAAAAATATAATACTCCTTGCAGAGAGAAACTAATTTCTACCTGCCTCAGTCTCCCTGTCTCCCCTAAATTTTAATCTTTACATTCTTCTGGTAGATGTAATGAGATATCACCAGTATCAGTACATTGGATTGTTGCCCTTAATTTAAATAACAAATGTCTACCTAAAAGATTCATTGGATAGTCTGGCATACACAGAAATGCATGTTCCACAGATAATGGACCTAAAACAATCATTTTTGGTTGTAATTTTGCTACTCTCTTTGGTTTACCAATAGCTCCTATTACTTCCATTGTACCCACAGCTCTTCAATTCTTAGGAAAACTTTGCAAAACTGATTTATTGGCTCCAGTATCAACCAGAAGTTCATAAATCTGGTCTCCAATAGTTACAGACACATATGGTTCTGTACTATTTGGTGCTTGAAATGTTTCTAATACTAGTGCTAGCACAGTAACATCAATACAAAGCTCAGCGATTTCCTGTCCATCCAAATTTATGTATGCTTAAATTGCATGATATTCCCAGGATTTCTCATCTTTAACACCATCATCAGCTTTTTCATTACTCTCACTGGTCTTTATAATCTCTACCTTGGTATCATTGTTCTCATTTACAATCACATTATTTTTATTTAATTTACATTTTTTACTATTTTCCATTATTTCACAATCATTAGAATTTTCCACTAATTTTCCATTATGATTTTATTTTTCCTCACAATTATTAACACTAATTACATTATCCTTTGTTTCAATCACATTATTTGTAAGTTTATTAACCTTATTTCCATTTCCCCTTGATTGTTTGAATACAGAAGAACTCCACGTACACCTTCATAATGAACATACCCCTTTGTTCTGATCACCCTTATGCTCATTCACTACTTGATTGTATTTGGGTCTTGCTCCTCATTGTACCCACTCTTGCATAGTGTTTAAATCTGGTTCTTGAGCTCCCCGAAAGCATGCATTTTGGCAATTATTTACATTATTTCTTCTCTGATAATTATTATTCCAATTATTATTGTACTGTCTATTATATCCCTTATTCCTATTTAGTTGTCTAGAAAATTGCCCTCTGAACCTACATTCCCTAACATAATGTCCAACACAATTAAATAAGAAACACCTCTGAGGTCCAGATCTCCTTTCTCTTGGCTTATATTGGTTGCTTCATTGCACAGATCTAAGTGCTGCCACTGCTTTTATTTCCTTTATTTCACTGCCCTTTGCTTTATTTTCTGCATTCCTCAATTTCTTTTTTCAAATCCTCCATTTTACAGTATCCCTGTCTTCATATTTTTCATCATTGTTCATACATGCATAAGTTGCCTTTCTTCTTAATTCTTTCAATCCCATCCCTTCCCAATCAGGGCAATTATTTTTAAAAAATAATTTAATCTTAGTACATGCATTTTTTACAAATATCCTCTTAATGTGTGCCATTATGTCATCTTCTAACACATACAGGCCTAAAATTATTTCAGCTACATCTGTTATTCTTTCAAGAAAATTTGCAGGTGACTCTTTTAATTTCTGTTTAATATTCTCAAATTTAGACCAAGCATTAGGGCATTTAGTATATCTCTTCATCACATCCATAATTGACCTTCTGGCTTGTTTCATCATTTCATAATCAGGGAATAAATTCACATGCAAACTTCCAAAATCTTGTGGCCATGGGGTCAATAATGGATCATTCCTTGTTTCCTCTATGAATTGATTCCTTTCCCTCTTAGTTCATAACTCCTTCATTAATAAATAAAAATCTGCATGATCAGGGTCAAAAATCTCTATAGCCCTTTGAAATTCTTTTACCACCTTATTATTATTAGTAGTAGTAGTCTCTCGGTAACTGAGGATGATGATTGTCTTTGTGCGTTTTTGTGCACAAAGACACTTGTGCGTGAAGATTTAAGTGGAAAAGTCGATGCACAGAGACAGTCCCACTCTCTTGGCATTGGAAGCCTGGATCCAGTGGCATGAAAAGTTGTTACACCTGGAGAATTCCTCAGCTTCATTGGATGGCCGTGTTGTCTTTTGTGCTCCAACATGTCCTAAGCACTTCACAGTGCTTTGCTGTGTTGTGTAAAAATAGATTTGAACTCTGGACTTCAATCCCCACAAGCCTTTGCTCCACTTCCCCAGAATGCTTTGTAATCTCACCTGGGCCGAGATCTGGAAGGTATTTAACCTAATTTCAAAAGCTTTTAGCTCTCTTTTGGACTTCCGTTTTGGAGCAGACGTGGCTCTTTCCATAATGTAGGTGAGGTCTTGTCTAGGCCTCTCTGGCCTAGGCACATGTTTCTCATCCTGTATTTTCTTTAATCCTTAATCTTTAATAAACCTCTAAAATTATAATACTCCTTGCAGAGAGAAACCAATTTCTACCTGCCTCAGTCTCCCCTAAATTTTAATCTTTACAGTTGGCAACCACGAAGGGAAAATGAAATATCTCAATCTTCTGATTTAATCTTTAATAGCTAGTGCCTAGAAAAAAAAAATTTTTTTTTGATCCAGGTTTCTCTGGTCGAGGTTTTTTTTACCCTCGCAAAGCTGCGGCTCGTTTCAGCCATTAGCTCCCAGCCCTGCCTGCCTGCCTGCCTGCCTGCCGCCACCATTCGCTTTGGACTGCCCACCCCGGCTGCCTGCTCTGCTCGGCCCTGCCCACCCCAGCGGCCTTTCTCTCACTCACCTGGCCCACCTGATTCAACCAAGATTGCAATCACCTGGTGACCTGCTTGCCCAACAAAGCCTGATCCTGGGCTGGTAACAAAACGGGGGGAGAGAGGGAGGGTATTGGCTCCAAGTGGGCGGCCTGGGCTCCACTGGATTGGGGCAAGAGGAGGGATCATAGCAGGGGAGAGAGAAAAGGGAGAGGAGGAGAAACAGACTTTTCAAACAGAAACTTAAAAAAGCAATGGGTTGTTTAAAAGAATACCTTTTGGCTGTTCTGGTAATTTCACCGATTTCACCTGTGTGCCAGAAGAAAGATTTAGCCCAAAGATTCAACTTTGGGGAGGCAAATGGGTGGCTCAGCAAACTGAGAGCCAGGCCTACAGACATGCGGTCCAGGGTTAAAATCTGGCCTCTGTAACAAGGGAATCACTTTAAAAGACTGATATATATTAATTTAAGGTCGCCAAGGAATCAGCTATGTAATTCCTAAATGAAAAACTCAAGTCAGCCGTCAGCCTTTTTTGGAGTTTAATTACAATAGGAGTAAGAAAGGAATTAGAGAGAGAGAGAGAGAAAAAGGGAGAGAAGGGAATAGGGCTTAAATACCCCTTCTGTTTAGGCTGGGCCAAAAGGCCCAAGCCCTTAGATAGCTGGAGCAAAGAAAAGAGACCAGTCCCTATTACTCACGTGTCCAAAATGGAGAAACAGTCTCAGGGGCCCCCACCTTCAGCTTCCTTCAGAGCAAGCCTTCTCAGAGCCCAGGAACCACACCGACCAAACCGCCACCACCCCCTCGAGTCTTCAGACCCCCTATCTTTAAGGAAAACCCTCCAAGTTCCTCCCCTCAGTTCTCCCATCTACCAATCACTCTTCATCAATTTCCCTGTGCCAATGGAGGCTCTAGCTTAACCCAGGACCGCCCAGAGGTTTCTGGCTTTTGCACATGTCTGTTGAAGGTCATATTTTCAAATGATTAAATCTTTACTCCTTTGCTACAGCCCTTTCTAAATCCTGTTAACTTGAGTATGGTAGAGATTGGAATAATTAAATTTTGATCTAGGCTGCAGCCCTTACTCAATCCTATTAGGACTGAATAGGGTGGAGATTTATTCCAAGTATCTCCATTGTATCAATTCTAAAATCAGTCAAGACTCAAAGAAATTCCTGTTCTATGCTTAAGCATAGGTCAAAGTCCTTTCCATTGTTCAGCAAAGGGTTTCTGTCCTAAAGTAATCTTAAGAAGGGAAGAGAAGGAACCTCCCATGCCAATGGGGTTCCCATTCCAATAGACTATCAGTAAGAAATTTTCCAAGTATGAAATATCCCAATGGTGAAATTTCCAACATTTATAAGTCTAAGGAATTTTGAGGTTTACACCTCAGATACTTCCCAGCTGTGGGACCCTAAGCAGATCCCTTAACCCCCATTGCCTAGCCCTTATCACTCTGCCTTCGGACAATAGACATTTAAATGGATAATTAAAAACAAACAGACAAAAAAAACCAAAGAACTTTAAAGACTGGAGGTTATAAATTTTGAGGCATTTCAGACTCCAATGGTTTATACAAATCTCTGTATTCTATTGCATTTTGTTTAAGGTTTACCTTTGTGATTTTAAGTTCATATATTACTAGATTCAATATTATTCTGTTACACTGTTCATTTAATGTACTGAGTTTTAAAATTCTGTTGTTTTTCCCTTATAACTGTGCTGAAAAAATATTAGTGATTAAGCCCATATATGAAAAAACAGTTTTTCTATTTTGCCTTTGTAAAATTGTCATAGAGATAGATGGACTTCTTCAGAACTGGTTATAGTTGTATAACAACCTTTCGAAAATTTAATGTGTTAAATATCTCAAATGATTTTTTTTGGAGGCACAATTATGCATATTTGTTTTATTCATAATTTGTATTGTTCTAGGATACCAAAAGTATTTCTAATGATGGTAAATTAACAAAATTTTTGTACTTCATCTGAAAACAGCCACTGATCCATCTCATCCAATGGCAATATCAAATTTGTTAAAAGGAACATAAAAACAAACATGCACACCATTGCACAGTTTTCATAAAGGTCTATTTCATTATTGGTGGGTAGCGCATTTAACAGTTAAATACTTTTAAATAATGTATAGGTGACTGCACTACTGCAGCATTGGGAACTAGATAACCAATTTAACTAAAAACCAACAAGTAACTGTCTAAATATTTAAAATACAGCTCTTGTTTGGATCATCCCTTGTTTAGATCATCCCTCTTGGAAAAAAAAAAGTCTGCTGGTCACATTGGAAATATATTTTAAGGCCAAATCTTCTGCTAGCTATCCCTTCCCCAGAGGTTTCTTCAATTGGACTAAGCCTCCAACTCCAAGGCAAGTCCAAGTTTGTGACCTCCAGCATTGATGCTCTTCCCATGCACCAGGGCAGACAATATAAGCTTCACACCAGGCCTCAAGGTCTGAGTATAACCTACTCCGATTAAACTAGAATTGTTGACTTTTGCAGAATTAGACGCAGTGGAATCCAACTGATATTTGGCTGTAATACCAAAACGAGTGCAGTTGGTGCCTGATGTCCAAGCTAGGTTTACAGAAGTATCAAGATCTTCACAAACTTTCTGATAAATTGAACCTCCAAATTCTGTTCCAACATTGCCTGTGTTTGGTGAGAAGGTAGTGTCAAATGTCAGCTTCAAACCTTGACAAATCTGATCTTCAATTGCGATTTTGGTTCCCAGAGTGTTATCAGTGTTCTATTTTTCTGTGAAAGTCAGACCATACTCACACCATTTATATTTGGTCTCCAAAGTCCCAGAAACTTTACCGGTGTCTGTATTAGATGAACCAGATGATGAAAATTCCACTCCACTGCAGGACTTTGTTTTCACATCTAGTTTAACCAATCCAAAACCAAATCCTTTGTTGAAAATATCTCTGGCAGCTTTGCCAAGGTCAGCATATGCTGGAGGAATACACATTGCCGGGTGCTGACAGGGCGGCTGGCACAGCGGCTGGCATGGCTGGCACGACATGGTAAGGCCGCGGGAAGGGAAGACCTGGAGGGCGCGGGATTTGGCCTCAAATGATTTTAAGGGTTTTTTAAATATGACTTTTGTAATGTTTTTTTTTTAACAATCTCTGGTTATTTTTGCCTGCCCTTAACATGAGGTGTAAGGCCAATTCTAGCTGAAGTGAAATACATTTTATAACCCCCAACCTTCCCGCATTTCTAAGTATGTGAATGGAAGTTGGGCAATTAATCTCAGGGCATTTGTATCCCTAAAAAGTCTCCCAAAAAAGGAGCATCTTTTATTTATACTTTTCAGCTCACTATTTTACTTCCACCAGAATGATATCTAGATTTCTTGATTATGTTCTTAACCCAAGATGAGTTTTACTTTGTTTAAAAATATGTTTATTACCAAGGTTGAAAGATTGCTATGTTTGTAAAAAAAAAAAGTGTGACAAATGTCCATCAATTCATAGGTTTTTTAAAATGCCATACAGCAACTTATGTGAAATATGATAGTGTGTTTGTTTCCTATTGTAATTAATTGGGCTATTGAGAATTTTGGGGATATTGATATCTACATATTTGTACTACTGTATTTTTAAAAATGAAAAATTGTTAACCTTGTTCAATTCATTTGCCTTCTACTCACAGTGAGCATGGCCAGATATTAAGGGGAAATGGATCTCATTTTTGGTGAGAAAGCCTTGTATTTTATATTTTCTTAACTGACACAGAGTGTCAATGATTATAAGCTATATTTTTGAATTTTTAAAGCTCTTTTATTATTATATTTTTCTTGCATGTGAAATATACTATTTGTTTTTTTTTAACATTTTTTCTCTCCTTTTTATATTTGAAGCACATGTCATCAGCATTAAGATTTTCTTTAACTTTTTGACTTTTTAGTACTACAAGTTTAAGATACATTTGTCAGAGCATGCCCTAAAAAGCTAAAGACTATAAAAACGATGCCACTAATTATTTAAAAAATTATGAGACTTTGCTTAATGATTCTGTCTGATTCCAGGAGAAGATATACACACAAGAGCCATTGCACAGAGCCAAAGAAAAGCCAATCCAGGATGGATTGATGCACTTCTAGGCCAATACAAAGGTCTTGAACCTAGTGTGAAGACTCGAGGTTACTGTGTTTAACATTGTTAGACATAGGCTTTCCTTGTGTCCACACTCACTCTGAAAATACTCACAGATGAGTATCTCAACCTTGGCTCCTATAATCTGGTCCCCTTTTCTGCCTCTCATAGTGTGGCACCTTTCTGTAGTCCTGGCTACTGACTGGGTAAATGCATCATTGCTTAGATCATTTTGATTGGGCCTTGATTCAAGGACCTGTTATAGATTTATTTTTCTTTTACTTAGAATTTTTTCACATAAGACTTTGATAGTCTATATTTTCATCCAGAGTTTTTTCTTTTCTTTTGGATTTTCTGATGTCTTTTAAATATCTCTTACCAATTGATTCATATACCTCATAACTCAGCCATGCATCCCTAAGTGATCCTGTATTTGTCAATCACCCTCTTAACAGGGGGAATGTAAAAAATATCATTATTTAAATTGCAAAGTTTAAATTCCTTTTGAGAAGAATTTTAGGTAAAGAAGATGCTACCTCTCTGAATCCAGAACTGAACTGTTGGAGAAGCCACCATGAAGAAGCCTCCAGACCACAAGCTGCACAAAAATGAACTTTGGGTGTAGTTGATTGAACATTTATTTGTATGCATACTTTCATGCCAAAGGGGACTGCCCCCCAACTGGATTTTTGTCAATGCATTCAGCAATTGGTTTTGTTTTTTTTTCTCTTATCCTCAAATTATTGAAATCTTTAAATTGATTATTTTTCATGATCCTTTGGAAAAAAATTATTTTTTTTTCAAACGATCATACAGGGGAATGTAAAAAAGAGACTTGAACTCTGGACTTCAATCCCCACAAGCCTTTGCTCCACTTCCCCAGAATGCTTTGTAATTTCACCTGGACCAAGATCGGGAAGGTATTTAACCTGATTGCAAAAGCTTTTAGCTCTCTTTTGGACTTCCGTTTTGGAGCAGATGTGGCTCTTTCCATAATGTAGGTGAGGTCTTGTCTAGGCCTCTCTGGCCTAGGCACATGTTTCTCATCCTGTATTTTCTTTAATCCTTAATCTTTAATAAACCTCTAAAATTATAATACTCCTTGCAGAGAGAAACCAATTTCTACCTGCCTCAGTTTCCCCTAAATTTTAATCTTTACAGTCGCCATCTCAGCCGTTGAACCTTCTTGTTGGTTTCTTCCGTCTGTTCAGCTGACTGTCTTCACATGCTGGGTGAGCAAAGCCCTGGTTCACCAGGGGTCGACGTCGACCCGATGGCTGCCCTCACAAGGTTTAGCCGGCCTGTCGAAGCTGTTGCCCGGGGTGTGGCCACTGCTGCATGCTAGCAGCTACTGGGAGCCACAAGTGAGAGCTGGGTGTCAGGTGAGGGTCAGAGGCTGGAGAGCTGCCCTAGGAGGGCACAACAAGTTCTCCAAAACAAAGATATTACTCCTCCCTGAGCACCCCATACACCCCTCCACCTTATTAGGTTCATCTGAAAAGTAAGGGGTTCTATGTCAAATAATTTTTAAATCTTCAGGTGTGTTAAGGGTAAAATTAGGGTTGTTGACTGAATATATTATATTAGTGGTCACCAGGGACTAAAATTCAATCCCAATAAAATACTGAAGATCCCAGCTCTTGGGACCAAAATTCACTATTTGATAAAAACTGCTGGAAAAATTGGAAGACAGTATGGGAGAGATTAGGTTTGGATCAACATCTCACACCCTACACCAAGATAAACTCAGAATGGGTGAATGACCTGAATATAAAGAAGGAAATGATAAGCAAATTAAGTGGACACAGATCTTTGGGAAAGGAAAGACTTTAAAACCAAGCAAGAGCTAGAAAAAAAATCACAAAATGTAAAATCAATACTTTTGATTACATCAAATTAAAATTTTTCTGTACAAACAAAAACAATGCATCCAAAATTAGAAGGGAAGCAATAAATTGGGAAAGAATCTTCATATCAAAAACCTCTGACAAAGGTCTAATTACTCAAATTTATAAAGAACTAATCCAATTGTACAAAAAAAAATCAAGCCATTCTCCAATTGATTAAATGGGCAATGGAAATTAATAGGCAATTTTCAGTTAAGAAATCAAAACCATTAATAAGCACATGAAAAAAGTGTTCTAAATCTCTTTGTGGTGGTCAAAAATTGGAAAATGAGGGGATGCCCTTCAATTGGAGAATGGCTGAACAAATTGTGGTATATGTTGGTGATGGGATACTATTGTGCTAAAATGAATAATAAAGTGGAGGAATTTCATGGAGACTGGAACAACCTCTAGGAAGTGATGCAAAGTGAAAGGAGCAGAACCAGGAAAACATTGTACACAGAGACTGATACACTGTGGTACAATCGAATGTAATGGACTTCTCCATTAGTGTCAATGCAATGTCCCTGAACAATCTGCAGGGATCTATGAGAAAAAACACTATCCACAAGCAGAGGACAAACTATGGGACTAAAAACACTGAGGAAAAGCAACTGCTTGACTACAGGGGTTGAGGGGACATGTCTGAGGAGAGACTCTAAATGAACACCCTAATGCAAATACCAACAACATGGAAATGGGTTCGAATCAAGGACACATGTGATATCCAGTGGAATCGTGCGTCAGCTATGGGAGGGGTGGGGGGTTGGGGGGAGGAAAAGAAAATGATCTTTGTTTCCAGCAAATAATGTTTGAAAATGACCAAATTAAAAAAAAAAGAATGGGTGGAGGGGAGGGAGGGAAATAATCTGATTATTGTAACCAAGGAATAATGTTCTAAATTGACTAAATAAACTTATTCAAATGGAAAAAAAAGATACAGTAATTTCAAAAATTATATTTTATAAGATTTCTTAATAATCACTAGAAGTAAAGGAATAAAAGGGTAACAAAATAAAACCATGTGCCTGTGTCTAATATACCTGCTCAAACAGCCTGCTCCACCAAGATCTCGACCCAGTAAGGAAAGAGAGCTAGCCATGGAGGACCACAATATTTATCCCCTATCTACATCAGCACATAATGACAGGAAGTCAGTGGGCTCCTGGGAAATGTAGTTCAAATGCACAGGATTTCCAATTACACAATATATAGGACAGATTAGAGAAAATTAGCAGCTGGAAGGCATTAAGATTAAGGAGGATTATGAAAGGCTTCTTGCAGAAAATAGAAATTTAGTTGTGACTTAGAGGATACTGGAGAAGCTAAGTATTGAAGATAATATTTTGAAAGATAGGGGAAAGATTAGGACTGGATAATTAAAACTGGGAATTAGCAGCATAGAGATGATAATTGAATCGACAGGTCCTGATGAGATTACTAGGAAAAAAACTATAGAGGGAGAAGAAACCAAAGTCTAGGAAAGAGTCCAGTGGGACACCTATCTTTGGAAAGGGTAACCCATATAAAGATTCAGCAAAGGAGGTTGAGAACAAACAGTCAGACATGTTGAAGAACCAGTAGAGTAGTGTCATGCAAACATAGAGAGAAGATAAGAGGAGAGTGATTGACTATGTCAAAGGCTACAGAGAACAGAGAGGTCAAGAAAAATGAGAATTGAGAAAACGCCATTAGATTTGGCAATAGAGAGATTATTGGTAACTTTGGAGAGAGCAGTTTCAACTGAATGATGAAGTCAAAAGCAAGATTATAGAAAGTTAAGAGGGAGTGAGAGGAGTGGAAGACAGCCTTCTCAAGAAGTTTACTAGAAAAGATAAAAGAGAAGAAATATATGACAATAGATAGCAGGAATAGACAAATTAAATGATACTTTTCTGAGAATAGGGAAGACCTGAGCATGTTGATAGGCAGTAGTAGAGAAGCAACCAACAACAAGGGAGAGTTTGAAGATAAGTGAGAGAGTGGAGATGCTGGAAGACATATTCTTCTGGAGAAGACTGAATAAAATGGGATCACTTGTGTAGACAGAGATTTCTGCCTTAAAAAGGCTAGCTCTTCACATGAGATGAATGAAGGAGGGGATAATGGCAGAAAGCATCTTGGTGATGTGAGAAAAAAAAAAGGAGAGAAAAAAGAGACCTTGACTAGCATTCTTAATGTTTTTTTAGTGAAATATCAAGTGAGATTTTCAACTGAGAGGGTTGGGGCAGGGAAAACTATAGGAGGTTTGGGGAGGGATGAAAAGGTTTGTAAAACTGGTGAGTGGGACAGGAAACTGAGGGGGTAGAAAAGAATTACTTTGCTCATTTGCAACTATGCTGAAGGAACTACAAAACTTACAAAACTGTGTATACCATTTGATTCAGTAATACTACTACTAGGTCTGTATCCCAAAGAGATAAAAAAAAAAGAATCTACTTGTACAAAAATATTTATAGCAGCTTTTTTTGTGGTGGCAAAGAATTGGAAATCGGGGAGATGCCAATTAGAGAATGGCTGAAAAAATTGTGGTATATTATGGTGATGGCATACCATTGTGCTGTAAGAAATGATGAACAGGATGATTTCAGAAAGAGCTATAAAGACATACGAAATGTTGCAGAGTGAAAGTGAGTAGAACCAGAACATTGTACACAATAAGAGCAATATTGTATGATAACCATCTGTGAATGACTTAGCAGCTATTCTCAGCAATACAGTGATCTAAGACAATTTGATTATCTACTTCCAGAAAGAGAACTTATGGAGTCTCAATTCTGATCAAAGAATAATTTAAAAAAAAACCCTTTCTTTTTCTTTTTTTGGGCTGGATTGGTGATGAAAAGGTCATGAGACACACAAATACTCACTAGTAAGTGTGATGTCTGATAGTCTGTGTCTATTCTGTCATTAAAGTCACCCAGAATTACAAACTTTCCCTCTTTTGGCACACTGTTGATGAAGGCCTCTAGGTCTTTATAAAATTTTTCTTTTATTTCATCAGGGTTAGACAGGTAGGGTACTTTCCTGCAAGTGGCAGTTGAATTGTTATGAGCCTGTCATTTACTTTTTTGGGAAGGCATAGAAGCTTGTTGACTAGATTAGATTTGATTGTGAAATCTGTACCAACTTCCTGGAGTTTCCCTTCATCGTGACCTTTCCAGAAAAACGTGAATCCAGCTCCTACTTTAGTAAGCTGATTTTCATTTTCTAGCCTTGTTTTGCTTGGGGCTGCCTTTTGGATGTGATATCTACTGAATTCATTCACAATAAGATCTGTGATCTTTCAGGTCTTCTGGATTTCATGATGTCCACAAGCATGCCAACCTTCAACTTATCAATGGTGAATGGAATCAACTTCACTGAAGTTTTTGTGCTTTTTTGTGTTGTGATCACAAAATAGGATATATACCTGCCAATATAAGCATATCAATGTTGGGTTGGTTGAAGCAGACAGTTTTTTGGATACCTTTCTAGTCCCTTTCTCACTCCAAGAGATGAGCAGTGTGGTCCTTAAAAATTGCTGCTCTTCTGCTGAAGGGGTTTCAGAATCCTGCTGTAATCAGTCCCGTGAGAAAATGACCTGGACCACCTATGTGCAAGGTTGAGAGTAAAACTCCTAGTGTCTCTACTTCTGCTGCTGCTTTATCACTTGCCTATCACTACAGAACTTTGAGGTAGGAGTAAAAATAAAGAAAGAGATAGTCACATGAGTGATGTCTTTTAAAAATTTATATTTTTTTCAGATTACATGTAGGTATAATTTTTATAATCATTTTCTGATTTTTTTTGTTCCATGTTCTCTTCCTCCCTTCCACTTTACTCACTCCTTGAGAAGGCAGGTAATAGATTGTAAAAATTAAATTAAATCTTAATAATAAAATATTATATTTTAAGGGATTTATTAAATGATCATTAGAAATAAAGGAATACAATAAAGGATACAAAAATAAAGACCACGTGCCCATGGCTAATCAGCCCATTTCAAAATCCCCCTCACCACCACCAAAGTTACTGACAGGGCCAAAAAGAGGGTGGGACCCTCCATGTCCCCACCTAATATCCCCTGTATACAAGAAGTACCATAAGGACAGGAAGTTCGTAGGCTCCCGGGAAATGTAGTTCTTTTATAGGGTAACAGATTTTCAATTATACATCCCTCCCTGAGATCCATGGAAGATTAGTCCCTCCAATGGATCTTGTAAACATAACTAACTTTTAAATTACAATAATTTTGGGATAAAGGGAAAAGAAAACTGTAAAGGATAATTTTAGCATTGTGACTTAAAATCTAAATTAATTGGTCACCATGGGATATCCCAAATAATAAAATACCAAAGTCAGCTGGAAATTATGGTGATTTTAATTAATATAGAGAGAAGGGATTAAGGAGGAGAGAGAGAGAGAGAGAGAGAGAGAGAGAGAGAGAGAGAGAGAGAGAGAGAGAGAGAGAGAGAGAGAGAGGAAAGAGCTAATTTAAACTGCTCCAGCTCAGGCTGAGCCAGGCAGGAGTTAAAGGACTTGGCCAAAGGGGCCTCCCTGAGCCCAAGGGAAAAGGAAGTCAGTCTTATCACTCAACATGTGACCATCTCAAGGAAGCTGTCTGAGTGAGCTCCTCCAGGCTGAGTTCCACGATCAAACTGGCGCCCAGGCTGCTCATAGGAAGTGATCAGCCAGATTCGCCTCTCCAGGGAAAGAGAGTGAAGGGAGGAAGTGACATGCCCTATATAGATGGTTTTATGTCACTTTCCTGTGTCTTATCTGTACCAATGGTAGCTTAACTTGACTTAGGACAGCCCAGGGGTCTGTCAGCTGTTTCTGCACATGTCTATCAAAGGCCATCCTCCTAGAGACTTAATCCTTAAGTATGGGTGCAGACATTCGTGACCTTGTTAGACTAAGTAAGGTGGAGCAATGTAAAGTTCCCAAGACATTCTTCATCAAGTATCTCCATTGTTACAATCAGGAAATAGCTAAATTTAATCTTCTAAAGTATGGTCTGAGTAGGGTGTAGTAGTTTTTGAAGTTCACAGAACAAAACCAATGATTGCTAGGCACATTGATAAAAAGCCGGTTAGGGGGCAGTCCCCTTCAGCATAAGAGTATACATACAAAAGAAATGCATTCAATCCCACACAGTTCAAATCACCACATCCCAAAATTCACTCTGGGTCTTCTGATGCAGTGTGTGGTCTGTGGAGGCATCTTCATGGTGTCATCTCCAAACAGTTCACTTTCTGGATTCAGAGAGGTAGCATGTTTCTTAACCTAAAATTACTCTCAAAAGAATTTAAACTTTGCATTTTAGAATAATAATACAAGATATAGGTTATATATATGCTATCAGCCAATACGTATTTCCATGTCCAAAATGTGAAAGAAGATTCATATTGCTTATACTAGAAAAAAGCCTCCAGGGAAATGAAATGAAAAATAATGTACTTCAATCTGCATTCAAATTCTATCAATTTATTTTATGGTAGTGGATAGCTTTTTTCATCATAAGTCCTTTGCATTGCTGATAATATTTAAATTATTCACAGTTGATTATCATATATTATTGCTGTTACTGTGTACAGTGCTCTTGTGATTCTGCTCATTTCACTTTGTATCACTTTCATATAAGTCTTTACTATTATGGGTATTTTTTAAAATAATTGTCCTGTTCATTTTGTCTTACTACACAATGATATTACATTACAATCATATACCCAACTTGTTCAGTCATTCCTCAATTGATGGAAATCCCTTCAGTTTCCAATTCTTTGCTACCACAAAAAAAGAGCTGCTATCAATATTGTTGTACAATAAGGTCCTTTCCCCCACCTTTGATTTCTGAGATATAGGCCTTGTGGTTATATTGCTGAATCAAAGGGCATGTAGAGTTTTATGACCCTTTGGGCATGGTTTTAAATTTTCCTTGAAAATGGTTGTATCAGTCCACAGCTCCACCAAAAATGTGGTCCCTATTTTCCCATATCTTCTCTAACATTTATAATTTTCCTTTTTTATCATATTATCCAGTCTGATAGGTCTGATATAGTACCTCAGAATGATTTTAAATTGCATTTCTCTAATTAATAATGATGTGGAACATTTTTAAAAATTTTATTTAATTAGATGATTTTTTAGAATAATTTTTCCTGGTTACAAGACTCATGTTCCTTCCCTCCCCTCCCATATCTGGCATGCAATTCCACTGGGTTTAACATGTGGAACATTATTTTTATATGACTATAGTTTCAATTTCTTTATCTAAGAATAGCCTATTAATATCCTTTGACTATCAATTGGGCTATTACTTATATTCTTATAAATTTGACTCAGTTCTCTGTATATTTGAGAAATGAGGTTTTTGTCAAAGACATTTGCTATAGACATTTCCTCCAGTTTATTTAATCCCTTCTTTTCTTGGTTGCATTAGTTTTGATTGTGCAAAACATTTTAAATTTCATGTAATCAGTTATTTATATTACATAATCCAATGTTCTCTATGTCTTGTTTGGTCATAAATTCTTTGTTTATCTGTAGTCTGATAGGTAAACTATTTTGTGCTCCCCTAATTTGTTTGTGGTCACCCCATTTGTTTGTAAATCATGTACCCATTTTGACTGTATCTTGGTATATGGCAGGAGATCTTGGTCTATATCTAGTTTCTTTCATACTGTTTCCCAGTTTTCCCAGCAATTTTTTTTGAATAGTGTGAATTTTAGATTTTCTCCACCCTGCTTAGTCTTAGAATTCTATCAACCAGGAATGTATACACCCATATTTAAGGATTAAGTGTTGAGGAGGATGGCCTATGACCGACATGTGCTAGCAAGTGACAAATAAGAAACAACTGACAGACTCCCTGGGCTGTCCTAAGTCAAGCTTAAGCTACCATTGGCACATGTGAGACACAGGAAATTATGTAAAGAACAGTCTATATATTTCACATCACTTCCTCTTACCGGCTCTCACTCTTGCTCTCGGTCTTGGAGATATTGGGCTATAGTGGTGATGTTGGGAGCTCTTGGTAGGTTTGGCATTTGTAGCTTGGCAGTGAGGTTACTGGGAGAAGCTTTGTAGTGTGGTTTAGGTGAGGCATCTTCCTTGATTGACCTTGGTGAGTGGCTGCTGATTCCTCCTTTCCTTTACCTCCTGAAAGCACTATCCTTATAGGAGGCCCCTTGACCAAGGTCTCTGAACTCCTTCTTGGCTCAGACTGGGACGGAGCAGTCCAATTTTCTTTCCTCTCTCTCTTCTTAATTTCTTCCTTCTGCTGTAATTAAACCACCATAAAAATCCCAAACTGACTTGAGTATTTTATTGGGATTGAATTTTAATCCCTGGTGGCCACTAAAATAATATATTCAGTCAACAACCCTAATTTTTACCCTTATAATAGTGAGTTCTTCTAAAAGCTTGGATCTTTGGGTTTGTCAAACACCAGGTTTCTATGATCACTTACTATCATGTGTTGAGTGCCTAATCTAGTCTATTGATCTATTACTCTATTTCTTACCCAGTGCCAGAGTGTTTTGAGCAATTCCACCAATGCTCTCTCCGGTCAATCATGAGGATCCGATGGCAGGACCAAATCACCAATCAGGAAATCCTCGACAGAGCCAACTCCACCAGCATCGAAGTCATGGTCCTCAAAACCCAGCTACGATGGTCTGGACACGTCATTCGCATGGACCCACAGCTAATACCAAGACAGGTATTCTATGGTGAACTGTCAGCTGGACTCAGGAAACAAGGCCGACCAAAGAAAAGATTCAAGGATCAGCTAAAGTCCAACTTGAAGTGGGCTGGCATCACACCAAAGCAACTAGAACTCGCTGCCTCTGACAGAAGCAGCTGGAGAACCCCTATGCCGCCCCCACATTTGAAGATGAGCGATGTCGATGTCTTGCAGCTGCATGTGAACGTTGACACCAGGCCACAACCACATCTCCTGTAACAACTGGCGTCCCATGCCCCATGTGCCACAAACTCTGAGCCTCAGCCTTTGGACTCCAAAGCCACATAAGGGTACACCGTAGATGAAACTGCACAAAGACAATAGTCATTCTTGATCACCAAGAGACTACTATACAGGGATAGTGAAAGTGAGAAAGATTGGAAGGAGACAAAGCCTGGTCTAGCCTACCAGCCCTAAGTGCTGCTCTTGTGAAATCTGGATCAGCCTACAATAGGGGCTTCCCCAAGTCTGGATCTCCACAGTGGATTTCCCAGTAGTTTTCGGTCAGAAGTCCCTGTGGTGTTTTCAGCTAGAGTTCCACAGATGCAGAATCCAAGGGAAGAGTCTCTACAAAAGCCAAGGAAGGAATGGTCTCCAAGGAACCAGTATTTCCAAAAACCAAGGAAGGAAAAGCAACAGACCATGTTGGTGTCTTCTTTTACATCTCCTTTCCCCCCTGCATCATTTCCTGTCTCTCCCCCCACTTCACAGAAACCAATTTCAGCCTTTCAATTTGCCTAGCACTGCCCTGGGCTGGGCAGTGTCCTTTGGAGGTGAGAGTTTTCTCTACTAAGTGACTTGTGAATTCTCTTATTATTATTTTGAGTTCTTGATTTGATTAACTAAAAATGGACAAAGGGAGAGTAAATTCTATCTTTACAATATTTGTTAAATCTGACTTTATTTGTGTGAAAAGTGTTTTGTAGTTATCTTCATATAATTCCTGGGTTTGTCTTGGCAAGTAGACTCCCAGGTATTTTATGTTGTCAGCCAAAGAGATAATTCAAAGCTCCTAATTTCTGGAAGTGTTTTTGGAACCTATAGCCATGATTCTTTTCTCCTTTAGGTGACTATCTTTCATAATAAGTGCTGCTATAAATATTTTGAAGAATTAAAAAAAATCAACAATGGCCTTGGGTCCAAAGCCTAGAAATGAAATTTCTGGCCAAAACTCTTTTAACGGGGTCTACAATACTTTGAGTATGAAGTGGCCACTACTTGAAGATAGAAACTTCTAGGAAGTAGAAGTTTTCCTTCTGATGACACCCAAACCATATTAATTTGCTTTGCTTTGAAACTGTGCTTCTACTTCTTCACTTCCTGTTCATTATAAGAGAGAAAAATTTGGTTCATTATTAGATGTCAGAGTTAAAATTCATTCAGGTCCTTCTAAGGCAGCAAGCTTACCTTCAGTGTTTGTCTGCTGATTTCCCCTAGAGTCATAGCCAGTTCCTCCTGTATGGACAGAACAATGAACAATAGCAAATGCTGCAGGTAGCTGAAGAACAGAGGAGTTTTTTAAATAATCTCTGCATTTTCAAATATTATTCCAACATAAGTCAGAAAAACCCTCTGCATTTAGGGCATCCCAACAGCATGACAGACCCCAAAACCATGCCTGGAGTCTATAAATTGTTGCTGTCCTCCCCTTAATAAATATACAACTTTTTTTCAAGGGTCAGCATGTTGGCTCCTTGAGTACTAAAATGAGAAACTGCCCAGGTGATATATAGTCCTTTACAATGGCAGTATTGTGTGGTGTATGCCATCCTCCATAAAAGAAGAATCATCAGTGTATAGAATTAAATCAGGATTTTCTAAGGGTGTGTCAAAGAGATCATTATGGGGCTTTTCAGCCATGTCCACTATCAATTCACAGTTATGTAGTGGTTTCCCAGAGCCTGGCAAATCAGGACACAATGTTACAGGATAAAAAACTGTATAGCATTTAAAGGTTATATTTTCATTCCCTAACAAAGTTATTTCATATCTAGCAAGTCTTTGATCTGAAAATGCCTGTGTTCTATGTTAATGCAGTAATGCCTAAACCTCACGAGGGTAGAGAACTGTTATAGGAAAACCTAGCATTATGTCTAATGATTTTTCCACTACTAACATTGATGGAAATACCCTGAGGCAGGTTGGTGCTCCAGAAGCCACTGCTTCCAGCTATGCAAAAGAGTAAGCTACTGAGCACTGTGTGGGTCCCAAGGCTTGAGTGAAAGCCTCAGAAGCTATTCCTGCCTGTTCATGTTCATACTGAGTAAATGGCTTTTTATAGTTTGGAATTCCTAGAGCAGTGGCAGACACTACACTAACCACTGCAGTTAAATTCCCTATACCTGTCAGCCCTAACAGAATTCAGGGATTGAATTTCTAGTTGGAACTATAAGGAGCTTAGTAATCTTCCCATAATGAGTAATTCATTACCTACAGAATTCTGTGGTCCCCAAGATTGCTCTCAATTATCTCATAGAAGAGGGAGCTGTGAGTTGCTGAATAGCTTCAGTGTGGTTGGGGGAAATGGAACAGGCTCCAGCAGCTAAAATAAAATCAAAATATTCCACTTTTGGAAAGCACCACTGAACTTTTGACTTAGAAACCTTGTGACCTCTCCTGTGAAGATCTAAGAGGAGAAATTTACTACCTTTCTTATATGTTTGTGCATTTCGTGCCATTAAAAGCAAACAGTCATCATATTGTACCAGAATACTGCCTTAAAAGTGATACTAGGTTAGGTCCTGCTGTAAAATTTGTGACAATAAAATTGGACTCTACAAATTCCTGAGATAATCTTGTCCATATCCATTAGGAACTTTTCCAGGTGAAAGCAAATATTTCCTAGAATTTATATGGATAGGAATTGAGAAAAATGCAAAATAGAGATCCATGACTATGAAATATGTAGCATCAATGGGGACTGAGGAGATGATGATTGCAAGATTTGGAATCACTGGATGCCGAGGTATAACATATGAATTAACTTAATGCAGATTTTGTACAAACCAATAAACAGGCTTCCCATCTGGACCTGGCTTAGACTTTTTATCAGGAGAATTGGTGAATTATATTTATAATTGCGTGAAATTATTATCCTTTGCTCAATTAATTAATCAATTATCAGGGATATTCCTTCAATAACTTCCTTTATTAAAGGATTATGAGGAATGACAGGTGGGGAGGGTACCTTTTGTCTTAATCTGAACAGGAATTGATGACTTAAGTAGACTTGCATTTGAAGACAGAGACTGAGGGATATCAGAAAGAAGGACCAGGAATAAAGTTAGAGAATCCTCAGGCAATTGTATGGGCAAATAGCCATCTGGAGAGCATGATATAGTGGCTCTTAATTTACATAATAGATCTTTTCTAATAGATTTGTAGGGGAATCAAGCATTAAGCGGAATGAATGTTCTACTGATAAAGGGCCCATGGACACAATGAGAGGAGAAAACTTACTGACATTTTGAGGCTTCCCTGACATTGGCCACATTTGAAGAACCAATGTAATTATTTTCAAAATAGGGTCTGCTCACTAAGACTGATTTTCCCCAGTGTCTAAGAGACAATCATGATAAGTGTTCCTAACCTTAATGGTAATGTAAGGGGAGGAAAGGGATTATTTTTTAAAGGGTTGGACTTGATTATTTAAGAGTTTGGTCACCAGGAATTTTTAATTATTTACAAAGAGATTTTTACTTACAATTTATTTACAAAATGTAGAAAGAGTGAAGAAATAAATCAGAGAGAGGATAAGGTAAGATATCTAGCCTGAGCACTAAGTAATTTACTTCTGGCCACTCTGGGCAGGGAAAATTAGTTTCAACTGGCATTGGCAAAGTCAAGGACCCAGGAAGTCTCTTCATAAAATCCAGCAGTTAAGAGTCAGCTTTTCACTTACCAAGTGTCAGTCCAGTTAGCAGATTCTTCTGCCTCGCTTCACCAGCCTCAACTCAAAAGCATGAATTGAATCCAGAAGAATTGGAAGTCCAAGTTGAATTCTGCTCCAAGAATTCCAACTCTGTATAGTACTCTCTCTTTTAAAGGCATTTTTCTCTTGTGTCACTTCTCCTAATTTCATGTCTACCAATCACAGTTGACATTCTGCTCTAGGACTGCCCAAAAGGCATTCAGTTGATTCCAATTTGCTGGGAGCCATCAGACCATGACTCCTTGACAGAGTCACGCGTGGTATCTGGGGAGACCACAGAGTGGTCCTTGGAGAGATGTGATTGCCCACCCAATCCTCTTTTACATGACTTCTTTCATCTATGCCCCTTACCTATGAATTGACATGATTATTATTCCCCCTAGTGTCAAAAGAAATAATGCAAGAGCAAAACATCTGTACCCTAATTCTCCAAAACATCACCAAAAGATCAGACCTTTAAACCAAATCCCCAAAAGATTATCATGGGTTAACTTTTACTTAGGTACATAATTCCCAGCAAAACCACAGCTACAGGCCAAGCCAAAAACTTTCTCACATATAGAAGCCTATTCTCATGAAGTCAGCACACAAATCAATCATAGAGGCCCAAGTGATAAGTACAAGTACATCAAGCTTCAGTATGCCACAGTGACTCGATTACACACATCAGTAACTCCCTAGAAGCCACCAGTCTAAATTTTAATTGTATTCCCAGACCCCTCAGCCCCCATGATATGATTGTTGAATTGTCTACTAAGAACTGCTGATTAATTATTCCATTTTATTAAAAGCAATACGTAATTTTCCTTGATTGTTTGCAAGCTCAAAACTTCTCACAGAGTAATGAGAAAATTAAGCCACCTGTGACAAAATCATTTGTCTTGTGTGCAACCTTTATTCTGTCTGTAATCACAATACAAGAATGTAGAATGTTAATCAAGTGATTTGTTAAAAGTTGATGTATCATTTTTCCAATTATCTCTCTTTGATTTTGTGTATCTGCGTGCCAAGAGAATGGGTATAAAAATAAAGATCAGACATTGGGAAAGTGGAGCAGCTGTCAGATGCAAAGCAATCCCATGGCTGTTATGATTAAGCTGTCTTCCGTTTGTTGTTTTTGTTGACTGATCGTTCACCACTAGTCGGGATACCCTGGAGTCTCGGGGACGGGTGGACTTTGCCCATGACACCAATTCATCACCCACTATCACACATGACCCAGACCTCCCACTTCATGAATAAGTGGGATATTTGCACTTTTAGTGATTAGATCTAAATGGGCAGATCCTCATATTTTTAAGTAGGGTGTTTATACTTATGGGGATTAAAATCTAAAAATAGACATGAGTTACAATTTAAATCTTCATAATCAGGGAAGAACTAAGTACCTTCATTGTTACAATAAGGGGAGAGCCAAATCCAATCTTCACAGTCACATGAAGCTCTTTACGAGGAGGTGGTGAACAGACTGGAATAATTGGCCTCAAAACATTGAGGTCTTGGAAAGGAATAGACCTCTCTCTTGCACCATCAGAAATTATGATTCCTGTGGGTATTTCTCTGATATTCCCCGTAATTACTACAGTTTCCTTGAGGGGTGTTATGGTTTGTCTCATTAGAATTATAAGCCCTGTTGGGGTCTCTATTATTTATCCAGTTTTTGTTTTTAAATTCCTAATTCTTCTTCCTATAATTTACTGCTACATGACCTGGCCTGCCACAGAAATAGCACTGTATTGACCTCTGTTAGAGTCTTTGCAACTTCTTTCAAAGGAGCTATGATTTCCTCAACGGCAGTTATTAAAATGAGAGCTAAAATGGCTGTCTTCCTCTCCTTGTCCAATTTAATTCTGTCCAATTTGTCTTTTTTTTATCTTTTTCATTTTTCTTTCTTTCACACCCTTCAAAAACATAAATGACTATCCTCTTCAACTGTTTATGTTCATACTTTCTCAGTCTGGACAATGCTTTTGAAGATATTCTTTTGTTTTTGGGGAGAACTAGTTCACAAAATGGTGCTGTACAATGTGGGCATCAATGGGTTTAGTTGGATCCAATCCTGCATATCTCTTTGTGGTATTGCATATATGCTTATAACACTCATTTAGATGCTCATTTGCTTCCTGATTAGAATATTCGAATTTTTGTTGATTTTCTGGCAAATAGAGCAGTCCCTTATTCCTTTCAACCATGCCTCCCTGGCCTCACATAACCTCACATATGTAAAAATGGAGATTTGAACCCCAGACTTCAATCCCCAGAAGTTCTTGGCAGTTCCTAGAATTCCCTATAATATCACCTGAATCCCCATCTGGGCTGAGAACAAAATTTGTATTTAAACTGACTGTACCACTTACTTGGTGTATGGGATGTATGGGGTGCTCAGGGAGGGGTAGTATCTCTGGTATGGAGGGCTTGTCGTGCCCTCCTAGGGCAGCTCTCCAACCTCTGACCCTCACCTGACACCCAGCTCTCACTTGTGGCTCCCAGTAGCTGCTAGCATGCAGCAGCAGCCACACCCCGGGCAACGCTTCGACAGGCCAGCTAAACCTTGTGAGGGTAGCCATCAGGTCTCTTAAATCTAGAGGACAAAAGAGGGTAAACATCTCAGGACCCTAGGTGGGGCCATTGGGTGTTTTTAGGTTAAGAATCACAAGGATGCAAGGGCAAGGGAGTTTCCCTGGTAATAGTTTGCCTGGGTTTCTGGGGTACAGTGCCCATATCATCTCCCCCCTCTCCTAATATGTAAGGGAAAAAGGGATGGCGGTCTGTCTTCTGTAACTTCTTCAGAGCTGAGAATGGGAGTAGAGATGTCCCTGCCTAACATTAGGAGAGAGAGGTATTGACTGTAGGTTGTGTCCAGAGTGTCAGGCTGGGATGGTTGCAGAGGTTGCAGTGGCATCTCTGTGACTCTCACGAATGCTTTCACCCTAGAAGCAACTAGAGAGATGGCAAGGTTACAAATACAAGGCCCACATATCAAGATACCCCCAATTATCAAGATGATAGGAATAAATGGGGCAAGGAGGGCACATAGCCAGGATTTCCAGGAGGATGAGCCAGGAAACAGCTTTCTACGGGCTTTCTACAGGCATCAGCCATCCATGTGGATACCTCATGTAACTCTTGAACTCGTATTTCAACTTTGTGGGAATTGTTGATATAGACACAGCAGGAAGTGTTCTGAACCACACAAACTCCGCCTTCTGCTGCCAGCAGATAGTCCAAGGCAATTCTATTGTCCATCACCACATTTGCCAGGAAATCCAAGGATTCCTGAAGATCATCAAGACCCATAGCTGTCACATTGGAAATTCTTTCAAGAGCCAAGGTCAGGTTACTAAGCACAGCCTCTTGGCTTAGGTACCCTACCCAGGGAACTGTCAATGATGTAGTCTTCTCCACCCACCAGAGGAAATTATTCCAAGAGCTCCTCTTTACCCTCCGTACTTCAGTGGGAGAAGGAGTCAGGGGACTCTGGTATAAATGTACTTGGGGGTCCAGGAGCCCCAAAGTATATTCCCCATAGTTGATGTAGGGGCTAAGGCAGGATGTAGTTAGAATTACTGACTCAAAAGACTCTTTAGATGACCACCCTGAGGCACAGAATGGGGCACTGGTCTGAGAGGCCAGAGGTGCCATGTGATAGGCGCAGATGAATCTATATCCCGCAGGGGCATGAAGAGATCTGTCTGCAGATTTTAGCATTTGGGAAGCATTAATTCCCCATTCAGAGGAACTATTGCAGGAGACTAACTTGCCAGGTCTAAGGCCAGTCTGTAAAAAATAGACTCGAATACAGGACTATAATCCCCATAAGCCTTTGCTCCACTTCCCCAGAATGCCTTGTAATCTCACCTGGGCGGAGATCGAGAAGGTATTTAAGCTGATTCAAAGACTTTTGAGGGCTCTCTCGCTCTTGGACTTCCGTTTTGGGGCAGGCCTGGCTTTTTTTCATAATGTAGGTGAGGTTGTGTCTAGGCCTCTCTATGGCCTGGACACGTGTCTCTTATCCTGTCTTTTCTTTAATCCTTAATCTTTAATAAGCCTCTAAAAAAATATAATACTCCTTGCAGAGAGAAACTAATTTCTACCTGCCTCAGTCTCCCGGTCTCCCCTAAATTTTAATCTTTACAGTCTCATATAAAGTTTTCAGCACAGACCATGAGTGTGGGGGACGAAGAAGAGGTGTTAGGGAGGAGAATTTCTTGAAGTTTTCCCCAGGAGTTTGGATGGTTACATTAGGATACCAGTATGTACATGTTGAGGAAAACATCGTTACACTTGCCTCAGCAAAGGTGACTGGATCCTCAGAGCAAGTCTTACACAGTGCATGAGTCATGTTAAAAGGAAAAGGGTCAGTACCCCATCCCTTATCAAAGCACTTATACTGGAAGGGTTCTATGCTTGCCCATCCATCCTTGATGAGTGTCAACCCGGTGTGCTGGGCTTGGATATATTCATAAAAAATCAAAGGCTGCCCTGTGAGATAACAGGGGGCATCCTTCAAGGTATCCCATAGGGGAGTAGCTAAAACTGGAGTGGTTGCATATTTCCTTAAAACTTCAGGTTTTGGATATGCCTCAGAGGTACTAAGACCTCGGGCTAGAGGCCTGGGGTTCTCTCCAATTTGGGGGTACCTCATACAAACCCAACAGTTAGAGGGACCCACCTTGGCCACTGCTTCCCCAAGCTGAATCAGAGAATTATCTTTCCAGCTGACTTGGCATGCATGATTTAAAATACCAAAAAGGACAAAGAATGTAAGGAAAGAGATAGTCATGGCTAGAGCAAGAGAGATTTAAGATAACAAGGAGGAGGGGATGAAGCTACTTATTCCAAAGAGTCCTTAGGTTGGGTCTTTCTGTGGAAGAGGAATTTGAGATCTTCCAGTGGCTCACAGGAATAAGTGGCTTCCGTTCCCCCTTCACCACCTGTTTCTGGAGTGATAAAGGGTTTAATACGAGAGACATGAGTCCATGTATTCTGCCCCTCTAATTTTACAGCTGTAGGAGTGGATAAAATAACCCTATGGGGGCCCTCCCATCGGGGTGTTCGGTGGTTTGATCCACTCCATGTCTTCAGGTATACGGAATCTCCTGTTTGGGCTGGGTGGAGAGATTCCTCTGTATCCTCTGTTGAGGGTTTGGGGAGGATCTGATTAGCATATTCTCTCAGAACCTGGTGGATTGGGCCAAGTTATCTGGAGAACCGAACAAGGCTGTGTATTTCTGTATCTAAAAGAACATCAGAGGTTAGAAAGGGTCTCCCATAGAGCAGTTCAAATGGACTCAGCCCTAACTTTGCCTGGGGAGCAATTCTGATTCTGGTTAGGGCAATAGGGAGAGCTTGGACCCAATCAATTTTAGCCTCCTCACAGAGTTTGGTGAGGGCTCTTTTTAGGGTCTGATTCATACGTTCTGTTTTCCCTGAAGATTGGGGATACCAGGTTGAGTGTAAATGGTAAGTGATGCCCAAAGCCTTAGAAACCATCTGAGTGATCTGTGAAATAAAGGCTGGGCCATTATCACTCTGAAGGGTTTTTAGAAGGTCAAACCTAGGGATGATTTCATTGAGTAAGGTCTTTGTGACATCTTGTGCTTTCTCTGATCTGGAGGGAAACGCTTCAGGCTAGCCTGTGAAGGTGTCTACAAAGACTAAAAGGATCTTGTACCTTTTACAAGGTGGCAAGTGGGTGAAATCTACCTGCCAATCCTCGCCAGGTGATTCCCCTCTCTTCTGGATGGGCTTAAGGAGGGGAGGTGGCCTAAGAGCTCCAGTGCTGTTGGTTTGGGCACAGAGGGCACAGGATCTACAAATTTCCCAGATGGTTTTGGAAATGCTTTTGCCTATGAAAAGTGGCTTTATCAAAGTGGTTAGTGCTTCCCTGCCCAAGTGTGTGCAGTTAATCCCATAGCCAGCTTCCACATTAGGTTATTAGGGTGGAGCAGAGGTCCAGAGGGAGAACGCCACCACCCGCTGTCTTCAAGGGTGAATCCCTGAAGTTCTGCCTGTGCAATTTCCTCCTCAGTGTACCAGGGAGAAATGCCCCTCGGTATTGTGGGGTGTCGTGGAGCAGTCAGAGAAGTGGCTCTTGCAGCCTCTTTGGCGGCTAGGTCTGCCCTATGATTCCTTCGGGCTATGTTGGAATCTAGACCCTGATGTCCTCTGCAGTGGATGACAGCGATTTGGCTGGGCAAAGTGACTGCCTCAAGTAAACTCAGGATTTCCTTCCTGTGTTTCAAGGGAGAGTTTTTGGTAGTTAATAAACCTCTTTCTTTCCATATAGCCCCAAGAGCATGCAAAACATGAAAGGCATATTTTGAGTAGGTGAAAATATTTGCCTTTTTCCCTTCAGCAAGCTGCAATGCTCTTGTGAGGGCGATCAGCTCTGCTTTCTGTGCTGAAGTCCCTGGGGGGAGTCCCTTTGCCTCAATGGTGGCTGTCTGAGAGACTATGGAGTACCCCGCTTTCCTTTCCCCATTCTCCATAAAGGAGGACCCATCTGTATCCCGTCTGACCTCTGCCTCAGGGAGAGGAGAATCTCTGAGGTCTGGTTGGCTGGAGAAGGTGTGGTCTATCAATTCCTCACAGTCATGGAAGGCGGGGAAGAGGGAGGAGGGAGGAGGGTAGCTGGATTCAGTGTCCTGCATACCTTCAGGGTAAGGCCTGGTGTGTCCAGTAAAAGAGCCTGGTACTTAGTGAGGGGCCCCCAGAGAGCCATCTGTGACCTCTAGCTTCCAGAATGCTGAGGCCCCGATGGGGGGTCAGGATTTCTAGGGGTTGACCCAGAGTTAGTTTAAATGCCTCTTCAGCCATGAGAACCTTGGCAGAAACTGCCCTCAAGCATGGTGCCCATCCCCTGCTAACGGAGTCCAGTTGCTTGGAGAAGTAAGCAATGGGGCGGAGGTCAGGTCCTAAGTACTGCTCTAGAATGCCTAGGGCAAACTGCTTTCTCTCATGCTTTACAAGGTCGGGAATCCCTAGGGCAGGGGCGGAAGAAAGCTGGGTTTTTAAGAGTGAAAAGGCTTGTTTCTGGTCTCCCCCCCCAATCTAGGGGTTCCGAATCAGGCCCCTTGGTGGCTTCATAGAGAAGTTTTGCAATGATCCCGAAATTAGGTATCCAAATGCGGCAAAACCCTGCCATACCCAGAAAAGTTCGGAGCTGTCTTTTGGTAGAGGGGACAGGAATGGACAGTATGGCTTGTTTCCTGTCTGTGGTCAGGGAGTGGGAATTTGGGGTTAGGGTGTGTCTCAAATAAGTTACAGACTGGGAGACAAGTTGGGCTCTAGAAGCAGAAACCTTGTAACCCCGTTCTCCTAGAAAAGTTAGGGTAGAAATGGTGTCTGTGATACAGGCAGCCTCGGATGGACTAGATATCAAAATGTCATCAACATACTGCAAGATTGAGCTGCTCCTGAGTCTCAGGGCTCTAAGATCTTTGTTGAGGGCAGCCGCAAAGCAGTGGGGGCTGTCTCTTAGGCCCTGTGGCAGGACAGACCAGGTGACCTGATGAGGTGGGGGTCTGAGGGAGAAACCCATTCAAAGGCAAAGAGGAATCTGCATTTTGGGTGCAAGGGTATGCAGAAGAAGGCGTCTTTCAGGTCAATGACAGAGAACCACTGAGAGTTCCCTGGTACCTTAGTTAGGATTGTATACAGGTTTGGGACAATGGGGTGCACAGAGATTATTGCTTCATTAATATGCCTGAGATCTTGAACCATACACCGGCTCCCATTTGGCTTCTTCACTGGTAGGATGGGAGAATTGCAAGGTGAAGAGCACTCTTCTAAGAGGCCATAGGTTAGGAATTTATCTAAGAGAGGTTGTAATCCTTCTCTGGCCTCTGGGGAAATGGGATATTGCTTCCAGTGTGGGTAAAGGGAATCAGGCTTGAGGTTTATCATTATGGGATCAGCCTGGAGGGCTCTTCCCAGGATGCCTCAATCCCAGACAATGGAAGGCACTTTCTCCCAGATTTCTGCAAAGCACTGTTTGGAGAGTTTAGAACTGAGATAAAATTGTGAGACTAATTTCTTCATAATGTCCCTGCCCAGTAGAGGACATGGGGAGGAAGGAATAACCAGGAATATATGTTGGAATAATTTATCTTCATCTGCACATGTTAGTGGTACTGTCTCCTTACAGCTAAGTGTCTTTTCCCCAACTCCATTTACCTTATGCTGCGAATGGAATGTAGGACCATTGTGAGTTTGGAGAACAGAATATGTAGCTCCTTTATCAATTAGGAAGGCAACTTTCTTACTTTCAACCTCGAGAATAACCCTGGGTACGGCCATGGTGATGGAAACTGGGAGCGTGCAAACCCTAGGGCAGCCCTATTCTGAGTCCTCAGGAGTCTGGAGGTCAGGAACGTGCCTCTGGGGTCGCTGGGGTCTCTGGTTGGCGGGGCACTGCCGTTTCCAGTGTCCCTGTCGGCCACAGGCTGGACATGGAGTGGTGGGCCGTCTTCCCTTCGAAGGACAGTCCTTCAACCAGTGCCCATCCCGTCCGCAGGTGTAGCAAGAGCCCCTTGGCCTCTGCCCATAGAGCTACCCTGAGGAGATTCTCAAGTCTCTGTCCTCCTGTTCAGCTAGGTCCCTGTTGTGAAAAACCTTAAAAGCAGCCTCCATTAATTGGTTAATTGGAGTCTGAGGTCCTAGATCCAGCTTTTGTAGTTTTTGCCTGATGTCTGGGGCAGACTGCCCTATTAAGTGGAGCCTTATGATAAGTGCCCCCTCATCAGTGTCTGGGTGGATGTTGGTATATTGCTTCTTGGCTTCTACTACTCGGGACAGGAAGGGGGCTGGATTCTCCTCCTTTCCCTGAGGGATTTGTTTGAGCTTATTGTAATTTACTCACTTTCTAATCCCCCTTTGCATGGCCTCAAGGAGACAGTCTATCACATGGTCTCTCCTAAGTCTGTCCCTTTCATTCATATAGTCCCATCCAGGATCTTGCCCTGGGACTGCAGTGGCACCAGGAACTCCTGCCTATGTGCCATCTAGGGCCTTCTCATCACCTATTTCTACAGCCAAGTCCCAGATCCTTTTTTTCTCATCTGGGGTGCAGCAGGTGGAGATAAATATGCAGATCTGCCCAAGACAGGTCAAACTGCAGGGTCAGGGATTTAAAACCCTCAATGAATTTGGTCTGGTTCTCTGAGTAGTGACCCAATTTCTCCTTCATCTGGGCTAGATCAGTCATAGAAAAGGGAACATGTGCCCGAGCCAGCCCATCTGGCGAGAGTACCTCTCTCATAGGGAGGAGGTGGGCCCTCTCCCCATAGCTCAGTCCACTCTGGGTGTGGAGTGGGCTTGATTGAGGAATGGGCAAGGTAACATTATCCTTAGGCAGTGGTGGGTACAAAAGGATATTACGGTTGGGAGTAGAGAGAGGAGTGGTCTCAGGCTCTGAACCCTGAGAATAAGGCAGAGGTTTTGGAGCCGAGGGTTGGGGAGAGGAACCAGGAGGATCTGGAGGGGATTCTGTGGTAGAAGTTAGTTTTGGGGGAGGGGAAGGCCTTGACTGCTCCACAGCCAGTGTAGGAGATGTTACTTCCTACCCCTCACAGAAGATAAATTGCCTGGGAGAGCTAAGTCATCCAGAACATCCTGTTGGAGACTTTCCCCAGAAGGGGTCAGTAAGGAGGTGGCAAGGCACATGCGACATAATCGTCTTAGCTCAGGATTCTGGCTGAGTTTAATGAAAGCAGAAATGTAGGGAATGGCTGTCCATTTCCCTTCCCTTCTGCAGAACAAATCCAATTGTCTGATGGTGTTTTAATTTAGAGTACCATGGATAGGCCATGTCACTTGATTACCAAGGATGTAATGTGGCCAGTCAACATTACAAAAAGAAATTAGTTGATTTTTCTTTAAGCTGTTAAGTGCCAATTTTTTCCAATTTTTAAGTATATACCCCAAAGGGGAATCTCGGGGTACACTCTGTCTCTGTCCCATTTAGATGCAGAATGGCCAATTCCACACCGAGGATCAACAACTGTGCATCCACAGACGTTGCCTGATCAAGAGCACTCAGTTCTAACACTGAGGCGAGCACTCAGTTGAACACTGAGGCGGCAAGGCTTCCCATACAACTTAGTTAAGGGGGAGCTGACAGATAGACCCCAAACTCCAGTGGCCAGACTGATCTGGGGCTAATGGGAGAGAGAGTACGAAAAGTTCCCACAAAGATATCACCCAAAAGATGGGGGTTTCAGGAGTCAAAGAAAAAGGTCCTTCCTACCTGAGAAGCTGTGTCATCATGGACGATCCGGAGTACAGGAGTAGCTTTCAGGAGAGCCAAAAACGTTTGGCGTCAACATGTTATTGGCTCTGGAAGAATACCTTTGGGGTTTGGGAAGGATACCTTTTGCAAGCATGCAAGACTCCAAAACTTAGCTTAAAAACAAAAAGGAGATTTATTAATTTAGAAAGTAATGTTGAGGGTGGCCAGGAGGATTGCAAGGTGGAACAGCAAGATGGGGAGCAGGTCCTTGGGAGGACAGCATGGATGGAAAGGTTGTCCCCCAGACGACATCAGTTCTGGGGTTTATATACTCTTTAGATGCTATGTCCTGGTGTGGATGTGACCTAGAGTATTAGTCCCTCAGGCATTTGGTGGGGTGAGGTGGTCATCTGACTGGGGCCTGCCTGGAGGCATAAAGATTCATCTCTTTGTCCATCTTAAATCTGGTGGACAAAAGAGGGTAAACATCTCAGGACCCTAGGTGGGGTCATTGGGTGTTTCTAGGTTAAGAGTCACAAGGATGCAAGGGCAAGGGAATTTTCCTGGTAATAGTTCGCCTGGGTTTCTGGGGTACAGTGCCCATGTCATTGTTCAGTCTGAAATGGGTCAGTCTGGGACTTCCCTAGGGGTGAGCTTTTAGGGGCCTGGGGCAAATCTTGGGGTTCCCCAAAATGCAGTTGACAGAGAAGACACTAGTGGAATTGGGGGACTTCTTTTCTTTGGGTCATCTGGAATTTGGAACCAGATCTATTATCAGGAGTTTGCTAATGCCAGGACTCATGAAAAGCTCCCCCAAGTGTCAACCTGAAAAAACACCAAACTACCAGAGTAATTATGTTAACATGGGGAAAAAACACAGAACTACTAAAGTAGTCAAAGACTAAGTCTTTAATTGGGAAAGAGATATAGTGTTCAATATTCAGCTGCCATACAGTCAATTGCCTAAAAACCACATAGAGCCAAAGGCTCTGGCACTCTGCCAACAGTATCTCTGAGAGTACCAATGAGCTAGATGATTCTTTGAACAACAATAGAATTTGGGGAACTTATGTACCATTTGGGGAACCAAGGACAGGGAAGTATGATTGTTTGGCATTACCTTGGCTTCAAGGAAATGAAACAAGATACAAACCGGCTTGGGAAAGAAACTGTAGCCAGAGGCTGGAGTATCAGGGAGTGGCCTACTTGGAATACATACTAAAAGGATATAGTTCCTGAACTGGTGTTGGTCTTCTTGGGAATTGATCTCTGATACAATGGGGGAAACTTCCCAGACTAAAAGGGTATTTAGCATTTGTTTAGGTCTTGGCTAGCCCCACTTAAACTGGGATTATCAAGTACTTTAAGGCCTATTGTTCAGGCTGAAATTGTCAGTCTGAGACTTCCCTCAAGGGTGAATTCTCAGGGGACTGGGGCAGAATTGGGGTCTCCAGATTTTAAATTGACATAATAGAACATGCCTTTAATCATGGGAGACAATGCTTATAGTCTACCACCCAGAGCCACTACTCTGGGAACACCAGTATTGGGAATCTACACTGAACTCTAGAACTCAGGGTCTTATATATGCTTTAGGGAAGGACAATTTATTGGTTACTTAGAGGACTTGAAAAGAGGCTGTAGGGGGTAGCTGGGTTGCTCAGTGGATTGAGAGCCAAGCCTAGAGATGGGAGGTCCTAGGTTCAAATCTAGCCTCAGATGCTTCCCAGCTGTGTGACCCTGGGCAAGTCACTTGACCCCCATTGTCTAGCCCTTACCACTCTTCTGCCTGACTCCAAGAGGGAAGGTAAGGGTTTTTAAAAAAAAAAAAAAAGAAAAGAAAAGAGGCTGTAATCAGAGGCTGGAACACTTGGGAACAGCCTAGATACCAGAAGAGAATCTAAGAAGACAAAAAGGGTGTTTAAAATTTTATTATATCTATTAATCCTATCTAGGATGATCTTTGGGTGCTTGAGGGTTTCTTGAAGGTAGATTATCAGGGACAAGGTTCAATTTGGAATTTCATAAGAGTAGGTTGTCATAAGTCTCAGTTAGAATGGAAGGCTTGCAGATTTTGTAGCACTCTAGATCTTGAGGTTGAAGTTGGAAACCTCTGAGAGGAGCCCTTCCTTTATCTCACTTCCTTCTGAGATCTTTTGGCTCCAGAGTTTCTCTGGATGCTGTCTAGGAAGAAATAGCTACGTCTACAGTGGTCAGAGTGGCCTGGGCCACTCTCATTTCAGATCATCCTCCTTTGCCCCATCTGACTGTTTATATTGGCAGGGAATATTTAATAGCTCTCTTTTGCCAATAGCCTCAGGGAAGTTTTGTTCTCTTCATGAAAGGGAAATTGCAATCTGAATTGGGTATTTAGACTTCCCTAGCAATGGCAGATTTTAAATATTTTATCTTTTAAGTGCAAATTTCGTGCAGTTAATGTATTCGGAATTTTGATGTATGTTTTCTTTTTTTAATCATGTAAAATTGAGAAGGAAAAAAGTATCAATGAGAAGTGTGGGCCAATTGTGACTAACTCATGAACATATGATGTATGATTAAACTCTAGATCAGGCTGAACATGAAACCTGAGCCAAAGCATAAGGACAAGGATTTAGATGTACTTCTGAGAAGTGTATGGGTCTTGGTACTTACGGATCTGTCTTTCCTCTTCTAATACTCATGTAGGGGGAGGGTGAATTGAGGAGGCATAGGAGAAAATTTCCTGTATTTCATATGTGAAGGGTACCAGAGGATGTGCTAGAGCCAGCTAGTATAGGGCTTGAATAAATTGTTATATTTACAGGGTGAACATTTATACCTTGGCAAACACCACAAATTAGAACTCTGTTCATTGTTTTGTTGATTAATAGTATGAAACCCAAATAGAAATGTTGACCATTAAACAATGTATAAGAATCGCTGCTAGCCCCATATTGCCTTAGAAAACCAAATATTACTGTTTTCTGCATTCTATTGTATTTTTATTTTTTTGTTTAAACATTTTTCAATTACATTTTTATTTAGTTCAGACTTCATTCAGTGGCTTATAAGTCTCCATATTTAACACTATTGGTTTAATCTTAAGAAATTGATGTAGGAAATATTAATAATGCAGATTAAGCTTAAAAGACATATGGGTTTCCTTGCTCATATTTCTCCTAGGTTTGCCTGAAATTCTCTATGGACATTTTGTTCATTGGTGGGAGAGGGTGAAACAGATTTATGAGTGGACTGATATAGTTTAAGTATTCCTATTCTTACCTTCTATAGTGTAAATGTTATGATTATGTCCTATTTTTGCCTTTTTTGCATAAATATTATTATTTTTTATTATGATTTTTCTAGATTTTGCCTTGTTATTTAGCAAATGTTTCATGTTTAAGAATCAGTTGTTTCTGGGGCAGCTAGGTGGCTCAGTGGATAGAGAGCCATTCTTAGAGATGAGTCAATTCTGGCTTCAGATACTTCCTAGCTGTGTGACCTTGAGCTAGTTACTTAACCCCAAATGCCTAGCCCTTACCACTCTTCTGCTTTAGAATCAAGAAAGAAGGTAAGGGTTTAAAAAATATTAGAGATTTCACTGTGACTGATCCTGTATAAATGGGAAACACATCAGTTAGTTGGGAACTATAATAGGAGGAAACAGGAGTGTATTCTTCTCATATCAGGCTTACTCCTTTCAACCTTGAAAAACACAGAATTACCAAAGTAGTTAGAAAAAAACAACAAAAACCTCTTTAATCAGGACAAGGGAGACAATGCTCTATGGCAGTGATAGTGAACCTTTTAGAGATGATGTGCCGTGCCCCCCCCTTACCCCACACATGGGAGGGTGAAAGTGTTCCCATTGATTGGTCTTGTTATGATTATAAAGGGAGATAGATGGGGAGGAACAGAGATGGAGTAAGGATGAAGGGATAGGAGGGTTGGTGTGGAAGTGAGAGAGAACCACTGGAGCTGAGAGAGGGTCTGTGTAACTCCCCCTCTCCCTCATACTTTAACACACAAGGAGGGGTGCCCATGAGCTGATGTGACAAGGATGAACAGGGGCTGTGTCTCATTAAGTAGGCTTCTGTGGGATTATGTAGTTAACTTGTCTTCAGGACTTGGCTGGTGGCCGAGCCCCAGACAGCCCTACTTGTCAGGCAGGCTGGATGTTCCTGTTTGTTCTTTTGTTGTGTAGTCAAGGCTAAATGGCCAGCCTGCCCCAACACCCTCTCTTCTTCCTTCTAACGTCCTTAACTTCTGTAATGATTTGGGTCTGACTGCAGTTTTCTTCAGAACAAGGGTGGTTTATTAGTTCAAGTAACAAGGGAAGAAATAGGTCAGTGGGAATAGGAAACCCTACAGGCCTAAGCAATTAGATTGTCACTTCCTTCTTCAGCCAAATAGCTCAGTTTTCAGCATCTCTTTTCCTCCTTCCTCTCTAACCACTTCACTCTCCTACTATAAACAGGTCACTAGCGTCATTCTTAGGAAGTCAATGGGATGGAATGGGTATTTGGGGTGACCCTCATGAGGTTCAAGGGATCATTACCCTTCAGTAGCAATTGTTGTCCTCTTTGCTTCTTTAACCACTGATCCAAAGATGTCAGGGATCTTCTATTTTCAGGGCAAGGGGAAATGGACACAAGGCTCTGACATTCCAGGTTGGGGTCCCAAGCTCTGGTCCTTAGCTCCTGTCTCATGAGTTCACAGGGCAAAGACCCCTTTTCAAGCTCTCAATCCCACAAACTCTTTCTGCTCCTCCAACTGCCACTCTATCTTCCTGCCAATGGTTTCTTAGTCTCAGTTTTCCTTTCCACAGGCTGCTGGGAAGGGGATTGTGTGAAGTGAGGAATACCTTCAGTACAGGTGAAGAGGGGGAGAGGGGTGACCTGAGTGCTCCACTCCCTTCCGGCTCTGCCACTGTAAACCTTAAAATTTCTTAGACTTATAAATGTTGGAAATTTCACCATTGGGAAATTTCATACTTGAAAAATTTCCTATTGAGAATGGGAACTCTATTGGAATGTGAACCCCATTGGCATGAGAGGTTCCTCCTCCTCCCTTCTTAAGATTACTTTAGGACAGAAACCTTTTGCTGAACAATGGAAAGGGCTTTGACCTATGCTTAAGCATAGAACAGGAATTTCTTTGAGTCATGATTGATTTTAGAATTGATACAATGGAGATACTTGGAATGACAGAACTAGGTCTTGGAAATTGCAATCTCCACCCTACTCAGTCCTAACAGGATTTAGGAAGGGCTGCAGCATAGATCAAAATTTAATTATTCCAATCTCTACCCTACTCAGGGTAACAGGATTTAGGAAGGGCTGTAGCAAAAGATCAAGATTTAATTATTTGAGAATATGACCTCCAACAGACATGTGCAAAGCCATAGACCTCTGGGCGGTCCTGGGTTAAGCTAGAGCCACCATTGGCACAGGGAAAATGATGGACAATGATTGGTAGATGTGAGAACTGAGGGGAGGGAACTTGGATGGTTTCCTTAAAGATAGAGGGGTCTGAGGACTGAGGGGGGGTGGTTGGAGAGTTTTGGCTCTGGTTGGTTGGAGAGTTTTTTGGCTCTGAGAGGTTGTGCTGCTCTGAAGGAAGCTGGAGGTGGAGGCCGCTGAGACTGTTTCTCCATTTTGGTCATGTGAGTAATAGGGACTGATCTCCTTTCTTTGCCTCAGCTATCTAAGGGCTTGGGCCTTTTGGCCCAGCCTAAACAGAAGGGGTATTTAAGCCCTATTCCCTTCTCTCCCCTTTCTCTCTCTGTCTCTCTCTATATCTCTAATTCCTTTCTTCCTCCTGTTTGTAATTAAACTCTATAAAAGGTTGACGGCTGACTTGAGTTTTCATTTAGGAATTACATAGCTGAATTCCTTGGCGACCTTAAATTAATATATATCAGTCTTTTAAAGTGATTTCCTTGTCACACCACCTGTGAGCCATCCACTTTACCCCCCCCCCCCCCCCATGTGCTTCCATTGGACTGCTGCTGGGCAGATGGACAGGTGTTGTGAAAAAATGTCTTTAGGCATGGGCGGAGAGTGGGAAGGGACCAGCTCTGCCCAAGGCCCTCTGCTGTTCTAGTAACAAATTCTGGAGGGAGGGGCAGGGTGTGAGGACAATGCTTGTGCCTACAGAGAGCACTCTGCATACCATCTTTGAGACATGTGCCATAGGTTTGCCATCATCATTCCATGGCCTCCACACAGAGTCATGTGCAAAATGTCACACAGAGACAAGCTTTGGGACTCTGGGAACACTGTCTCCAGGAAAATGCACCTCAAAAGGTGATTTTTCTCATGAACTGAAGAACTTGAGGTACTTTTGGGGAATAACGGATAGGAAGGACAATTGATTTGCTTACATGGAGATGAAGGAATGAGGATTCCAGCTAGAGGCTAGACTCCCTGGAAGAGGCCTAGATACAATGGAAGAAACTTTTAGGACAAAGAGATACTCAAGATTTGATTATGTCTACTAACTAGGCTGAGATCATTGGGTACTATAAGGTTTATTGTTCAGTCTAAGACAAGGATCAGTCTGGGGCTTCCCCAAAGGCAAGTTTCCAATGGACAAAGGCAAATTTGGGGGTTCCATAAAACAAGGTTATCACTCCTAAAATCCTGACAGAGTTGTAGTCATAGCTATGGTCATTGCTATAGTCAACCTTCCATATTCCCACTCCCAATTCTGTGAAAAACTACTAGACATGCCAATATAAGGGTAGACTGGGCTGAATATGCCAATCCTGTCAAGGATACAGCCTTAGAAGAATTGGGTATATGGCACCATGCCTGGGTTAAACTTATATTCTTAGTATCTAGCTTAGTTGGTAGGTGCTAAATAATACTTGTTTATGGATTAACTGATTATTTCCTCCCTTTGCTCATCATATGGAGAAATTAAATTTCAGGGAAGAAGTTTGCCCCAGGCCATGGAGTTTGAAGGGCTGAGCCAAGCTAGAACCTATTGTAGTGTTGGCAAATCTTTTAGAGATCATGTGCCCAAACTCCACCTTCAAGCTGCCTGTGAGCCCTGCCATTACCCAAGACAGTGGAGGGAGGAAATATTCGCTTTGGACTGCTGAATGGAAGGGTGGGCCATGTGTAAAATGTCCAAAGGTGCTGTGGAGAGGGGGAACAGGGCAGTCCCCTCCAGCATGCTGGTGCATGTGTGCTATGTCTTCATCAATCCCTTAGACTTGAAGGAACTTCCACGAGGTGCTTTTGGTGTGAGTGGTGTGATGGAAAAAGGAGAGTTACTCTGGTGCTCTATGTTTGTTCTGTCATGTGTTAAGGAGCAAGAATGTCTATTATCTCACTGGATATGAATAGGTGAAAGTGGAGGTGAGAATGCCTTAGAGGGATATTTTCTATCTCGTTCTCCACAGCAACTCTTTGAAATCTTTTCAACTCTACTCAAACTGTTCATGGCTCCTCCTCCCCTTACTCATTTAGCTGAGAATATTCCTTCATACTTTTACCAAAAAAAAAAAATTGTGATTTTTTTGCCAAGAGTTCTCTCTTCTCTCCTCCTCATTTCACATCACTTTGATGCCTTCTGTCACTATTTCCTACTTCAGCCATCTCACATGAAGAGACTCAACCCTTTGCCAAGGTAAACCCCTCTGTATGTGTAATTACATTCCATGTTGTCTCCTCCAACAGATTTCCTCATGTGTTGCCCTCACTCTATCATTTTATTTTTAATCTCTCCCTGCTCATTGGCTGCTTCCCTGCTACCTACAAATATGCCCGGGTCTCCTCCATCCTCAACAAATCCTTGTTTCATTCTTCTGCCTCCACTATCTTCTATCTTCTTCTGTCCTTTGTGGTTGAGCTACTTTAAAAGTCATCTATAACAGGTACCTCTTCTCCTCTTACTCTCTTCCTAACATCTTATGATCCAGGTTTCTGCTTCATCATTCAACTGAAAGGGCTCTCTCCAAAGTTAACAATGATTCCTAATTACCAAATCCAGTGGTCTTTTCTCAATCTTCATTCTCCTTGACCTCTCTGTGATCCAAAATAGAATTCATTATTTTTCTCTCTAAATTCTTTTCTACTCCAAATTTCCCCATCACTGTCATGGATGCTTCCATGCTTCCTAGTCACATCCCCACTCCCTCCCTTTTATAACCTAGGTGTCATCTTTGCTTTCTCACTCACTTTAAACACCCTCCCTCCATACCACATCCAATTTATTACCAAAGCCTGTTGATTTCATATCTCTCAAATGTACTCCCTTCTCCTCTGATATTGTCACCACCATTGCATAGCCCCTCCTTTCCTCACTCTTGTACTACTGCAATAATCTGCTGGTTGGTCTGTCTACCAAATCTTTCCTCATTCCAGGTCATCCTCAGTCAGGAGAATTTTCAGAGTCCTTGCTAGTTAATGTCTAATAAACTAGCAGAGGATACAGACATATGGATAAACTGAAGTTTATTCAAGTGTGACACATACTATCAGTAAGTAAATGAATATGTGTGTCTCTCAGTTTACCCTCTCCTTATTACTACATTCCAGGCTTTACAAATATTGCCTCAATATTGTCTTCACAACCCTGGGAAGTAGGCCTCCCCCCAACCCCCCAATCCTCCCAGCCCATTATATTCCAGGCAGTTTTTTTTTTTCAAAAAAACTTACTGTGACTGCTTCCCCTGATTGGCAGACAGGTCACAAGGGGGAGAGTCAGCCCCCAAGATAGAAGTGTAGAAACCAGGACTAGGGCAAACACTAGAACACCAGATAGAAACAGAGAAAATTAGTACAATAGCAATTGGCATTACACATTTGTATTTGGGTATCTTAGCTAACAGACTGCATTTTCTGAAATCATCTTCTGACAGGAATAGATCCCTTTAGGAAATCGGGATTTCTGAGTTGTTTGCAGAGTTGGTATGTGATGTTTCTGTTAAAGAATATCCTTTTGCAAAATACACATTAACTATAAACATCTATAAACACTTGAGTAACAATATTTTACAGATGAATTTCTTTACCCCAGATTCTGGGGGAAATTCAAGAAAGCTTTGTGCTATATTTCCAAGCTCAAGATCCAAACTTCAATTAAGGCTGCAACTATAAACCATCAATTAATAAACTTCACCTACTTTTCAAAGTATGTTCCCTAACAATTTAAGAATTTTCAATTATTAACCTAATAGGTTGTTTGGGGAAATGGAAACTTTAATTTTACAATTTGTATTATGTGTTGATTTTGGGCATTTGTCACAAAGGAAAAGGCCCAATGGAAAATATTTCCTCAAGTCATAAAGGACACAGTGAGTAGCTTCAAGTACAAAACAAGGCTGTCACTGGCTCATGCCATTATTGTTTCACTGAAGCATTAGCAGCCTAGATGGTCAGAAGAGTTCCATTCCCAGGTGAGCCCAGAATATGCCTCTGTAACCATCTCAGCACATTCTCTGTCCTTTGTGTACTTTGTCATCATTAGATCCCAGAAGCCTTCTTTTTCCTTAAAGGACAAGTCTCACACATTACAACTCAGAGAAATTCTGCTTATCAGCAGTCCAGAAACAAATTTCCATACCTTCAAACAAGCTTTTCTGACCATTGTCCTCTATATGGATTCCTTAAAGCTTATGAGTCTACAATATAGCAATTATTCTTACATGTTTTGGCAATCATTAATTTATCCCAATTTAGTCACAAAAACTGAACAGGAATGTTGAAATCATTAGCTCTATAGTAAATACAAATCAGGGCTAGATCAAATCCTGGCCTTAGGCCATGTGAAGGAACTAAGACAAGATCAATCAGGAATCTCTCTAAGAAAATTTCAGAAAAATTCCAGAATTATTTATTATTTGTGATTTTCCACATACATCAATTCTAGAAATTATCCCTAAGTTAAAGATCCAATTATGAGAACAGAACATCTATCTGTTCTCTTCACTTTCTCTGTCTGTCTGTCTGTCTGTCTGTCTGTCTGTCTGTCTGTCTGTCTCTTTTCCTTCAAAACCCTCTGCTTAAAAAGCAGAACACAACTTCCATTCTTCCTTCACAAACCTGCATACTCAAGCTTTATGGACTTTAGATCAAAGTCCTTCTTTCTTCTGAATTCAAACCCAACATACCTTCTCCACCTTCTCTGACTTGCTTTTACCATCATAAGTCAAACAACCATTCCTTTGGTATCACTTCAATTGCTAATCAGTAACCAAAAGAATTCTGATTTAAAGGATTAAATCATTGAAACATTGTATCTTTAGCATAGGGCTCATCAATTATAAATTTCAGTTCATAGTACAAATTGGTAAACTGAGGTAACTACTGAGTATTGAACAAAATCTATGGTACAGTCAGGTTTTACATCCAAACAATACTTGAAATACATATTTTAGCAGCAACTCACACAACATATTTCAAAAAAAATTTCATAAAGCATTTAGAATTACAGGATCTATTTTAAATTTAGAGATTTGAAACCTTTTAAGGACCATAAACCTTAAAGCAAGCCTTTTGACAAGCAGGCTGATTATCTATTTTCAAGACCAAGAAGTTAAATGTAATAATAAAGTTAGTCCAACTTTAATACACTGGGTGAAAACCATTGAGATGAAAACCATTTGATAATTTTAAACAAAAACCCATTTTTGGATAAGTGTAAACATTTAAACCCATTTTCCCCCCTTTAAACCTCCTATGATAGAAAGATATAGATGAGGATGGAATGCCCTCTTCTTGAGGCTATACTGCTAAAACCTATTTTATAAAACTGATCTGTGGCTTTTCTATACAGACTGAAATTTCACTGTCTGACAAAATTAAAATTAGGATGTTATTTTCTAAACCCACATATATACATGATCACAATTTTGAAATAAAATACCAATAAATACCTCTAATAGACAGATTTAAACATTACTTCCTTTTGGCTAGCAGACAGGGAAAGGAGATTTATCAGATCTTATTTCTTCCTGTTTCCCTCAAAACAGAAGATAATTAATAGGTTGTTCTACAAGTTGAAAAAAACCTTAGTTTTAAAAGTGTAAGACATTTAAAAATCCCCCAAATAGGGGTGTCTCACCAGTTGTCTTTCTGTTTAGAATCAACCCTCTTCTTCCCTGCAGAAGAGGAAGAAGGCAGATCTGATCAGTGAATTGATAGCTTCCCCGTTTCCTTTTCCCCATCTCCGCCTGGATTTCTTGGTGAGCCCCTGCCTTAAAATCCAAGTAGAGTAGAGTTTGGAGAACTGGGAGCCTAGTGAGGGGATAAAGCTAAAAGGTAAGGAGCTTCTGTCCATAAAATATGTCCAATTGCCACCTGGTGTTAGAATTTAGGGTATCAAAAAACCAATTTCCTCATTCCCCCCCCCCCCCCAATGGTGCTCAGCTATTTAACATGAGAGAAACAAACAGACAAACAAAAAATCCAACTGAATTTTCTCTCAGGCTGCTTAGACTTGATCTCTTCCCAACAGGAGAGGCCTGCAAGCATGCTTCTTCCTTTGTCTTAATTGGATTGGCTAGTCCCTATCTGGCTTGACCTCAGGCTGAAAAAAAATTTCAATTGTAAGTAGAGGATGGTATTACAATTTTTGGGTGCCATGGATAGGCCATGCCTCTTGCTTACCAAGGATGTAACATGGCCAGTCAACACTGCAAAAAGAAATTAGTTGCTTTTTTCTTTAAGTTGTTTAGTGCCAATTTTTTTGAATTTTTAAGTATACACCCCAAAAGGGAATCTCGGGGTCTTCTCTGTCTCTGTCCCATTTAGATGCAGAATGGCCAATTCCACACCGGAGGGTCAACAACTGGGCATCCACAGAGGTTGCCCAACTAAGAGCACTCAGTTTAACAGTGAGGCGAGACTTCTCACACACCAGAACATCTTCCAGTATCAGAAGGGGAAGCCGATAGACAGACCCCCCAAATCCAGCGGCCAGACTGATCTGGGGCCAATGGGAGAGAGAGCATGAAAGAGGTCCCATAAAGATATCATCCAAAAGATGGGGGTTTCAGGAGTCAAAGAAAAGGCTCCTTTCTACCTGAGAAGCTGTGTCGTCATGGATGATCCGGGGTACAGGAGTAGTTTTTTAGGAGAACCAAACACATTGGGAACCAAGATGTTATGGGGTGCAGATGTGTACCCCTGGCATTTGGGAAGGATACCTTTTGCAAGAATGCAAGACTCCAAAACTTAGCTTAAAAAACAAAAGAGAAATTTATTAATTTAGGAGGTAATGTTGACAATGGCCAGGATAGCAAGGTGGAACAGTAAGATGGGGAGCAGTTCGTTGGGAGGAAAGCATGAATGGAAAGGCTGTTCCCTGTGAGGACAGCATGGATGGAAAAGCTGTCTTCCAGAGGACCTCAGTTCTGGGGATTTTTATACTTTTTACAACAGAGAGTGTTAGTCACTCTGGCATTTGGTGGGGTGGGGTGGCCATCTGACTGGGGTCTGCCTGGAGGCATAAAGATTCCTTAACAAACAGATATCTTGAGATGTAGCCTGATAGGATGGAGGTGTAGCCTGGAGGTGCATCTCTCTGCCCTTAATAGTTTGCCTGAGTTTCTGGGGGTACAATGCCCATGTCAATAATACATTATAGTTGTTATTGTGTACAATGTTCTCCTGGTTCTGCTCACTTTACTTTGCATCATTTATATAAGTCTTTCCAGGTTTGTTTTTTTTGTAATCTTCTTGTTCATTTCTTATGACACAATAGTATTCCATTATAATCATATATCCCAACTTGTTCACCCATTATCCAGGTGATGGATATTCCTTCAGTTTCCAATTCTTTGCCACCACAAAAAGAGCTGCCATAAATATTTTTGTACAAGTGGGCCTTTTTCTCCTGTCTTTTATTTCTTTGGGATATAGACCTAGTAGTGGTATTGCTGAGTCAAAGGGTACGGCCCTTTGGGCATGGTTCCAAATTGCTTTCCAGAATAGTTGGATCAGTTCAAAGATCCACCAATAGTATATTAGTGTCCCAATTTCCCCATATCCCCTCCAACATTTATCATTTTCCCTTTCTGTCATATCTGACAGTCTGATAGGTATGAAATATTACCTCACAGTTGTTTCAATTTGTATTTCTCTAATTAATAGTGATTTGGAGCGTTTTTTCATATGACTAAAGTTAGTTTTAATTTCTTCATCTGAGAACTGTCTTTGACTATTTGTCAATTGGAGAATGCTTTGTATTCTTATACACTCAGTTCTCTATGCATTTGAAAAACAAGGCCATTGTCAGTGATAGTTGCTATAGAAAATTTTCCCATTTCTAATCTTGGTTATATTGGTTTTGTTTGTGCAAAACCTTTTTACCTTAATGTAGTCAAAGTTATCTGTCTTATGTCTCACAATTTTCCTTATATCTTGTTTGGATGTAAGTTCTTCCCTTATTCATAGAGTTGACAGGTAAACTATTCCATGTTCCTCTAACTTGTTTATGACATTATATTCCAGGCTTTACAAATATTATTTCATCCTGTCCTAACAGCAACCCTGGGAGGTACGTGCTATTATTATCTCCATTGGATAGTTGAGGAATCTTAGACAGACAGAGGTTAAGTGACTTGCCCAGGATCACACTCTAATATGTGTTTGAGGCTGGATTTGACCTTACTTTTCCTGATATCAAGTCTATTTTAATCTTTATCTGTTATGTTACCTAGTTTATTCAAAGGAAGATAGCAGAAGGTATTTACTACCAGATGGAAGAAATAATTGAAACCTCTCCCCAGGCCAATTTAGATTTTAGGAGTTGAGTTCATGTTGTTTCTAATCAGGAATTTTAAAAATTAAATTAGTTTTTCTACTAAACGTACTATATTTTTAGAGGTTTATTAAAGATTAGTAGAAATCAAGGATAAAGAAATACAAAACAAGAAGTCACGTGTCTAGAGCATTAGCCCATTCACAATTCACTTACTACATCTTGAGAGCCGCATGTGCTTAGAAGCGGAAGCAGAGAGGCTCAAATAGGCTGTACAGTCAGTTTAAATACAAATTTTGTTCTTGTACTCAGGTGAGATTACAGGGAATTCTGGGAACTGCCAAGGACTTCTGGGGATTGAAGTCTGGGGTTCAGATTTCCATTTTTACAGAATCCCAGTCACAAAAAGTCAGACTTGATTCTGAATGGAATGTACCCGTGTATATTTTCTAAGATTTGTTTCAAGCCTTATATTTCTGAAGTGAACCAACTTGTCCAAACCAGCTTGGACTTCCTCCCACAACACTTTTGAGATAGGAAGTGTGGCATAATTAAAAGAGTGGATCCCATAAACTGTAAGAGTTAAAATGGTTGAGGTTGTAAACTGTAGTGAGTAAAATAGTGGAAGACTTTTAAATTGTAGTAGATATAAGAGTGGGTGAGTAAATTGTGACCTCAGAAAATATGTTTTCACTACAGTGTCTTGTTTTAAAATCAAATATAAGGTGGTCGTCAGGGAAATATTCCCAATTACGAATATACCCAAGTCAACTGGGTTTTATAGAGAATTTAATTAATAATACAATGAGGAATCAAAGAAAGAGAGAGAGATTGAAAAAGGAAATAAATGAGAAAAGAATAGGCTGGTCCAGGCAGCCCTGGCCAACCCAGGCCTAAGCCCTAAAAGAAAAAATCAGTCAGTCCTTAATCACTCACCATAAGATCTGTTCAAGTGAGGATTCAGGGGGACAGAGTCTCCCCAGAGGGAGTTCCAGACAGAGTCAGCCTCCCTTGACAGACCTCCTTAGAGATTGTCCTTCTCTCAACAACCTCCTTAGAGACTGTCTCTCAAGAGACTCTATCTTTTTCAACAGTCTGTCCTTTTCTTATATAGGGGGTTTTCTCCTATGTCACCTCCCCTAAGTTCTTCCATCTACCAATCACAGTAGATGTTTTCCAAAGGACAGCCCATTCTGAATTCACACCTGAGTAGACTAATCCTTTTAGTAATCCACACCTGAGTAGGCTAGAATCTCTAAGTAAGTTTTTTCCTCTTTGCTCCTTGTAAGTTCAGAAGTTGCCTGACCTTTATAGGTACTTAGCATCCCTTTGTATTAATTCTAAAAATAGGCATGGCTTAAGTATGGGTTTAAGTATTTTTTCATTGTTCAGCAAGGAGTTTTCTCCCCTAAAGCAGGCTTAAGTACGGGTGGAGTAGAGGTCTTCACATTTTTGATCTAAGTAGAGTTCTCACTATCCAAATGGGGAATGTTCCCAGTAGGGAATTGTCCCAATGGAGAATTCCCCAATGGGGAATTTTTTAAACATTCACTAGTCTGAGAAATTTCAAGATTCACAGAAGCTTGAGTTTTTCCCTTTTAAAGTCAGTGATTAAAATTGAACAGTATGTGTGTGTCCAGAGTAGAGAAGCTCCTTAGTGAGTAAGGGAGAGAGGGAAGTACAATAGATCTGGTGCCAGTTTTTGTTGTAGTTTTTGGTGTCTGAGTAGAAGAGCCCCTTCTTGTGGAAGGGAGATGTTAAGGACCCCAACCACTTTAGAGCTAGTAGACTAGGGCTGCTGCACATGAACCAAGTCAAATAATTTTGGATTCAGTCCTAAAGAATGAGGATGGCAGGAAACCAGAGTCTATAAGAGGATCAACAGTGTGTGTGTGTCTTAGGTTGTCCTGTTGAGGAAGTTTCTCATTGGCTCTTACTAGCTGTGCTGTGTTGTCTAACTCACTGTAATCTGGCTTAATTTCTTACTACAGTTTGTGATGGAATAGTGTAAAAATTAAAATAGGTTTTACCAGTAAATGTAAGGGGGAAAATTGGTTTGACAAATGTAAGAGATAAAAATATAAGATTGTGATTGCTGTTTATAAAATTAACTCTTAAGTCAGTCTGTTAGCTGCTCTTAATAATTTAATTTAATAGAGATATAGTAAAAGAGGAAAATGTAGGAAGGGAGTAAAAAGTATTGCCTAGCTAGATACCCTATAATTTCTGTCAGACGAAGTCCAGTTTACCACCCAGCAAGGGCTCCCTCAAGTCCTGATTGTGAAGAGTGAATCAAACTCTCTTTGTCTATCAATCGGCAACTTTTAAATTAATAAATCAAAACCTTATTTACCCCTACTTAGTACCTTACCAGTCACTAAGTATGAGAGTTCACAAGTCACTTGCTAGAGTGGGTAACAATTGCAGAGGCCACTTCCTTGTCCTTGGGCAGTGCTAGGCAAATTGAAAGACTGAGATTGGTTCCTGTAAAGTGGGGAAGGGACAGGAAGTGATATGGAAAAAGGACCATAAAAATTCTTGAACTTCTCATCCAAGAGATTTCTCCCTTGAATTTCTCCTTTGGAGTTTGTCTTTGGTGCATCTGAGTTGGTGAGCTGAACTGAAGGAGGAAACTCTTTCCCTGGATTTTGTGTTGGCTTGCTGAGTGAGTAGTTAGCCTTCCTTTCCTGGCTTTTGGAAAGATTGGTTCTGGAGATTCCTGCCTTGGCTTTGGAAGAGGCTGCATTGGTGTAATCCTGGTTGAAGTCACTGCCAGGACTTCCAGCTGAGGACTAACAGGAAAATCCACTTGGAGACAGTCTTGGGGAAACCCTGCTGTCATTTCCAGACAGTTCTCCACTCTCTCACCATTTACTCTTCAACTGAATCCTCCTTTGTAAAAAGAAAAAAAAAAGACCAGTTAAGCAAAAACAGTAGATACCAAGTCTGTTTGGATCCAGGCACAGATTATTGTACTTTTCCCTTTCCATTTCCCACTAAGGGACTTCTTTACTGTGGACAAACACATGTTGGTCAGTTTTAATCATTGACTTTAAAGATTCAAATCTCAGAAAACTTAATGGTTACAGAGATTCCAGAGCACGTAGGACTTTTCTCACAAGTTTGGCGATTGACTAGAAGTCACCCTTTCACCCTTAAATGAGAAACCAATTTGAATCATTAAATGTGTTAAAAGGAGTAATGTGTAATAAGGTCAGCAGAGAGAGTTAGGGAGAATGAGAGCATGTGTGTGTGTGTGTGTGTGACAGAGAGAGAGAGAGAGAGAGAGAGAGAGAGAACGAGAACAGCAGTGTACAATAAAATAAATGTAGTGAACGTTTTTTTGGAATGAAGATTTCTTTCAGAATTCTTAAAGTCAAATTGCCATTATGCACATTTATGTAAAATAAGAATTCTTGTATTCTTGTCTACTGCCACTGGGCAGGCTTGGGAGTATTATTTTCCCTTTGTCCATTTCAGTCTCTTCCTAGATCCCTTATGTTTTCTTTTGGAGGACAGAGATAGTTTGAAGCACTTGCCTTTTAAGAGAACCTTGCTCTAGCAAACAATGAATTAATAATTTTTGCCTAGGTAGATCATCCCAGATTTACTTGGAAACTTTTCTCTGTAATTTTAGGTAGTTTAAGACTACAGGTTGTTAATAAAAGCACTGAAGCTTGGATCCCCCAGATTAGAATCAAGTCTGATTACCAGAAGAGTTTATTTTTTCCTGATCTATTTAAATTCTTGGGCATTTAATCTAGTTGTGGATGTCCTTACATTGGTATTCTCTGTATGAAAAGTTATATACTCCTGAAAAAATGATTAAAATTGATCTTATCTTTCTCTAGAGAAAGATGGATTTCAAGTGTTATTGAAAAGAATAAATAAATAGATTAGGAAACATAGATTTTGGATTTAGCCAACCACCTTTTAGGATGATATAAGGTGAAGCTATAAGAAAAAAAAGACAACTGACAAACTCCTTACGTTCTCAGAAGAGGACGGATCTGTCTCCTCTCAGCAGAATTCTGTCATTGATCAGAGCAGCAATCAAAGGAAGTTTCTTACTTTTCCACACTTACTCTATCCCTTTTCAGTCTCCTGTTTTTTCTGGTATTGCTGTTGTGTCACAGAATAGGTGTGTCCCTACTCTATCTTTTGTATAGCAATTCAAAAGCTGTCACTGAGGCAGAAACTATTCCCTCTAATGTAGAATCCATGATAATGCCCTCGTCTTTGATTGTGAATACTACAAATTATAGGAAATTATGCAATTATTTTGAAACTTTTCTTTGACATGTAGGAACTGGTCCTATTGTGGTTTTTACCTCCATTTGCTGCTTAGAGAGTGTGACTTCATTTCAACATTGAGTTAATCCCTTTCAGAGTTTTAGTATAGTTTTTGGCCACTAGATGGCACTCAGACTATTCATACGTAACCATTTCTCTTTCCTATAGTTCATAAGTCAAAGTTTAGGGATGTGATCTGGGGTAGCTAGGTGATACAGGAAAACTCATCTTTCTGAGTTCAAATCTGATCTCACACACTTGTTAGCTGTGTGACCTTGAGCAAGTCACTTAAACCTGTTTGCCTCGGTCTCCTTATCTGTAAAATGACAAATCACTCCAGTGTCTTTGCCAAGAAAACCCCAAATGGGGTCAAGAAGTAGAATAACTGAAGACACACAGTCCCTTTCTTTCCTGATCTTTGCGGCCCCTTCCTGCATTTGGATGCTTCTTTCCTCATTCACTAAGTCAGACAACAACATTTATTAAGTGCTTGCTACACTTCAAGATATGCCTTCCATTCTCCTCCCAACAATTTTTTTTCTTGTTACTGAATAAATTGTTCTTTGGGTTCTGCTCACTTCCCTCAGTGATGGTGATATGGGCAAGGTGATTGAGTTTTGTCCAAAGAATTGATTGATGGCTCAAAGTGACTCCAGACATAATCTAACTGTGTGACCCTGGGTAAGTCACTTAACCCCTAATGCTTCCCCCTTACCTCTCTTCTGCCTTGGAGCCAATACATAATATTGATTGTAAGACAGAAGGCAAGGGTTTACAAAAAAAATCTACATGTAAGCAATTTCTAGCTTGGAGAGAAAGATGTTGAAATTGACAGTCTCTTGTCAACCTTGAATAATACAGAAACACCAAAGTAATTAGAAAGAGCAAATCTTTAATCAGGACAAAGGAGACAATGCACTAAAGCACACCACACAAAGACATGTGCAAAATACCACACAGAGACAAGCTCTGGGACTCTGGGAACACTGTCTCCTGGAAAATGTATCTCAAAGGGGTTTTCCAATGGGCTGAAGAACTTGGGGGTCTTTTATCCCTTTTGGGAAATGAAGGAAAGGAAACACACACTGACTGGTTACTTAGAGGCTTGGGAAAGAGGTTGTAGCCTGGAGTACCAGGGAGTGGACTAAGAGAAGCTAAGACAACAAAAAGCTTTTAAAGATTTGAGTATCTCTATCACTCATTATGCTTAATGGATGCTTATTGGTCCATTGTTCAGTCTTAGACCAAGGGTCAGTCTGGGAGTTCCTTGAAGGCAAGTTCCCAAGGGACAAAGGTAAATTTGGGGGGTTCATAGAACAAGGTTCTTCTCCCTTGCCTTCTAGGTGACTCTTTGCTTCAAAAAGATTTTGGGTAACATTTATAGGAATTTGAAGTAAGATAAGATCACAATAAGTTAAAATACAGTTTTGGGTTAATATTCTAGAATAGTCTCTGTTCCGTTGCTTCCTGGTGTAAACCTCAAATGGTAATACCTGGTGATACCTCAAATGGTATCTTATGATCAGTATTATAACTTGGAGTTTCAAAAGAGAAAGATATTGTTCCCAGGTGATTCATGGCACTTTTCACTTCAGGTGTGTGGAAAGGCAATTCTCCTATGTAGAGGAGAGTTGAATTTGGTTATCACCTTTATTCCTTTTCAAAGGCAGGTCCTAGTCTTTGCTCTTCCCACTTTCTCAGTGTCATAAACCTGGAAGGGGTTTTAGACTGGAGCCCTAGTATTTCTTTTTTTTTTTTAACCCTTACCTTCCGTTTTAGAGTCAATACTGTGTATTGGCTCCAAGGCAGAAGAGTGGTAAGGGCTAGGCACTGGGGGTCAAGTGACTTGCCCAGAGTCACACAGCTGGGAAGTGGCTGAGGCTGGATTTAAACCTAGGACCTCCTGTCTCTAGGCCTGGTTCTCAATCCACTGAGCTACCCAGCTGCCCCCTCTAGTATTTCTTGATATTTATAGAGAAACTAAAAAGAAATGCTTTTATTTCTAAACCCCTTATTCTTATCTTCCATCTTAGAATCAATACTTGTATTGGTTCCAAGCAGAATCTCAAGAGATTCTTCCCAAGCGATCCTCATCAGAGATCCTCCAAAAGGATTTTTTTCTCAAGAGAGTCTGCTTTTTCTTATATAGGGGTTTTTCTCCTATGTAACCTCCCCCAAGTCCTTACATCTACCAATCACTGTAGACGTTTTCCAAAGGACTACCCATCTGAATTCCTGCTAAGTCGACTAATCTCCTCATTATGTCTGATCCAATGAAAACACAGCTGAGTCAACTAATCTCATTAAGAGAAAACTTGCCCGACCCTTTTAGGTACCTAGCATCTCATTGTATCAATTCTAAAAAACAGGCATGGCTCAAAGAACTCCTTGCCTTATTATAAGCATGGGTCCAAGTACTTTCATTGTTTAGCAAGGAGTTTTCTCCCCTAAAGCAGTCTTAAGTACGGGTGGAGCAGAGGTCCTCCCATAGCAAGGATTTTTCTCCTCTAAAGCAGTCTTAAGTATGGGTGGAGCAGAGGTCCTCCCATTTCTGATCCTGGCGAGTTCTCACATCAAAATGGGGAATGTTTTCCAGTAGGGAATTTGTTCCAATGGAGGATTCCTCAATGTGGAAATTTTTAACATTCACAAGTCTGAGAAATTTCAAGATTTACACCAGTAAGGGTTAGACAATGGGGGTTAAGTGACTTGCTTGGGGTCACACAGCTAGAAAGTATCTGTGGTCAGCTTTGAACCCAGGACCTCCCAGTATCCCAGCCTGGCTGGGACCATTGAGACACCTAGCTGCTCCCTAGTATTTTTATTTTTTAATTTTGCTTATATACCTTCCAAAAATTAGCCTCTGAATTGAGCATGATCATTTGATCATTAACATTTGACTTTTTCATATTTTTATCACACTGTGGCTCATATGAAATTTGAAATTTACTAAAACCACATCCTTTTCTTTACAAAACTTTAATCTATTGATGTTTTTTGTTTTTGACCATCTTAATTTCTGAAAGCATGTCCCTTCTCTCTTTGAACAAAGAATAAATAAAAGAATGAACAAAGTAAACAGCTTAGCAAAACTCGCCAGAACGTCAACCATTGTTATATGATTTTAAAAATGAGAGTGGAAAACAAAATCACAGTACTAAATATGAAAAAGGTGATTACAACACTAATGAAGATGAAAATAAAGCAATTATGTTATTTTGAACAGTTAAGTGCCAATAAATTTAACAATCTAAGTGAAATGGAAGAATACTTCCATTGTCCAAATTAATGGAAGAGGAAATAGAATATCTAAATAAACCTATTTTAGAAAAAGAAATTGAACAGGCCATAAATGAGCTTCCTAAGAAAAAAATCATTAGGACCAGATGGATTTACTTGTGGATTCTACCAAAAAATTCCAATATTAAGCAAATTATTTGGAATAATAGACAACGAAGGAGTCCTATCAAACTCCTTTTATGAAACAAATATGGTACTGATACCTGAACAAGGAAAAGCAAAGATAGTAAAAGAAAATTGTAGACCGATTTCATTCATGAATATTGATGCAAATATCCCCAATAAAATACTAACTTGGGAGGCTAAACCAAAATATCACAGAGATTATACATTGTTACCAAATGGGGTCTATATCAGCAATGCAGGGCTGCTTCAATATAAGGAAAACTATTAAAATGATTGATTATGTCAAGAACAAAATCAATAAAAATCATATGATTATCTTAAGAGATGCAGAAAAAGTTTTGGACAAAATGTAGCACTCATTCCTATTAAAACACTTGAAATATAAATATATAGGTATAAACAGATATAATAGTGGTATTAAGGTATAATAGTGGGTATAAGTTGATTTTTCCTTAAAATGGTCAGAAGCATCTACCTGAAACTGTCAACAAGCATTCTTTATAATGGCATTAAGCTAGAAACCTCAATGAGATCAGGACTAATGTAAGGTTGCCCATTACTATCATCACTATTCTTTAATATTGTACTAAAAGTGCTAGCTATAGATATAGCTAAGGCAAGAAAAAGAAACTGAAGAAATTAGAATAGTCAATGAGAAAATAAAACTATCAATCTTTGCAGATGATATGATGGTACACTTGGAAAATTCTAGAAATCAACAAAATATTAGTTGGAAAAGTGAAAGTTTTAGTGAAATATTAGGATATAAAATAAACCCATATATCATCAGTATTTCTATATCAACAAGGACCTTCAAGAAGAGATAGTAAGAAATATTTCACTTAAAATAAATATAGACAATATAAAATACCTGGGAGAATATCTGCTTAGATAAATCAAGGAACTATGTGAACCTAATTATAAAACACTTTTTATACAAATAAAGTCAGATTTAAATAATTGGAGACATATTAATTTTAATGGGTGGGCCAAGCCAATGTAATTAAAATTATAATTCTACCTTTAAAAAATCTACTTATTCAATGACATCTCAATTAAACTACCAAAATATTTTATTGAGCTGGAAAAAATAATAACAAAATAAATTTGGAAAAACAAAAAAGTTAAAGAATATCAAGGGCATTAATGAAAAAAAATTGAGGGAGATCTAGCAGTACCAGATCTTAAACTGTACTATAAGGTATAAGTATCAAAACTATCTGGTACTGGCTAAGAAATAGAATGGTGGATCAGTGGAATAGAGCAGGCATATAATATGCAGTAGTAAATGACCATAATAACTTCACCTTTGATAAATACATCTAACCTTTGTCTTCTAACCTTTGGTAAAAATTTGGTAAAAAAAATTGCTGGGAAAACTAAAAAGCAGTCTGGCAGAAATTAGAGTTATACAGCTGGGTAGCTCAGTGGATTGAGAGCCAGGGCTAGAGATGGAAGGTCCTGGGTTCAAATCTAGCCTCAGACACTTCCCAGCTGTGTAATCCTGGGCAAGTCACTTGACCCCCATTGCCTAACCCTTAACCCTCTTCTGCCTTGGAACCAATACACCATATTGATTCCAAGATGGAAGGTAAGGGTTAAAAAAAAAGTTAGGAAATAATTCAAGCTATATGATTTATTGGCAAAACAGGCATAATAAAAAGGCCATTCAGTCCAAAAGATTCTGAATACAGAGTGAGACACATTTTTATGTGTTAAAAACATTTAATCTAATAATACCAACTAGCTAAAAGAAAACAGTTAATAGGATACAAACCAGGATACAAAATTAGGTAATCTGATTTCTAATTATTGGAAGGATTAGAGACTTTCCAAGTTGGGAAGTGGGGAAGAATGAATTTCATTTGAGTTTGGAGTGGGCCAAGTAGGTTTTGAGTCATTTTTCTCTACAAATGAGAAATGCTATTTAATGCATCCGCCTGCTTTTATGGAACAATAGATGGCTGATTTGCAGAAAAATAACAAGATGGTGGATAATATATGTGGCAGCACAAGATGGAATCTAATCAATTCTTTCAGTTCCCATACTAAATCAATTCCATTTTGTACTTAGCCTTCACTGCATTTTTTTCAACACATAGAGGACCAAATTAAAGTGTCAAATGCTTATCTTTGCCATGCCACCATCCAGTGTCTGTGTGAGGTTGTCAGGGAGGCAAGAGGGAAATGAGGGGATAGAGGCTGATAATCACAAAATAATAATATTCACAACAAAAGCACTACTGATTCATTCCTCTCATTAACTCTTTCTCATTGTCTTCCTCTCCATAGACCTGCCAGATCTTTAGGATAAAAAAAAAGCATTTCACTTTTATATCACTTCTATTTCCACATCTATTCTTCCCTCCTGAGAATTAGGATCTGTCCATCCCAATCTGCTTTTTAGACTCCTTCCAACAGTTGTTTTCTCCCATTGATAATGGGATAATTTTTGTAAAGTGCTTAACAGAGTACCTGGCATTAACTAGATGCTTAAAAATGCTTATTCTTTTCTTTTCTCCTTCCTGTCTATTATAATATAACCCAGAGAGCCAATCCTTAGAACAAACAATAAAAGAGAAAGAGGAAAAAAATTCAGTAAAACTAATCAACAGGTACCATTTCTGACTATACATAGTATTCCATACCCATAGACCCCTCTCTTTCCACAAAGAAAGGAGTATAGCCCTTTTCTGTGACTTAGCTTAATTATCAATCAAAATTGTCCTTTCTACTTGAAGAGGACCAAAATTAAGTTTCTGTGTTGGGGTCAATGTACAATATGTGTGACTATAACTGATCATGATATGGGAGTACAGGCCTCCCCTAGGCACCCCCAAACCCTAGATTGTTGGCTAAGTCAGAGGGTACATAAAAGACTCAGTTTTCCTTGCATTCCTGCAGTGCTAGGGAAGGTGACTTTGAGCTGAGAAAAAGATTCCCTCTGGTCTGTCCTCTCATTCTTGATGAGCATCGATAGGCACCTTCCAGCTCTCTCCTGATAAACATCTTTTTTATATCCCAGATATCTGATTATCCCCTAAACTGAAGAGTTCACCCCCTTTTGACTGTGAGACATAGGACATAACCACATGGCCCATCTCGGGTTCCAGAGACCCAGTAACATGTCATCATTATCCTATCTCTAGTCACATAGGCCCTTTTGTTGAAAGGTGTTGACTGGAAAAAAACCCTATTAAATAGTCAGAAAAGTCACTCTTTAATTAAGGAAAGAGTTATAGGGCTGAGTTTGGCCTCTACACAGAGCTGCTAGCTACACACCTACACAGAGTCTGTGGGTTGAACTATGGATGCTCTGGACACCAACTCCTGGGAAAGCCAACCACGCTAGATTGGACAAGGAACAAAAGAATCTCGGGAGCCTCTATACCTGGGGAATCCAGGGGCAGGGAAATATGATTGACATTACAATGGTTCCTAGGAAATGGTGTGATTGCCAAAATGTGGTTGCCAAGACTGTGAATGTTAAAAACTGTAAATGCCAAACTCAATAAAGGTTTTGGCCAAACTGTAAAGGATAATTTTTAATGTTTTGACTTAAAATCTAAAATAAGTGGTTGCCATGGGAAATTCCCAAAATATGAAAATATATGTCAGCTGGGATTTATGGAGATTTTTAATTAATATAAATGAAGGAATTAAGGGGAGAAGAGAGAGAGAGAGAGAAAGAGAGAATAGTAGAAAGGGCTTAGGCCAAATGGCCTAGGCCTGAGCCTAAGGGAGAGCGAGTTAGTCTTTATCACTCACCACAAGATGGTCTTCAAGCAAGCTTCAAACCTTTGAACTCCAACTCCAACTAACTTCCAATCCAAAAACTTCGAACTCAATTTTGAACTCCCCTTCCTTTTAAAGAAATTTTCTCTTGTGTCACCTCCCCTAAATTTTCACATCTACCAAACACAGTAGACGCTTTTTCCCAGGACTGCCCATTCTCAGTTCACATTTTCTTTTGTTATCATCTTCTCTGCTTAGATTAAATCCTCTGAGTACTTCACACCTCTTTTTGTTAAGCTTGCCTTTTGTAAGTTGACCTTTTACTGATTAATTTAACCTTTATAGGTATTTAACATCTTTTTGTATTAGATCTAAAAATAGACCCAGCTTAAGGTTCTAACTTTATTATAAGTATGAGTTAGGGACCTTTCATTGTTCAATCAGGAGTTCATAACTTTATCTTCCCCTAAGGCACTATCTCAGTAGGATGGAGTAATTTTAAAAGATTTCAATATATTCCTGATCAAGTACCTCCATTGTTAAAAATGGGGAATAGCTTAATCAAATCTTCTGAAGTAGAGTCTGAGCAGTTTTAAGATTCACAATGGGAATGTTCAAACTATACTGGCAGGATACAATCAAGCTTGGGAAAGGAATCATAGTCAGAGGCTAGGGTCTAAGGGAAGGGGCTGCTTATAATGGATACTAAAAGGATGGTCCCTGCCCAGGTGTGGGTCTTCTTGGGAAAGGGTCTCTGATACAATAGTGAAGACTACCTAAGACAAAAAGGGTACTTAGTATATGCTTAGCTCCACCTAACTGGGATTGTCATTTACCTTGGGGTCCATTATTCAGTCTGAAACTGCTAGCCTGAGATTCCCTTCAGGGTGGATTCTCATGGGAACAGGGAACAAGTACAAGCTTTGGGGTCTCTAACTTACAAGCTAGTCCTAAAACTTGGGGCTCATCAGATCTTACTAGGTTACAAATTTGGGGTTTCTAGATTCTGTGTTGACAAGGGGTATAAAAAGTCCAGAACACATCTCTTTTAAGAGGCATCATTCTACTTGTTCTGCCTCCTTCAGTTATCCAATTTAACTTGACCATTTGACTTACATTCAAATGAATAAACCTCTTTTATTTTTAAGCAAACTATTGGAGACTGTCATTCTTGACAAGAGCAACCTGTTCAAATTCAAGGTTTTACCTCAAAGCTCTCCCACAACAATTCAAGTTTGGAAGGCTCTACTACAAGTCAGACACAAATAGCCCATATGAACATAATTTGGGGTGGCAATGTCTCGAAATTTGCACAACTTATTTTTGTTGAGCTGCTGACAGTCTTTGCTCATAGAGCAGAGCACCTTCTTTGATGAGGACATGCCATGCTGGATGGTGCTGTGCCAATGTCTCTGATGTTTCATGATTGATACCAAAGTTCCTCAGGGAGACCTTAAGAGTGTTCTTATATTGCTTCTTCTGAATTTGGTGTGAATGCTTGCTTTGTGTGAGTCCTCCATAAAACAATTTTTTTTGGCAAATGTGTTTGGCATTCAAACATGGCTAGTCCATCAGAGTTGTGCTCTGCAGTAGAATTTGAATGCTTGAAAGGTCAGTTCAAGAAAAAAACCTCAGTGTTTGGTACCTTGTCATACCAAGTGATTTTCAGAATCTTCCTAAGAATTCAAATGGAGGCAGTTACATTTTCTGGCATACCACTGGTAGACCGTCCTGGTTTGATAAGCATACATCCATGAGGTCAGCATAGTGATGCTGTAGACCTTCAGTTTGGTAGGCAGCCCAAGACTTCTTCTCTTTCACACTTTACTTGGGAGTTAGGACTGGCAATGTGTGCTTCAATTTTGTTGTGTGCATGTATATCACTGAAGGTATATTCTATAGCTTCTTGGAGCCATAGGTGAAAGTTGGCTGGTTGTTGGACATTAGCTATGGAAAGCACCCCTGAAAAAAGTGCTCAGCAGTCCTTAGAACATAGGTGCTTGTCTTTCCTGAACCCCCCATGCACCAACCACCCTATGTATTATTTTCTGTTTGTGTTTATTTCAAATTTCATCTTTACAATTTCTTATGATATAGTCTGTAAGCACATATTTCTGGATCCTACTAGTCAGACTCACTCAAAGTCAGGTGGCCCAAGAGAAAAGAGCTCAGGATCTAACCCCTTATTGTAGTAAGGAGGAAATGTATCTTATAGGGATCCTTTTATCTTCACCTGCTTGCTCTCTCCTGTTTCAGGTAGGTCTGTTTCCCAGAGGGAAGAGATAGGCTTTTTTTCTCTTTACCTCCTACTCTTTTCCCATGGACCCTGCCTGCACAAAAGAGGACTAGTAAGTGTTGGCTAGTGTAAGGGTGGAAAAGGGGCTATTTATCATAAAAAGGTTGGACTGGATTATATTTAAAATAGGGTCACCAGGAATTTATATTAATTCTTTTTTTTTTTTTTTAATAAACCCTTACCTTCCGTCTTGGAGTCAATACTGTGTATTGGCTCCAAGGCAGAAGAGTGGTAAGGGCTAGGCAATGGGGGTCAAGTGACTTTCCCAGGGTCACACAGCTAGGAAGTGGCTGAGGCCAGATTTGAACCTAGGACCTCCCGTCTCTAGGACTGGCTCTTAATCCACTGAGCTACCCAGCTGCCCCCATTTATATTAATTCTAAAGAGATTTATTTACAATTTATTTACAAAATATAGAAAGAGTGAAGTAAGAAAACCAGAGAGAGGATAGGGTAAGATATCTAGCCTAAGCACTAAGTAATTTACTCCTAGTCCCTGGCTCAACTCAGACAAGGAGAGTTAGTCCTTAGGCCTTGGCAAAGCCGAGGACATGGGAAAGTCTCTCCTGAGGCTAGTCTCTTCAGAAAATCCAATTTAAAAGGAGTCAGCCTTTCACTCACCACATCTCGGGTCCAGTCAGTAGATTCTTCTCCAGCCTCCACTCCAAAGAAAGAAAGAACTGTCAGTTGGACTCCACTCAGGAAGTTGCAACTACCTTTTAAAGACACTTTCTCTTGGGTCACTTCCTATGCCTTCCCCTAATTCTATGTCTGCCAATAACAGTTGAAGTCCTGCTTTAGGATTGCCCAGGAGGCAGTCAGTCAATTCTGATTCATCACCCACTATTGCACACATGGGTCACAGACCTCCCCAATTCATGTGTGAATGGGGTGTTTATACCTTTGGTGATTAAATCTAAAAATGGGCAGATCTTCCCACTCAACTTTAAGCAGGGTGCTTACACTTTTGCTGATTTAATCTAAAAATAGGCAGGGGTTACAGTTTAATCTTCACATTCAAGGGAGAGGTAATTATTTTCATTTTCACAATCAGGGGAGAGTTAAATTTAATCTTCACAATAGTGATGGCTAATCTGGACTCTGTTTGGGGCCTGATTGTGGGACTTTAAAAACTAAACAGAATAATTCCTAATTTAACTTAGAGGCAATAGCAAAACACTAGATTGATTAAGTAGGTGTCAACTGTTTTTATGGACCCCCCACCCCCAATTTGCCCCTGTCCCTTGGGAACTTGCCTTAAGGGAAGTCCCAGACTGACCATGTCTTAGACAGAACAATAAACCTTAAAGTACCTAATGATCTCATTTTAGATAGAATTAATAGCTATAATAAAATCTCAAGTACCCTTTTGTCTTGGAAGTTGATCCCGTGGTATCAGAGGCCTCTCCCAGGTAAGTCCAACCATTGGCCTCCTTCCCTTGTGTCCATTGTAAAGCCTCTAAATAGAACCTTCCTACCCTATATTTCCCAAAAGGTTAACAAGACCCCAAGTTCTTCAGATCATTGGAAAATCTCCTTCTGAGGGGCTTTTCCCCAGGGACATTGTTCCCAGAGTCCCAGAGATTGAGCTCTGTGTAGTATCTAGTGTTTGACTCTATGTAGTGGCCAATCTGAGCAATTGCCTTCCTTATCCTGATTAAAGACGTGTTCTTTCTAACTGCCTTAGTGGTTCTATGTTTTTCCAGGTTGACAAAGGATAGTCACATGATCAGATCTTCACTTGTGGAAAATTACTTTGACAATAGTATGTATCATGGTTGGAGTGAGGAAAGACTTGAGGCATAGAAACTAATTAAGAAGTGAAAAATGATTAGCCCTAAGCTAGATTGCTACATATGAGTGAACAGAAAAGATTGGATATGAGCAAGATAAAACTGTAAGATCTGTCAATTCATTGGTTGTAAGAGGTAAGAGAGAAAAGGAACTGAGGAGGAGATGGGAAGGGTGATGATACCCTCTGTAGAAATAAGGGAGTTTGGAAGAAGGAAGAAAAAGCCTCTGGAATGAGTGAAAAGAGATGAATAGAAGAGGAGAGATAGTCTTTACAAGAAGTTAAAGTATTGATAAAAAAAGGTAGCTAGAGACTGTTATGGGGTGTAGATGTGTACCCCTGGGGTTCAGGAAGGATACCTTTTGCAAGAATGCAAGACTCCAAATTTTAGCTTAAAAGTAAAGAGAGATTTATTAGTAATGTTGCATTTTTGGCAAGCAAGACAGCATGAGTAGAGCAACCTGGGAGGTTGCTCCCTGAATGCCTCAGTTCTGGGGTTTTTATATTCAATGAAGACTTGACTCTGGGGCAAGGGGTTGGGGAGGAGTTTTCCCTGAAGGCATAGGGGTGGTTCTCATGATTTGGACCTATAGGACAATCAAAGGAGGATAATCCTCTCAAGGTCAGATATTTTGGGTTGGGAGTCAGAGGGTGTAAGGAAGCAAAGGAATTTCCCTGATAATAGTTTGTCTGAGTTTCTGGGGGTACAATGCCCATGACAGAGACCAGATACCATAGGCAAACCATGACCCGCAAACTTGCCTTCCAAAGGGGGACAGGAAGCTGGATTCTTTGGAACCACAGATTAGAGAAAGCATATGGATCTGGCTTGGGGCTGACTCACTCAGCTTGAGGAGGAGGCAGTGTCTAAGAGCCAGCTGGCCACATGTGGCGTGTGCTTCTGTCTTTCTTTCTCTGGCCCACTTTTTGCTATTTAATAAATGGTTATAAAATTTAGATATTGTCTCCTTAGTATTTTAATCATAACAATTTATTTCACTCTTCATTATTTCATGTAGATCTTTTCAAATTCTTAAAAAAATTAAGCTGTGCATCATTTTTTATGGTGTAGTAGTAGTATTCCATTACAATCATATACCACAGTTTGTTCACCCATCCCCTCAAATTCTAGTTCTTTGCCACTAAAAAGAGAACTGCTATAAAATTTTTGGAACATATAGGTTCTTTTTCTTTTCCTCTGATCTCCTTGGGAAATAGACACAATAATAGTATTGCTGGATCTAAGGGTATACATCATCTTATAATTCTCTGGGCATAATCCCAAATTGCTTTCCAAAATGGTTGGATCAGTTAACATTTCCATCATCAGTGTATTAATGTTCCCATTATTCCACATTCCCTCCAACATTTGTCATTTTGCACTTTTATCATTTTAGCAAATCTAATAGGTGTGAGATGATACCTCAAATTGGTTTGATTTTCATTTCTCTAATCAATAGAGATTTAAGCATTTTTATATGCCCCTATATGGCTTTGATTTATTCATTCCAAAACTGTCTGTTCATATATTTTGACTTTATTAATTGTGAGAATGGCTCCTATTCTTATAAATTTGACAAAGTTCTCTATATGTTTTAGATATAAGACTTTATCTAATAAACTGTAATATTCCCTCCCCACCAATTTACTACTCTCTAATCTTGGCTACATTAGTTTTATTTGTACAAAAACTTTTACATTTAATAAGCAAAATGTCCATTTTATATCTCATAATGCTCTCGAACTCCATAAGTCTGATAGGCAATATGTTCTAATTTGCTTATGCTTTCTCCCTTAATGTTTAGATAATGTATCCATTTTGCTCTTATCTTGATGAACAATATAATATAATGGTAACTAGTTTCTGCCAAATTGCTTTCCAATTGAATTAAGAATTTGCCCCAGATCATGAGTTCTTTTCCCCAAAATGTGGATTCATACTTTCATCAAATATAAGATTACTATAATCCTTTACTACTATTTGTTGTATGTCTGTTCTGTTCCATTGATTGACCTTTCTATTAGTCAATATCAGATTTAATTTTTTTATTGCTTTTTAATATAGTTTAAAATCTGGCATTGTTAGACCTTCTTTTACATTTTATCATTATTAATTCCTTTGATATTCTTGATCTTTTGTTCTAAATGAATTTTATTATTATTTTTTCTAGCTTGAATTTTTTTTTTGGTAATTTAATTGGAAATGGCTTTGGCTAAGTAGATCAGTTTAAGTAGGATTGTCATTTTAATTATATTGTCTCTATTCACCAACAAATAATCAATATTTCTTCAATTATTTACATTTGATTTTGTGTAAAAACTTTAATAATTATGTCCTGGGTTTGTTTTGGTGGGTATACCCCTAGGTATTTTATTCTGTCTGTGGCTATTTTAATTTGGGCTATCTCTATCTCTTCTTGCTGGTCTTTGTTAGTGAAAAATAAAAATACTGATGATTTATGTTTTCCATATATACCATCATATCATCTATAAACAGAGATTGTTTAATTACCTCTTTGCCCATTGTGATGTCTTCAATTTCTTTTTATTCTTTTCTTCGTATTGCTAGCATTTTAAATACAATATTAAATAATATTTGTAATAATGGGTATCCTTGTTTCACTCCTGATTTTATTGGGAAAATTTCTATCTTATCTCCAATGCAAAAAATACTTGCTAGTGGTTTTAGGTAAATGTTTCTTATCATTTTAAGAACAAATCCATTTATACCTATGCTTCCCAGTGTTTTCAGTAGGAATGAGTGTTGTATTTTGTCAAAGGCTTTCTCTGAATCTATTGAGATAATCATATGATTTTTGTTACTTTTGTTATCGATACAATCAATCATATTGGTGGTTTTCCTTATATTAAATCATCTCTGCATACCTGTTTTTAAATCCTGTTTTGTCATAATGTATACTTTTTGTGGCATGTTGCTATAGTCTTTTTTAATTTTTAAATTTTTATTTAGAATATTTTCCCATGGTTACATGATTCATAATCCCCTCTCTCCCACCTTGTCCTCCCCCCCCCCCCCAAGCCAACAAACAGTTCCACTGGGTTATACATGTATCATTATTCAAAACCTATTTCCATGTTATTCATATTTGCAGCAGAGGGATCCTTTAACATCAAAACCCCAATCACATCCTGTAGCCTCCAGGCCTGCGAGAGGCTGCAAGGGTGAGAAGATAGAGATAGAGTAGAAGTTTTAGATCCCGCGAAGGGCGTGAACGAGCCGACTTTAGAGATGTAAATAATTGAGTCAGTAGACAATTATTATTTTTAAGAGCCACAGCTACTCCGACCACTGGGTGTTATTATTCAGGCTGTCCCACCCAATGATCTCAATTTAACACTACACTGGTCAGAGGATAATGCTAGCTCAGATGGAAAGGAGATCAGAAACTAAAGGAGGTAGATAATGCTAGGTAGCATTAGGAGAGAGAGAGAAAGTAAGGCAGGCCTGGCCTAAAGACCAGGCCTTAGTGAGAAAGATAGAGAGGAGAGAGACAGGGGAGAAGATGTTCCTTATCAAACCTGTGGATGTCCTTCGAGTGGGCGGAGCTGACTGTGGCTCGTTTATTTATAGTCTTGACAGCTCAATACATATTGAACAGTTATATGATACCTCAATACATATGGATGAGTTACCTGGGGTATTCCCATTGGATAATGCAACTTATGACAAGGTGAAGGTGGGGTTATTATCCCCAGGAGAGTGAGACAAAGGAAAGCAAGGTTTCGCGCCTAAACTTCAGCCACGCTGTCAATAAAATTTATTGCCATGCACAGGATGGCCATGTGCTCACTCACAATCCTTGTCTCTCCATAATGCCTATGGGCTGGACTGCTACACATCCCTATCACGCTACGTGATTGAGCATATATTTTTCTAATGCGTTTCTGGTTCCACGGTTCTTTCTTTGGATGTGGAAGTTTTCTAAATGTTATTTTATTTAATATTTTTGCATGAATATTAATGAATTTGATCCAATAAGATCAATTCTTTTGAAGGCAGTATGAATCTTCTTGTAAAGAAAATTTCCATTAATAAATTTGGTATTCTATACCAATCTTATTCAAAACTCAGTAGAGAGTCCTTATATTTAATAAAAGGGAAGATAATAGCTAAGATTTGTATAGTGCTTACCATGTGCCAGGCTCTATGATAAGGACTCACAATGATTATGCCATTTGATCCTTCCTATTCTGAGAGGTGGTTGCTATTACTTTCCCATTTTAAGATGAAGAATTGAGGCAAGAAGAGTTGAAGCGACTTGCTTAAGGTAACACAGCCATTAAGTTTCTGAGACCAGATTTTGTGTAATTAGAATCTGTTACCCTGAAAACTACAATTCCCAGCACCCCACTCTCCTTTTCACCTTATGTGCTGAGGTAGGGAGGTTATAAATTTTGTGTAGCCCCACCTCTCACTCTCTCAATCTGATCAGTTTGGGGGAGGTGGGATGAGGTGAAAGTCATGGGACTATTGCTCATGTGGTCTTAGTTTTGTTAGATAATTAGGTTTTATTTTTTTACTTCTATTTCCTTTTTATTCTTTCTACTCTAAGTGATTATTAATAAACTCTATAAAATATAATTCTTGGAGTGTTGGACATTAATTTAAATTGTACAATTTGAATTAGGGTTTTCTGATCCATGCAGTTTCCAAGCATATTGCCTTAATGTCAAATATCAATTGTATTTTTCATTGTTCTAATTTATCACAATAATTCTAGAAGAATACATCCCATTGTAAATGAGATCACATTATAATTTAGTTTCAGGATACATTTTAGCCAAATCAAGCCTGAATTTGTTATAAATGTAACATTCAAAACCTCAATTTCCCCAAGGTGTATTAGTGCAATTTTTAGAGCTTGTTGTTTTCAGCTGGATCACTTTCAAAGAGGTATGGTGGGGGACAGCTGGGTGGTTCAGTGGATTGAGAGCCAGGACTCAACCCAGAGATGGGAGGTCTAGGTTCAAATTTGTTCTCAGACACTTCCTATTTGTGTGACCCCCATTGCCTAGCCCTTACCACTCTTCTGCCTTGGAACCAAAACATAATATTGATTCTAAGCAGAAAGTAAGGGTTTAAAAAAAAGACACATGGTGGCAGTCTCATATCTCCTTCCCTCTCTTTTGGAGTTCATTGAACTCTAAAGATTGGGACATATTCTTTCAATGGTCTTCGGGGACAGAATTTTTCTATGCTTTACTCAAATAATTTTGCATTGCAAATCTGTTTCTAGGATTTCCATTTGGCAAATTTTATAACTTGTTAGAGTATTTTCTATTTGAAATTGCTAACAGACATTTCCCTGAAAAAGTTTTTTTTTTTTAAAATAACGCAAAAAATTTCTACAAACCAGGAAAAAGGCTTCTGTCTTTTTCTTGTCTACCTTTATCTGGGTGATCTCCAACCTGGCCAGGGTTGTGAAGGCAAAAAAAAAAATCTTGTAGTTTTTCTCTTTATCTCTCACTGAACATCTAATCAAAAGTCAGTGAGAGTAAATTCGGGCTTAATATTATTGATAGATGGGAGGGCAATTTTGAGACTTCATTAGTTTTCCTTCCTTTCCAAGTCTACCTTATCCTACTTTTCCAAACCCCTTTTCTTTGCTGCCTCACTGCAATATTTATGGTGACAAAGCATTCTACTCTAAAATTCTCACTTGAGAACTTCTAAAGTGGAAGCCCCATTAAGCTCTCTTCACTGCCTTTACTTCTCTCTTTTTTCAGTTCCTTCTCTGTTTATTTTCTACAAAAGTGATCTCTTAAGAGTGTCATGGCCTTTTTTTCTTAAGAAATCCAAATGTTGTGGACATGGTAATGAGGGGCAGCCTCAGTTTGAAAATCCAGCTCCAAAGAACTAAGAATCTGGTTTTTTGAGGCTCTAGTTCTTCAAGATTATTTTCTACCATGTGGAGCTGACAGTAATCAAAGGTCTCATATTTATCTGGCCAAATTGGCTTCCCACAATTATCTAAGTACTGCATGGAGTCACCTGCTTTGGACGTTCTCAGTCGAATGGGCAGTTTTGCCTTACCCCAAGCTTTTAAAAACTTGCCCAAGAAGTAAACAGGAAGCTTACCCTGTCCCCATCCCATATTGATGCTAGTATCACCTTGCCTTGGGCCTACTTAAAGCTAAGATCATCTTCTCACCACTGCCCTGTTTCCTTGAGTATGCTGCTATTTTTCTTTATGCACAAAAGAGAAAGAATACGTTTTGGGTTTAGTCCCTAGTTCTCCTTATCCTTCTATGGTTTGGGAAGTGTAATTCTTTGACCACTTCAGGCTGACTGATCTTTGAGAGAATCCACTCTAGCCTGGGATTGGACCAAGGTCCAAGTACTGGCTGTTCAGTTAGAGTAGACTTACTCAGTGATAGTAACACTAGCAAACAGCCTATCCTGGCTGACTTAATTAAAAAAAAAGGAAAAACTTTTCTTTAGGCCCTACCTAGATTCATAGGGCAAACTCAGGAAATAAGGCAAAAGGAGTTTATTGTAGCTCACCAAGACAGGAATGTTGAGTATGGACTGGGCCTGAATTCAAATTGCCTTTTCTCTGAAAAATCAGGCAAGGTTACCAGACATGAGAGGCTTGGAAGGCTTGGGAAAAGATAAAAATGTTTGGAAAATCCTGCAGTGATTAGAATAGTGAGTTACTTAAAAAAAATCCTTACCTTCTATCTTTCCCCTTTCACTCAAGACATCCTGAGAAGAGTCTATGAAAATCTAGGAATAACACCAAAGTATGATGTGGCTTATCATCGACAAAGTTCAGGGCAAGTGGAACACATAAATAAGGAAATAAAGACTATGGTGGGGAAGCTGTGTGCTGAAACTCATCTCAAATGGCCATAGCTTTGTTTTACCTACGTAAGAGGCCAAGAGCAGATTTACATATATCATCCTATGAAATGCTCTTTGGACATGCTCCACTACAAGCAAAAACTTGTAAGATAGTCTATACATCTCTCTTAGGAGGAGATTGCCAACTTGCTTCTTACTTAAGTGCTTTACAACAAAGAGTAAAAGAATTATATGATATGGGAGTATTAATTCAAACTGGTCCTTTGGATTATTCTCTTCATAATTATGAACCAGGAGATATGGTATATGTCAAAAATTTTGCTAAAACATCAGCAACACAGGAAAGTTGGTTAGGTCCTTACACTATTGTGTTAGTTTCTCCATCTTCAGTAAAAGTTTTGGGTAGAGATTCCTGGTCTCATTGTTCACATATAAAAGTAGCACATGGTATAAATAATGAAAATGTACAAATCATTGAAGAAAAAAATGAAGAAGAGATTGAGTAAGAATCATCAGTCAAATTGAGTCTGTAGTCAAAAAGATCAGTAAGGAGAGGATCATTCCTGAGGAAGAGGATAGAAGAGGACAATGCAGATGAAGAGAATTCAGGAATTAATAGACATTGTTAAAAGACTGAAAATTTATAAATTTAAAAGACTTTGTGAAATTTGCAATGAAGAGGATTACAGGATAAATGGACTAATGAATTACTACTTTGGGGTAATGTGTTATAGTACATAATAACATAGCATTTATTCACATACAAACACAAATATATTTACTGCTATGTAATTGCAGAAGAATATTCAAAGAGGAGGTGAGAAGAGAAAGAAAGATCCGAAGTAGGGGTAAGTATGTTGCATACAACAGAAACATAACTCTTACATAAGAGTAACCCTGACATTAAAATAGCAAAACAACATGACGTAGCAAAAGTAACAACATAATAAAACAAACACAAAATATAAACATGGTTAGGTTACATTGAATCACTACTTAAATGAGTGAAACAATGTAGAGTTAGGGTACTAACAGTGCTATTAGCTATAGATATGTTATTTACTAACAAAATGTTGTTACATACTTAGATTTAGCTTAGGTATAGGTATAGGTATAGAATATAGGTATTAGGTATAGGCATAGAAATCTAGTAAGGCTGAAGTATTTTGAAAATAGAGATTAGTTAGGTAAAATTAAGTAAGATAAGATAAGAAAATTAGATACTGACTTGCACTATATCATACATTACACAACGCAAACAACATATGACATCACATATCAAATAAAATTGTAAGTAAACATGTAAATATATGTAAGTAGGGTGTATAATAGGATTATAAATTAATTGTATTATAGTGTATGCCTATATGTAAACATGAAGTGTACATAAGTGTATATATGTGCATGTGCATAATATACATGCATATATTATATGGACATACCATATGTATATATGTAAATCATGTACATAGCTCAGTAATATTTATTGTTACATGTATTTGCATAAGCGAGTTTAATGTTTGGTTTGATTTTCAGTGTAAAACATGCAATGTTGTGTTTATTGTAATTTTCAAAAATTTTTCTCTAAGTTTAATTTTAATGTTTTTCAATAGTAGTACAATGTTCTGTATTAGCTGACAAGAGTATTTTGAGTTTGATGTTTGCATGGAAGTTATGTTCATCTTTTGTTTGATGTTATTTACTGTTTTGATTTTGCTTCTGTTTGACATTTGTACTTGTTCATCATTTAATTCCTTTTCCTTTTTCCTTGTTAAAAGTTCCTAGAATAAGTTAGTATTAGATTAAGACAGCTGAGTGTAGGTTGTTTGTTATTTTGGGTAGATTTCTTAGTTTAGGCAACTGGTAAGTATTTTAGATTGTGCACAAATTCAAAAATAGTGTTTCCAACACAATCTTTGATTTGTGCAAAAGTGGGGACTGTGATAAAGGATGAAAGGTTTGCAAAAATTGTTGCAAAAACTGAGAGATGCAAACCTTAGAGAATGATTGACAGGAGCATGTGACTAAGGGTCACATGGGAGTCTGAGGCTTGGTATCTGGGAAAATTCTATTGCCCAACAGTGCTTCATCTCTGAGTCTGCTCTCCTGGAAGGGCCTAAGGCTTGAAGAGGAGGGGAAAGAGGTTTTCTGGATCTGACTGCTGGCAGTATCAGTAAGATCTCTGGACTTACTTGGACATCTACCAACTTAAGATCCTAGCCCTATTTGATTTGGACTCCTGGTGTGAGACTTGGATATTGGAAAGTTAATGCTTAGTTTAATAAGATAGTTTAGTTAGTTACAGATATTAGCTTTTAAGTTAAATATAGGTATTGTTTAATCCTAAAACCTTGTTCCTTCCTACCCTCCCCAACCAATAAATTTGATTTTATTTAAATGTTCCCTCTTGTTCTTTCCTCACCCCAAATACCATCATAACAAAACTATGTCTGGATTTATCCTCCATTATCTGGTCATGCTTTCACTTATTGTATATATCTTCTTAAAATTTAATTGGATTGGTGAGTTCCATATGCATCCACATTCATTTCTTTTTCCTTCTTCAACTGAAATTATTTTCCTTTATAAAGAGAGTTTTTTGTATCCTAAGAATTTTATTCTTGAGTTTTTACTAAAACATCTGGACTAAGATTTGTAGCTGAAAGGAATCTTAGAGACCATCTAGTGTAACTCTTTCATTTTTGAGATGAAGAAGCACATGTTAAGTGACTTATCAAGGTCACCTAGACACACACAAGAAATTGGATTCAAATCCATGTCCTCACACTTTATATTTAGTCATTTTCCCACTGTAGTCTCTTTCTCTTCTACCTGACCTTCTTCTAAATCTGTTAAAGTATATTCTCCTCAAATCAAAGGTGCATGTCAAAATTTCCCCAGTTTTCTTCTCCTTCTTAATGATGAATTCTAAGATGAAATGATTACTTCACCATGTTCCCTTTATTTCTGTCTCTTGGGGAACAATCCACCACAGAACAGACTGTTCCTTTTATTATTTTCTCCACCTTTTAAGGGATGAAATTATTATTAAGGGAACTCAGTAACTTATTAGTTGCTCTGCTTTTGCCTGAGAGTTATTGCAGATAGTCAGATAATTGAAATTCCTTAGCACTATTATAGCATAGATTGGTGCCAGGTATATGATGTGTTACCACAGTGGTCTCTTTCTTTTTAATCAGGTCAATTAGTATTTTCTGCTAAGATCTTTCCCCCCCTCCCCCTACCTTTTTTGATCCACACCCCCGTGTCCTCTTCTATACATTATCCTCTTGTTCTTGGATTTTATCACTGGATAAAATCTTAATAACAATATTCTACCCCCTACCTTGGTACACACATATTTTATCTATCCTGCTTCATTACAACAGGCCAGATATTTCTAAGGTCATATTCCAGATGTGAATTTCATGACATTAAGTTTCAATGATATCCGATGGGGTCAAATTTGTTTCCTTACATTGGAATCACTAAATTGTCTTGCTTGTTACCCATATTTTTCTGGATTGTACATAGCCATCTAAAGCCAATGCTTTAATTGAAGGCTTCTTCCTTGGACTGTCTCTTGTGAGCTCTTCAATTTCTTAACTACCATGTTTCTTCCTATAATGCACTATCTACAGTCTTTAACTTAGTATATATACAGTAGGTAGTTTTCTCCTTTTTAATTTGATATGATTTTAATTAAAATTTTAATGCTGAAGGCTACTACATTTTTACTAGCTTTTATCAGATACAATCTATGCCCGGCTGGGAGCCTATCACTTCTATACATTAAGATATGATCTATTCTCATATATCTTAATTTTTAATTTTCCAAATATGCTTCCCCTCCCTGAATCCTTTGTTTTTGATGGGCAGCAGTGATGGAGACACTGCCTGAGCCCCAAGTGACTTAAGCTTCTTGACTAAGGCTTCTTTCTTTACCTCCCAAGGAATAGGATGAAAAAAAATTATAACCATTGTGGCAGTTCTTTCATTGGTCATATTGTTTCTCTACTCATGCTTGTTTTGCTGTTGTGGATTATGTTTGCAATGTAACTCAATATTGAGTTGCTCTATTTCCTCCTTGTTAATGAAACTACTTGTGTACCACTCAGGCAAACTTGTGGAAGATAGTGTCAGAAAGATTTTAGGAACAGGTCATGAGAGGTGGAATGTATGGTGGTAGCCAGAGTAAGAATGTGACCTGTGACTCCAAAGAGAATATGAACTACTTTGAGTATATGTAAACAGTAAGAAGCTCTAACTATCCCATGGAAAAACTTGTATGTGAACCTCAGCCTTTCTTGGCACTATGATTTCTTTGTTCTGTTTCTATATAATATTCGACCTAACCTAGTAGGGAGGGATCCACGATGTTTCTTTGTTCCCCTACCACTCAGAACTGGCCCCAATTGGTGGGAGCCCTCAGGCCATGATGCCTTGACAAAGTCACATGTGGTAGCTAAGGAGGTCACAGAGTGGCCCTTGGCAAGATGTGATTGCTCATTCAGTCCCCTCTGCATGATATCTCTCATCAATATCCCTTACCTATGGAATTGACATGATTATTATTCCCCCTAGTCTCAAAAGGAATAATGCAAGAGCAAAATACTTGTACCCTAATTCTCTAAAATATCACCTAAAGATCAGACCCTTAAACCCAACCCCAAAAGACTATCATGGGTTAACTTTTACTTAGGTACATAATTCCCAGAAAAACCATAGCTACAAGCCAAGCCCAGAACTTTCCCACTCACAGATACTTATTCTCATGAAGCCAACACACAAATTAATCATAAAGGCCTCTATAATATGTACAGGTACACTACAGGTACACTAAGCTTCAATATGCCTCAGTTATTTGATTTCACAAACCAGTAACTTGCCAGTGGGAAATTCCCTAGTAAACCTGAAAAATGATCAGTCTAATATTAAATCTGAATTGTGTTCCCAGTACCCCTCAACTTCAATGATATGATTGTTGAATTGTCTTTTAAGAACTCCTGATTAATTATTCCTTTTATTAAAAGCAATAAGTTATTTTCCTTGATTGTTTGTAAGCTCAAAACTCTTCACAGGGTAATGAAACAATTAAGCCACCTGTGACAAAATCATTTATCTTGTGTGAAACCTTTATTATGTCAAGAATTCATAATAATAATACAAGAATATAGAATGTTAATTAAATGATTTGTTAAAAGTTAATGTATCACTTTTCCAATTATCTCCATTTAGACATGTGTGTTAAGTAATGTATCTGTGTGCTAAGAAAATGGGTATAAAAATAAACACCAAGCCTGGGTATGGCGGAGCAGCTATCAGATGCAAAGCATTCCCATGGTCATAAATATACAGCTGTCTTCCATTTGTTATTTTCTTGATTGATGGTTCACCACCTGTTGGGAACCCCTGGAGTTGTGAGTAAGGCTGGTCCTTGCCCATGGCACCCAATTAGCCCAACAATAATCCTAAGCCCATTAATGACCAAGCTGACCTAGGCCCTTCTTTTTTTTATTTCAGTATTCTCTGGAGGCTACGCTACTCAACAATTGGCATAATCGGTATAGAACAGATCTACCCCTTTACATTTGTCATAGTTGGTAGTACAGTATGTACTCCCTCAAATCTTGTGTCCTTATAATTACCAATGTAGGAAATGAGGTCCCGATCATTAGTGTTCAAGAAGAAGTTGAAAGGTTACTTGATAGGGATTTTGAAGAGGGCCCTAATCTACTCCAGGAGATGGATTCTCAGTGAGGTTACTCCTAGTTCTGAGATTCTAGGATTCAGATGCAGGACAATCATGGAGAGGTAGGGAGAGTGATAAAGGAGAAAACTGAATGGGGAATGAGCTGGAAATGAAGGAGGACAGGGGTTCAGAGATGGTAAATACTGTACCATTCAAATTTTATTGTTCCCTTTCTGGGTCTGGTGAAGTCTAGTTTCCACACATTCATCTCTGCTTTCAATGGCCTTCCCTGTCTCCTAGGATATGCTAGGGACTCCCTGCCAGGAATGGAAGACAGAGCTAAGGTTAGTCAGTCCACTTCAGTCCAGGGCTTGCAACATAAAACACTTTCATTGACTCAGGGAGCAGCTATCTCCTTCCACATCTCTTTGGGACATGGGGCAGCCCCCATAGGACTCTTCTGAGTTGTCTCTTAATCATCCTTCCTCTCAATTTGTTCTTCTGTTATAGTTAATAAATATTGACAGGAGTCTGATAAAATCTACAGAGAGCAGTTTGGTACACCACAAATACTTATTTATTTGGAGGAGAGTGGGGATAGGAAATAGGAAGTAGGAAATAGGATAGTATATCTCTTAATTCTTATACTCTGTCTAACATTCTAAATCCTACACTAAAATCTCTAAAAACCCTATATCTAAGAATCTTTGTGCCTGGCAAAGCAAGCCTAACTTATCTACTCTCTCTAAGTAACATAAAGTCCTCTATCTATCTTATCTAACTAATTGATGAACATTAAATCAATAACAAACTCCTTAAAGTAATTCTTCTATTAACTGTCAGTTATAAACTGCCTGTCACATAGATGCAGATACAGAAAACGTCTCTCAAAGTTCTGAGGGGGAAAAGCCCTCAGTAAACATTCTCTTTCTCAAATTGATGTCTATATACCAAACTCTCAAAAGTAATTGTCAGATCTTCTTGACTAAGAGAACAAAACTAAAAGCCCCAGAAACCCTGCTCCTTTGAAAGACAGAGAAAATGGAGTGTCTCTTAACTGAAATATGTCCTTATAAAAACTACTTTTAAAGAGACAGCATGAGATTAAGAGCATTTTTGCTCTGAAAGAGACAGTGAGATTAAATAAAACTCTTTAATAATACTTCTAAAGGACAGGGATAAGCCTCAGCATCTAAGTACAAGAACAGTGGTCCAGGGGAAGAGGCTATTCAAAAAAAAAAAAAAGAACAATAATTAAATTCATCATAAAATCCCCAGCAGACATATTCCATCCTTCCTCTTCTAACTTGAGATCCAGTGAAGGATATAGACACAGAGAGAAGCATATGAAAATAGAAATGAAGGGTCTATGTTCATCACAGGTCTCATTCTATGGAGTTTATATTTAATCATAACCAGACATTTCCCAGGGTTACATAATCTTCAAGCAGCCAGGAGACCAGTCAGCCAGGGATCCTCAGTGAACTAGATTAGGTTATGCTACTAGGAAAGGCTCAATGGTAAATTGGCTTCCGGGCTCGAGTGTCTGTGATATCATTGAATTGGAGTCTCTCCTTGTTCTGCTGTTTCACTGCAGACTTCTCATCATTCATGTCCTGCTCCTCTATGTCACTCCTTATATCATTCTTGATCTGAGAATTAGAGGCACAATCAATCAATCAATTTACATCTATTAAGCATCCTACACTGTCAAACAGTGCAGAAACCAGGACAAAGATGCAGCAGGCTCTGGCCTCAAGGAAATTCCATTCTATCAGGATAAACAGCCTGATCTTATAAAATTATATACAGAATGTATACAAAGTAAATAGACAAACATTTTTTGGAATGGGTGGCAATAGAAGTTGGAAATGGGGAGGAAATCAGAAAATGCCTAATTTAGGTGACATTTTATCTAAGTCCTAGAAAAAAATAAAGAATTCAAACAAGTGGAGACAGGAGATTACATTTCAGGTATGGGAGGAACAACATATGCAGAGACACAGAGCTAGGAGATGAAGTATCCTGTTGAGAAGCAGCAAGAAAACCAGGTTAGCCAGACAGAATTGTGAGTGATGCAATGGGAGCAATGTATGGTAAGACTAGAAAAGTAGAATGGAGCCAAGTGGTACACGGCATTAATTGACAAATAGAGTCTATATTTTCTGTCACTTTGTCATCAGTCCTGCTTTCTGTTTCACCCTTTGGATTACTGGACTTTGCATTTGCCCTAGTACTGTATGAACCCTCAGACTTTCTTTCTATGATTTTCAGGTTTGGAACATGCATCCACATTCTATTGCTCCAGGAAGGGACATGTTGATCATGAATATATTCACAATCCCAAAAGACTTCCCCATAGAGATAATGTTTATACAGTGTTTTGCAAACCTTAAAGCACCGCATGAATACCATTTTCCTCAAACCAATATCCTTCTCTGGTCACTATTCCCCTCTATATGTTGTCTCCCCTTCTTTCAGGATAGAGAGTGTCTCAATTTTATATTGGTGTCCCTGGACTTTAGCACAACAGTAAGGTTTTAAAATAAGTATCTTTTCATTCATTCATTAATTCAATACAAAAATTAATTCTTTATTCAGTAAATGAATTCATCACTTAGTCTAGGACCTGGTGGCTTCTATCAATCAACAACCATCAGAATATTCTTCTTTCTTTCACCCTTAATGAGTTTTATAATTTATTTGCTAGGCTACAACCATTATGGGATTTCCAAATCTTTTCATCCCTCCTCAAGATTTCCAAAGATGTCTTCCCTTCTACTCTTGTAGCTGAGAATCTTACCTCCTTTTCCCCTGAAAACAATTGAGGTCATTCGATGAAAGCTCTCTCATCTTCCTTTTCTCTTTTTCTCATACCATTCAGGCATCTTCTCCCACTATCTCCTTCATCATTCTCTAACATAAAAAATGTCATCTTTCTCCTTGCTCAGGCATACTCCTTGAAAATCTCCTTTGATCCCATTCCTTCAACATATGGTCTTCTCTATCAACTCCTTTCTCTCTGGACTAACCTATATTTTGGGAAAACCACTTTTCAAATGTGTGGAGCTTGTATTAGTTCAGGTGAAAGGCAATGAGGACCTGAACTAGTTCTCTCTCTCTCTCTCATATCATTCTTGATCTGAGAATTAGAGGCACAATCAATCAATCAGTTTACATCTATTAAGCATCCCACACTGTCAAACAGTGCAGAGAGAGAGGCAGAGAGAGACAGAGACAGAGACAGAGAGACAGAGACAGACAGAGACAGAGAGACAGAGACAGAGACAGAGAGTGACAGAGAGACAGAGAGAGATAAAAAGAGATTGGCAAAGATAAAGGGTGAAAAACAAGACAAGAATATTGGATAAGATGCCTTATTGATACTACTTGGGTGCTTACTGGAACTAGGACACCTACAATAATCCTCCTTTGTTCCCCTTTTCTCCTCTGCTGCTTGTGGGAGGGTTGTGGGGAGGGTCAGTAGACAAGGGTTAGGTTTGTACCTACCTGGCCTTCTGATAAAAACTTGTAGAATGCTTTGGCGAGGAGTAAAGACCAGAAGATATTGAGACATTCTATAACAATCAAAAGGGCATTGGCAAAATAGTATCCGAAGAAGAACTGGTTTTTGGTCAGGAAAACTAGGTAGGAAGTGTAGATGGCTCTGCAAGAGAGACAGAGGAACTGGAAGGGTTACAATGTGAAAGGGGGGAAGGCAGGTTACTGGGACTTAGATCCCTTGGTCATTAGAAATAATCCCTCATCCCCAAAGAAATTAGAGTGAAAAGTCCCTGGAATGGGGGAAGGACATCCTAAAGGGACCTCTAGACCTTCACGGCCTAACCTCATCCTATCTTTTTCACACAAAGAAAGACTTGTTAGGCAGGAGGCTCATTCCTCTTTCTAAGAGACAACTTTCAGCACCAGAAGGCACTCAAGACTGGGATCCTTTTCTTCCTCCCTGCCCATCCCACCTCCTAGGCCCAAACTTACTTTATTGGGAAGAGAATGAGTCTGTTAACAAAGAACACCAGGGCAAAGAGGATGAATACTATGTTCTGAGCTTGTTTCCATTGTGCATAAATTAACATCTTACAGGACTGGAAGGAGAAAACAGAGCAAATTTTGGTGACATATAAACTCAGAACTGGGAAGGGTGTTAGAGCAGGGGTCCCCAAACTTTTTACACAGGAGCCCAGTTCATTGTCCCTCAGACCGTTGGAGGGCTGGACTATAAAAAAAACAACAATAATAAACTATGAACAAATCTGTATACCGCTGTCTGGGATAGCAGAGGCTGTAGTGCTGGCTGTGATGAACCTGTCACACCTTGCACAGACGCATCACTTTCACCACTATACCGGGCAGCAATATACACAGTGGGGAATCCCCTCCCCCAGATCTCAGTTCACCATGCTGATGTCTTCTGTTGTGCAGTCACATAATCCTTTGTGTGGCGCCTCGTTCTCATTCAGTTACTCTCAGAACAAGGTGCCACACAAAGGATTATGTCACCAGAAGTAGTACTGTATGTGAGCGATGCTGAGTTTTGTGGCGCTACCACATACAGTACTCCAGGATGCATCCTGTGTTCCTCTCACTGACTACCAATGAAAGAGGTGGCCCTTCTAGAAGTGCGCTGGGGGCCAGATAAATGGCCTCAGGGGGACACATGTGGCCCATGGGCCGTAGTTTGGGGACCCCTGTTTTAGAGGGTAGTTTGTGCAGTCTATACTTCTCTAAGACTCTCCCTAGATAAGTAATCATTTCACCCACAGGCCTACAAAGATAGAAAACTTATCATACCACCCAGAGAATCCATTCTACTTTCAGAAAGCTCTTAGTGTTAGGAAGCTTTTTCTTGATCTTGGAGGGTGGGCTGAGTTCCAGAGTGTTGACTAGTAAGAATAAACCTTTCCTCGTTCTTTTTATTTTGAGTAGGGCAGAGCTAGACAGAATAAACACACATGGATGGGTTTTGATAATCATTACTGATGGTGTCTCCCTCAAACCACCCCTCTCCCGAACTCCATTTCTCTCACACATATCCTTTTTGCTCAGATTTAAAACTCCAGTGTCTCCTTGACTCTTTTTTTGCTCCACCACCATATATCCTAGCAGTTCCCATATCCTCTTATCTCTAGTTACAAAGCCATCAGAATTAGGGTTATTTTCTCTTGCCTGGATTACTATAACCAGTGTCCTAATTGGATCCCTTACCTCAAGCATTCATTCTTCCAGTCCATTCTCCACCCAACTGTCCAAGCAATTTTTCTAAGGTATAGGATCGATCATATCACTTCCCTACTCAAAAAATTCCAAAGATTCCCTGTTATCTCCAGGATCAAATAGAGATCCCTGTGTCTTGCATTCAAAGCTTTTCATAACCTAGTCCCAAGCTACTTTTCCAACCTTATTACTCACCTTCCTGTACTCTTTTGCCTAACTAAGGTGGCTCATTTCCAGTTCTTCAAACTCATAAAAAAATAAAATTCAAATAGAAAACAATTGTAATAGCAAATATTTAGCATTTTACAAATATAATTTCATTCCTTCTTCACAATCACCTTGGAAAGTAGGTACTATTATTATCTCCATTTTACAGATGGGGAAACTAAGGCAAAGAGATTAAGTGACTTTTCCAGGGTCACACAATTAGTGTCTGAGGCAGGATATGAACTCATATCTTTTAGTTTCCAGGTTGAGTTTTCTGGCTAATGGATCACCTTACATAAGTTATAAAACCATTATAAAGAAGAATAGATTTATATCAAGTACTCTTTGTTGTGCTGTAATCACAGATAGTTTGCTTTCACTCATTTTTGCATTGACACTTCTTTTTTCACTAATACTTATGACTTGTATTTTTTATCTCTTAACAAAGCATTTTCTTTTTCTTTTTCCTTTTTAGAAAGGAAATATATACATGCTCAACTAGTTACATTGATCTAATTAGATAGGAACAGGGATAGGGCCTAGATCTGTGGTTTCACTGGTCTAGGGAACTCTGGGATGAGCAAATCCCCTCTACCAATTTGGGTTGGCACCTTTGTCTACAGTTGTTGAATCAAATTCAAATAAGACAATAAAAGTCACAAAATTGCCATCAAGATCCCTTAGCCACACCTTGACTTAAAAAGCCACATTAACATTAAACACATTCTATTTTATTTATCTTGTTAAATATTTCTTAATTGCATTTAATCTTGTTCCCACTGCACTGTGAAGGATTGCTAACTGACCCCTCTGGTTTAGAGCATTAAATAAAATAAAGATATTGACTCAGGGTCACATAGCCAGTATGTGTCAGGTGAGACTTGAACTCAGGTCTGATAGGATTTGGGTTCAGCTTTTTATTATTAAAAATCAAAGATACACAGGATTAAAAAAGATAAAGAATATCCAGTCACTTTGCTTCCAAAGGTAGTACATTTTTGATACATTTTTGTAAAATTAAAAATATTTGCTTATCTCATATTTTCCTTCCTTTCAAAAATTTTATTTGTCTTTTATGTATTCATATGAGTACAATAGAACAAGAGAATAATTTATAAACAAATACACATATATAGGAGATGCAAACTCAAAAAATGTTTTATTGAGAGGGATGTAGACTTTAAAAAGTTTGATGTCTTCTGCGCTAGATGTTCTTGTTTGTCAATTCCTAAAATTCATTCCTGACTACTAAAACTTTTCTTTGGAAAAATATCTTTCTCACTTCAAGAGGAAGTGGGGCATCACCAGCAGTTGGGGGGAGTGTAGGAGAGATCTTTTGCAGGTGATGTTTAAACTGTTTGAAGGAAGCAAGGGATTCTACAAGGCAGAAATGAGGAGGGACAGAACATTCCAGTCCAGAGAGACTACCAATGCAAAAGCAAAAAGACAAGAGATGAGTGTTGTATGTGAGGAACAATAAGCAGGTCAGCAAGACTGGGCTGTCCAATTCATGATTAATTAGACTAGAAAGACAGGAAGAGATCAAATTCTGAAGATCTCTAAATGCCCAATAAAGGTATTTTATTTTGATTTAGAAGTAATAGGGAGTCATTACAGTTTGATTCGAACCTTCATTGCTGTGTGAATTCCTGAAATGTAGGACGGAGTCCTGACAATTATTTTGGCCTTTATAGAGGCATATAGACTACTCTAGAATGATGCAGCAATTTTCAATTAGTTCTCCTGACAGGGGCTTTTACTTTGCATAAAAAATCAGGAAGATAGACTCAGGTAGGAACTTCCCTCTCTGACTGGACCTTGAGAATTATGGAAACATCTTTACCAACTCTCTTTTGGGGCCCTTCATCAGTAGGGCTCTTTGCTAACACTTTTGCTTCCTTGGATACCCAACAAAGATGGGGAAGGAATTTCGCCACTGTCTTTCTGCAGCACAGGTCATAGACTAGTGATTGTGAGAAATAGTTATTTCCAGCTTTGTTGGTAACCTTATGGCTAGAGAATTCCAGAGCTCTGAATTCAAGTATCAATTGCTCAGAAGGAGTAGAGTTTCTCAGAGAAGCAGTTATTCCTATTATAGTCCTGCAGTTGAAGGACTAAAGTAATCTGTGCCCTGGTTGGACAGGAGATCTTGATCTTGACAAGGAGAGCCTGAAGTCAATGTGAAATATCTGTCACATAGTTCCACAAAGGACTTGTACCTTTTAGGAAGGAATAAAATGAGTGCAGAGAGCTAGGAATGATGTTTTATATTTCTGTATAATCACTTCTGCTATTGTACGTCTTTTGAAAACATGAATTTGTTCCAGTGCCATAGATTTATTAGGGAACAGTTTGAGCACAACAGGAAACTCGAGTTTTCTTCTACAAAAAATCGTGACAGAACCAAGACAATGGCAGCACTTCAGAAGAACTCAGAAGCTGTAACCTTTCCAGGTATCCACTGTCACAAGTGGCCTTCAGTTCTTTGTTAAGGTCAAGTGCCATTGTCTTTCTTCTAGTACAGTAGCAGAAGAGAAGGGCTGCTTTACAGCAGCCTTCCCTTTGTCCCTATTCCCTCTCCCTTCCCTCATGGCCTTATGCTAACTTATATGTATACGTAGGTGGAGCAGCAGTCCAAGGCAAAGGGAATATTGTACTATTTACATTTTACTTATATGTATTTATTAACTATTTAATATGTATAAAAGTGGGCTATCCTTTTTAGTAGGTTTTTGTGTTTGTGCCACTGATGAAGTTTTTGAGTTTTGTGCCCCTAAACTCATTCTATGTCATTTTGGGGTGATTTTGGATGGCACAACATTTGTTGGGAACATATCACGTTATAGCAGAACTAACTATTTGCTAGTGCATACTTAGGAGTCTTTTGCATAAGATATTCTCTTCATGGGTAAAATAAATAGCTGTCCTATGCCTAGAAGGGATCCAGTTAGTGTTTCCTTTACAATTTAGGGAGATCCAAGATATGAACCTTAACTAATTTTTTTTTTAGATATTTCCCTGAACTTTTACTCTTTGGTGGGGGCAAAGCTGGGGCAGCTAGGTGGTACAGTGGATAGAGCTCCAGGCCTGGAGTCATGAATATTTGAATTCAAATCTGGCGTCAGACACTAACTAGCTGTGTGTCCCTGGGCAAGTCACTTTACCCTGTTTGCTTCAGTTCCTCATCTGTGAAATGGGAATATATTGGAGAAGGAAATGGCAGATTACTCCAGTATCTTTGCCAAGAAAGCAACATGAACGAAGTCAATTGGGTCATTTAGAGTCTGATACAACTTAACAACTGAACAAAAACAAGAAAGGGCAGGGCCAGGGAGAGAAAACACATTTCATCTCTCTTTGGGGTTGTTTTCCCCTCCTCAGAAATGGAAGCAGGACTATGTAGGCCCTAAGTCCCTACTTCTATTAGGACACCCTAGACAACCAGGCATAATAGACTAAATAATGATAAGGGGGATTTAGCTCCCTGCTCTGTGTCTGTGGCTCCTATACACACGAGACCCCCACGAGATTCAGGCTCATCTTAGCTGCACTCTTCTACTTACCTCCACGAAGATATCTGATGCATCATGTAACAGCAGTACCAGGGCACCCATGTACACGAAGTTGGAACAATAGGAGAATGACATCAAAGTGACACTAACAAAATGGTGGATAACTTGCCCCCGGTAGTCCTAGGAAGAGAAGGTCTGCCGTGAGGTCAGTACTTCACAGATTTTCCAGAGGATGAAGGTGGCTTTTCCCATGCTCAGGATTAGACTACTACCCACTTTTAGCCATTCCTTCCTCTACTTGTACCCTAACTACATGAGAGTCCTTTTGGGGAAGGTTGAAGTTTATCAAGGAGAGGCAGAGACTGAAGTGAGGTACAAGGAAGAAATGAAATAGAAGGGTCAAGTGTCTGGTAGCATGGTGGAAAGAGAGCTAGAAATTAGATTGGATATGGACCTAGTAGTAGGAGTTCCAGAGAGCATCTAGGCCACTGAATAGAATAGAATGGAATTTGCCCTTGAGTTTCTGGACTCCTTACCCAGTATCCCACAGAGTACACCAAGTTCAAGTGGGGCAGATCTGTCTTTACTTTTTCCATGGGACAAGGCCTTGTGCTTGATCCTAGGGACTGGACCAAACATGATACTTCTCTCATGGGGACAGATACTAGAAGTCAAGCTTCTTTCCCCTTTCACTATTATCCCTTCGGACTGGGAATACAGAGACTTGTCCAAAACCTAGGCTCCCTCCATACTCACCGTCCTCTTCACATCAAAAGTCAGAGTGAATATCAAGGAGAAGTAGAAGCTGAGCTCCATGAGGTACCACAAGTATATGGTAGGCTGTAAAGGCTGAGGGTCAAAGGAGCCACTTGGTCATTGGTATTGCCCATAAACAGACCCAAGTTTCAACAGGAAAACACTATTCAGGAACTCTCCTACCCTGGGACCAAACACCCTCCCTGACCCCATTGTCCAGCCAGACTAGGCTATGGTCTGTGGTTAGAACATACCTGGAACCAGTCCTCCATAAGTCAGGTCATGACCAGCAATCAAGCATTCAACAAGCATATATTAATTTTATCAGGGATGGTAGAGAATTGTATAAGAACCTTCTTGATCTCTACCAAATTATTCTTCAAATCACTTTTATATAATGTCTGAAAACACATTCTTGAGCAACATAACCCAAAAAAACGATGTAGTGAAACAATTTTGCTGTTCAAGATAACTGAAAAGGGCATCACAAAAGATCTATTGTAACAGGGATCATAGTGGAGTGCAGTTCAGCACACCAAGTCAATCTTCATCTCAGCAGGCCTTGGGAGAGGCTGAATCAGCAGCAGTGGCTTCTGGAGCTTTTGGCCACAGATGGGACAAGAGTTTGACAACTGGTAAGAAGATTACAGTGATTTCTTTGCTGGCTCTAGGTGCAAGGTTCAGTTGCATTGCCCTATACCCAGATTTAGATCACAGTCCTGGGTTGCAGTTCCAGGGTGAGGAAGAGCACTAGCACATACTAGTGCTTGCAGATTCAGGGGAGCATGAGACTATGGTCACAGTTCCAGGATAGAAAAGAATGTTTGTGGTTGCTCAAAGACCATAGTACAATCTGGGAAAGAATTAAAACCCTTTTCCTTAGATCATACCACCATGGAAGAACTGAAAATGTATAGGTCCCCGGAACTACTGCCAAAGGCAGTTGTACAAAGAACCTGAAGTTTGGAACAGTGCCCCGTTCACCACAGGAATGGAATGTACCTGTAATAGTTTTTTAAGTTAAAAGACAAGAAAAGGTTGGAAAATGAGCAAACACCAAAAAAGAAATTCAACAAAGAATATCATTTTGGTGATGAGGAAAACCAAAACAGAAATTCAGAAGAGAACAAAGTCAATACTACTACATCCAAAACCAAAAAATCTGAATTTGTTCCAAGCCCCAAAAGAATTACTGGGGGAGCTCAAAAAGGATTTAAAAAATCAAATAAGAGAGGTAGGAGAAAAATTGGGAAAAGAAATAACAATTATCCAGGAAAATCATGAAAAAAGAGTAGACAGCTTGGTAAAGAAGGGGAAAAAGTGCTGAAGAAAAGAATATCTTAAAAACAGAAGAGACTTATTGATAAAATAAAGGCACAAAAATCCACAGAAGAGTGGATTAAAAAGCAGAACTGGCTACAAGAAAAAGAAGCACAAAAATTCAATGAGAAAAAAATCTTAAAAAGTATAATTGACAAAATAGAAAAGGAGGTACAAAAGCTCACGTGAGAAAATAACTCCTTTGATATTAGAATTGGGCAAGCGGGAGCTAATATTTCCATGAAATATCAAGAAACAATAAAAATAAAAAGAATGAAAAAAATAGAAGAAAATGTGAAATATATCTTAAAACAAATGATCTGGAAATGGATATAGGAGAGATAATCTAAGAATGATTGGATTTCCATAAAGACATGATTAAGAAAAGAATCTAGATATCCTCTTTCAAGAAATTATCAAGGAAGATTGCTTTGATATCATAGAACTAGAAGAAAAAATAGAAATGGAAAGAATCCACTGATCAGTTCCTTAAAGACATCTTCAAATGAAAACTCCCAGGAATATTATAGTCAAATTTCATAACACCCAGGTCAAGGAGAAAATATTGCAAGCAGCCAGAAGGAAATAATTCAAATGCCGTGCATTCATAGTCAGGATAACAAAAGATTTAGCAGCTTCTACATTAAAAGATTAGAAGGCATGGAATATGATATTCCAGAGGGCAAAGGAGTTGGATGAAACCTAGAATTACCTCTTCAGAAAAGATGGGTAATTCTTCAGGGGGAAAAAATGGATATTCAACAAAATAGATGTTTTTCAAGTATTCCTGATGAAAAGACCACAGCTGACTAGAAAACTTGACTCTTAAATACAAGACTCAAGAGAAGCATAAAAAGGTAAATAGGAAAGAGAAAACATGAAAGAATCAATAAGATTAAACTGTTTATATCCCCACCTGGGAGGAGGATACTAGTAACTCCTATCAACTTTATCATTATTAAGGCAGTTAGAAGTATTATTCATAAACAGAGGGCAAGGGTTTGAATTGATAGGATAAGATAAATGGGATGATATCTAATAAAATAAAATAAAATAAAATGATGGGTTGAGAAAGAGAAATGAATTGGGAGACAGGGAAAGGGAGAGATAGAATGGGGTAAATGATCTCACATAAAAGAGGTACAAAAGAGCTTTTTTGGTGAAGGGGAAAGTAGGGGAGGTGAAGGGAATGCTTAAACTTTATTCTCATCAGAATTAACTCAAAGACAGGGGGAAGCTGGGTGGCTGGGTAGCTCAGTGGAATGAAAGCCAGGCATAGAGACAGGAGGTCCTAGGTCCAAATTTGGCCTTAGACACTTTCCAGCTGTGTGACCCTGGGCAAGTCACTTAACCCCTATTGCCTAGCCCTTACCACTCTTCTGCCTTGTAGCCAATACACAGTATTGATTCCAAGACAGAAGGTAAGGGTTTTTAAAAAAAAAAATTGACTTAAAGATAAAAGAATATACACACCCAATTGAGTATAGAAATCTATCTTACTCTATTGGAATGTAGGAGGGGAAGTGAAAAAGAGAAGAGAGGGAGTTATGGTAGGAATGGCAACTTGAAGTAGGTGGTGGTCAGAAGCAAAATACTTGAAAGGAGACAGAGTAGAATTAACAGGGGGAAATAGGAGGAAGAGTAATATACAATAACCATAAAAGTTAATTTTTTTCACACGTCTCTCTAATGAAGTCCTCATTTCTCAGATATATAGAGAAATGAGTCAAATATATATGTAATTCCCCAATTGATAAATGCTTAAAGGAGATGAACAGGAAATTTTTAGAGAAAGTAGTTAAAGTTATATAAGTCAAGTGAAAAATGCTCTAAATCACTATTAGAAAATACAAATTAAAACCACCCTAAGATACCACCCCACACCTATCAGATTGGCTATTATGACAGAAAAAGAAAATTACAAACATTGGAAGGGATGTGGGAAAACTGAGATATTAATGCACTGTTTTGGGGGGTGTGTGTGTGAACAGATTCAACAATTTGGAAGAGCAATTTGAATCTAGGCTGAAAGGTATATACAACAGGATATACCCTTTGACTCCTACCGACATAATTACTAGATCTATATCTTTAATTGGCAAAAAACCAAAAGAAAAAGGAACTATATGAAAAAATATTTATAGTAGTTCTTTGTAGTGGCAAAGAATTGGAAAGCGAGGGATACCCATCAATTGGGGGAATGGCTGAGTAAGTTGTGGCATATAACTGTAATGGAATATTCTTGTACTATAACAAATGGCGAGCAGGATTATTTCAGGAAAACCTGGAAATACTCAAAGTGATACTAAGTGAACTAAGCAGAACCAGGAGAACACTGTACAGAGTAATAGAAATATTGTACAATGAACAACTATGAATAACTTATTCTCAGCAATACAATGATTCTAGACCAGGGGTCCCCAAACTTTTTACACAGGGGGCCAGTTCACTGTCCCTCAGACCACTGGAGGGCTGGACTAAAACAAACCCAAAGCTATGAACAAATCCCTATGCACACTGCACATATTTTATTTTAAAGTAAAAAACAAAACAGGAACAAATACAATATTTAAAATAAATAACAAGTAAATTTAAATCAACAAACTGACCAGTATTTCAATGGGAACTGTGGGCCTGCTTTTGGCTAATGATATGGTCAATGATATGGTTCCATCTTTGTCACTGCTAGCCATAACAAGTGATGCAAGTGTGCATCAGTTAATTTAGATCTGGTTGGAGATTTCATATGTTTCATTCTGGAAAAAGTCTGTTCACAGACTTAAGTTAGGCTGCCAAAGATGGTTGCCATTTTGAGTGCATGGTTCCTGAGATTTGGATTATGTCTCAGAGGGGAGAGATTCATAGAAATTAGGCAAGCTACTTGACTTGAATGCGTCTTTCAGAGAGTTACAATTCTGCAGTTCAGCCAGTTCCATTTGGTAAATTGTATCCACATTTTCAGTGTCAATAGAAAATGGGTTATGGGAAAGCTGTATGTCCTGTTCATGGAGATGAAGCTCCTTAAATCTGAATTGGAACTCCTTTTGCAACTTTTCCTGTGAATCCACACATGTTTCTTTTAGGAATGCAATCAAGGGCTTTTCCATTAACAGATTTTGAGTTAAAGGGAGGTGGCGGAAGTTTTCCTCCTTCACTTGTTTGATAAGGCCTAATTTTACTTCAAATGCTTTCACATTTGATAGCATATCACAGATGAACTTCCCTTTTCCTTGAAGTTATACATTGAAACTGTTGAGTAGCTCTGTTACATCTGTCAGAAAGGCGAGGTGCCATTTCCATTCTGCATCATTGAGCTCTGGTACTTCTTTGTTTTTTGAAAGCATAAAAGATGTAATCTGTGGAACTAAGTCATAGAAATGTCTCAAAACTCTCCCTAAACTCAGCCAATGGACTTCTGTGTGGTACATAACATCTTCATAGGCAACATTTAGTTCAGACAGAAATTCCTGAAATTGTCTGTGGTTTAGTGACACCACCATATAAAGTACTCCACCACCAATGAAAGAGGTGTCCCTTCTGGAAATGTGGTGGGGGCCAGATAAATGGCCTCAGGGCCACATGTGGCCTATAGGCCATAGTTTGGGGATGCCTGTCTAGAATCTAGACAATCCCAAAGGACTTGATGAAAAAATGCCAGTTGCTTTCAGAGAAAGAACTGATGGAATATGAATCCAGAGCAAAGTATATTATATTTTATTTTCTTCACAACATGGCCATCCAATGCAGCTGAGGAAGTCTCCAGGTGTAACGACCTTTCGTGCCACTGGACCCAGGCTTCCAACGCCGAGAGAGTGGGACTGTCTCTGTGCATCGACTTTTCCACTTAAATCTTCATGCACAAGTGTCTTTGTGCACAAAAACACACAAAGACAATCATCATCCTGGTTCCCGAGAGACTACTACCACATACATACATTTATATAAATATTCACATACAACATATATAGAATAGAGAGACTAATTTAGAGGGGAAGACACTAGTATCTGAGAATCAAGGGAACCCTCACAGAGAAAGTGGTATTTGGACTGAGTCTTGAAGGAATATAATGATTCTAAGATGTGGAGGTGAGAAAGGAGAATATTCCAAGCATAGGGGACAGGCATTGAGATGGGAAAGGGAAAGTGACATATGACAAGAGTAAGGAGTTCTCTTTGGCTGGATCATAGTATACATGAGGGTGAGTAATTAACAATTAGGCTAGAAAGGTAGGTGAGGGAGGGGTTGATCAAATACTAAACACAATAACTTATTTTTGACTTTTGAGATAAAAGGGAACCAATGGAGTTTATTGAATTGAGAGGTGACATGTTCACACTATTCTCTCTGGCAGTTGCTTGTAGGATGAGATGAAAATAAGGTGACTTAAAGCTGGGAGACTAATTAAGAGACTATCGAGGATATCTAGGTGAGAGGTGATGAGGGCCTGTGGCTGACTATAGAGAAGGGGATGAGAGATGTTGGGGGAGGTAGAAACAAGAAGACTTAGGGAAATAAGGGAGGAATAGAGAAGTATTGAGAATGATAACCAAGTGAAATTGCAAACCCCAGTTGGTAGAATAGGGCTGCTCTTAACAGAACAGGGGAGTTTGGAAGAAGGATTGGTTTTGGGTCAAAGATGAAGGGTTGTATTTTAGACATGTTGAATCTGAGATGCCAGCAGATCATCTAGAATGGAAGAAGAGAAAAAGAAAGAAGATATCAAGGGACCTTGATACCTGGACAAGGGAAAAAGAGAGATCTTGTGGCCTCTTTTCTCTATAAAGTATGGGACGAGATCCTTAGCTGAGTTAGGTTGTGTGAAAGAGGTTATGTGACCAGCTCAAGGATAGAAAAGAATTGGGATGAATTTGGTAGGGAATGTCCAAGTCAACAAATTGCAGAAAGAGAAGGAAGTATCTTTTTTTTTTTTTAAACCCTTACCTTCTGTCTTAGGATCAATAATGAGTATTGGTTCTAAGGCAGAAGAGTAGTAAGGGCTAGGCAATGGGGGATAAGTGACTTGTCCAGGGTCACACAGCTGGGAAGTGTCTGAGGCCAGATTTGAACCCAGGACCTCCCATCTCTGGGCCTGACTCTCAATCCACTGAGCTACCCAGCTGACCCTGGAGTAAGTTCTCTCAAAAGCAGTTACAGAAACATGAGCTATATGGTTATTAATGCCATCTCCAAGTGGCTGCCCAATGGACAGAGAGTGAGAGGGGCAGCTGGGATGACCTGGACCTCCTGGAGCCTCCAGTCCCTCATTTGCCACATGAAGGAGTTGCAGGTTGTTGAGGATGGATGGGATCAAAGTAGGGGAAAGTCAGGGCAGAGCCTTGAACACCAGGCTAAGGATAGGTTCTTCTGCCCCATAGACACCAGGGAGGTTAAATTGTCTCTCATCAATCTATTTTCCATGTCTGTTGTTTTATCAATGAGGTATTTCATATTTTTCTCAATTTTTCCATTCTTTTGATTTTGTTTTATAGATTCTTGATGCCTTGTGGAGTTATTTGCTTCCCCCCACCCCCCCTTTAAACCCTTACCTTCTGTCTTGGAATCAATACTGTGTATTGGTTCCAAGGCAGAAGAGTGGTAAGGGCTAGGCAATGGGGGTCAAGTGACTTGCCCAGGGTCACACAGCTGGAAAGTGTCTGAGGCCAGATTTGAACCTAGGACCTCCCATCTCTAGGCTGGCTTTCAATCCACTGAGCTACCCAGCTGCCCCCAAGTCATTCACTTCTAATTGTGCAATTCTAATTTTTAAAGACTGAATTTCATCCCAGATTTTTTGATTCTCTTTTTCCTTTTGAGCTATTTTTCTTTGTAGGCCATTGTTTTTATCTTATACTTTCTTTCCCTCATTTTTGAGCTAGTCAGTTCTGGCTTTCAAGACACAATTTTCTTGTTTTTGTTCATGTGCCCTTGTTCCCAGATGACCTATTTTGCTTTTCAAGTTCTTTTCTCAATTTTCTTCAACTTCTCTTAATTATTTTGTGAATTGTGTTTTGAGTTCTTCCAGAATCTGAGTCCAATTATCTGGAGTTCCTGTGTTTTAGCTTGGTGTTTCTTGGTCCTCCTCTGTTCCATTTGTTCTTTGTTCATTACCTGAATAGAAGCCGCCAATTGTAATTTCTTTTTTCTTTTTCTGTTGTTTACTCATATTTTTTCCTTCTTTCCCCCTCCTTATTGGTTGTATTCTTGCTCCTCTGTTTATTTGCTGGATCTGTGAGTTTGGGTTTTTGATTAATTGGATTAGGCTGATGGAGCTGACCAGTTGTATTAATGTGCCCCAAGGCCAGATCTTCCCTAGCTGCCAGAAGAGGCTGAAGGTGAAAGTGAAGTTGTGGAGGCTGAAGGTAGTTACCCTATGTACTCCTCTCTACTCCTTTCTGCCAGATGCCCCGTCAGGGCCCTGAGTTTCCCCTGGTGCATCACAGTTACAGCCTTTGCCTTGGGATTCCAGTCAGCTGGATTCCTATTGTGAGTCTCAGCACAGTTGGTGGTGGAGGGGTGTTGGATCTTTCTCTTATTCCTGAGAATTCAACTATATCTGTGTACTTTTCAGGTTGGATGTAGCATGAGAGACCAGTGGCTCTGTTCTGTGAAAGGAAATTCTTGATTCTCTTTGTCTAGTCTGAGTTTACACTTGTGAAAAGGTAACCCTTTATTCTCTTTGTCTAGTTGGAGTAAAAATTTGGTTGACACTAACTTAAATACCTCACTAGATTATTAAGACAGAATTAACTCTCCTTTGTCTACCTTTTGATTGAATCAACACAAGCTTGAACTAGGTGGAGGAGCTCCCAAACCACTTAGTGAATTCACACCCTACTTAGTGCTAGGTGAGAAGCCAGCAAGATACTCGGAGAGTTCCACCTTTTTTTTCTAACTCAAACAGCCAGAAACTTTTGAATTCTTTTAAGAGTTCCACACTCAGAAACTGTGAACCCTTTCAATGAGTATTCACCTCTCCACAAAGAGCGAAATGATTCCCACAAACACTGCCCTCTGGGCAGTGCTAGACTATTTGGAAGCTGTGATTGGCCCCTGTGAAGAGGGGAGGAGATAAGGAGTCACCATAAAAGCAAGCCTTGAACTCAGTCTGAGGAGTTGGTCTTGGAGAAGATAGTCTGAAGAGATTGCCTTCTAGAGATAGTCTTCTGATTGATGACTCTGGTGGGATTCTAAAGAGAGTCTTGCAAAGCCTTGAAATTTTCTAAAATATCAAAATAACATTTCTTGACATCTCCAAGCATTTTAGGATTCATACCTTCAGGCAGAACCCAATGTATAGGAGATGTTCAGTGGTGGGATGTTGGAATATTTGTACAAGAGAAGAAAAATATTCAAGAAACAATTTCATATAGCAATTTATTAATAGAAAATATATACAATTGATTTATTCTCTAAGATAACAGAAAAAAAGACTATAAGACAAATACTGAGATATAATAATAAAAAAAAATGGAAGGGGGAGAGTGCTTAGCAACTACATACATTTCTGGCTGCTAGTAGTACAGTGGATGGTGTACTGGACCTGGCATCAGGAAGATGAGTTCAAATCCAGCCACAGACACTAGATGTGTGACCTTGGGAAAATCATTGTAACTTTGCCTACCTCAGGTTCCTTGTCTCTAGAATGAGGATAATCATAGCACCTAGGTAACAAATTTGTTGTGAGGATCAAATGAAATAATATTTGTAAAGTGATTTACAAATTTAAAAGTGCCATATAAATGCTAACTTTCCTTTTCCTCCTTTCCTCCTTATTGTTCCCAGTACTGGTTTCAATGGATCGACCTTGAACATGGTCTGCTTACCTGTTTAGGATATCCATTCCAGATTGTCTCTGGTTCATTAAACCAGGTTTCCTGGAAGAAACAAGGGACATGTCTTAGATAATTCTCTCAGAATCACCATCCCTCACAGATAATGGCTTTTCTCCATAGCTTTTGAACTTTCCTACAGGAAACTCTTAAGTTCTCAACAGGAATGATTGCATAGTCACTTTGCACCATCTCCTATCTTGTTCCTGGGTTCCCTTTTCTCCCAACTCCCTGGGGTCAAGACAAATCAGAATCAAAGTTATGAGGTAAGACACTTATATGGGAGCTGATGTCTGATAAACCTCAAAAGACTGATTATAACCAAATTGTGAAATGATTCACAAGTGAAAGAGGACAGTTTGAATTTGATTTTAGAAGAAATAGAAAAAAATTCAAGTTTCATGTCACAGGAAAAGATCTTGATCAGGTATGGGACATAAATTGGGCTACTGCAGTAGGGGAGAACAAAGGCGATGAGGGCCTGAATTAAGGTGGTTGTGATGAAAGTGGAGAAAAAGGGGTGGTTTTAAGAGTTTTGTTGGAAATAGAATCAGCAAGACTTGGCAGCTAATTGAATGGTGAAGGGTTCCAAATTCACATCCTTTAAGCATCTACTAAATAAACTAAGCATGGAGACTCAAGGGGAACATGATGACGGTCTTCAAGTTAGTTGTTATAAGGAACAGGAATTTGCCTTTTTCTGCTTGGCATCAGAAAGCAACCAGGAGCAATGGGTAGAAATTACAAACAGATCAATTTCTAGATCTTAGGAAAAACTTCTTAATAATGAAAGCTGTCCCAAAATATAAAGGGTTATCCTGGGAGGTGGTGTCTTCTTCCTTCATAGAGGTCTTCAAGCCAAAGCTAAGGGATGATCATTTGTCAGGTTATGTTATAATGAGGACTCCTTTCCTATATAGATTGGGCAAGATGTCTTCTGATGTCCTTTCCAACTTTCAAAACCTGTGATTCTATGATCAGATTCTTTCTCTTCTCTTTGCCCACCAAGCTTGGCCTTGCTCCCTCTGAAACACTCATTTCTATGATTAAGTGACCCTACTTCCTTTTCAGTTCATAATCTGACTTAGGTTTTCTAGCTCACCTTGTCTGTTGTTCAGACTGATGAGTCTAGCTACCCCACTCCTACAGGGTCTGTGACCTTGCCTTCTCCATCCCCTAACATCATAGGGGCCATAATGTGGAATCATATAAGAGGATAGACAAGTCAGAGGTCACATAGAGAAAGATGTATTGGAAAGAAAGTAGGGTTGGGGTCACAATGAAATGGACAGGAAAAAAAGGGAACAGTGAGAAAGACAATGGAAATAAAATGTATATGGGGAGACTAAGAGAACAAAGGATTTGGGAAGAGAGGACTGGAATTGAGAAGAACCAAAGGAAGAGGAATGGAAAGGTTTTGGGGATAGAAAGGACAAGGGATGGAGGAGGAGAGAGATAAATAGGAGAGATGGAGAGGACGAAAAGTTTTTACAAAAGGTAAGGTTTGAGGGATGATAAGAACTGGGAACATGGGAATGTAGAGTGTGGGAATGGACAGGAAAGATGAAGAAAGAAAAAAGATACATATAGATGAATATAGAGGGTAGGAAAATAGAAGACAAGCGGATAGAAAAAATGGAAGGAAGATGGAAGAGAAGGAATGAGCAGAAAAAGACAAAAGGACAAAGCCAATGGGAATGAAAAGGATGAGGAGCCAAATGAAGAGGGTTGGTTATGTGGTGGGGATGAAACAAGACATACTCACATTGTAGAAGACAAAGAAGCCACCAAAGAAAGTTGAGGAGTAAAATGATAACTTCCAACTGAAAATACAGAACAAAGGTAAAGATGAAGGGATGAGTCCATATTGTTGGGGATGGGAGGGAGTGGGTGGAGAACTGAACAAGTAGAGCCCCTGCTTTAGTTAGACCTTGTCTTATGATACAATATGACTTGTCTGATACAATTCTATTTGAAACCAGTTTTTCATTATTCCCTCCTCTCCCCCAGCTTACCAGGCTTCAGAGAATTTTTTGCTTATTAATGGCCGTTCCTGGTTTCTCCGATATCGAAACCAGCACTGGGTTTGCCTCACAGAGAGGCCACACTGGCTGGCCAAGTGATTCAACTCATCCTGGGTAGGGTAGACAAAATGAGAACTTTAGCTTCTGGTGATTGTCCTCTCCCCTAAGCTCATGTTGTTTTCCTATTTAGGGAATCCCCACTTTATTCCTCAGAGGCTTGAGGTTTCCAAGAACATGATAGTGGGCATGTTCTAATCCAAAAGGCTTGAGACTAAGGGGAGGGTATAAGGAGCTGCCTCCTTCCATCTACATCCCTCCTCCAAAGCTGGTGGGTAGGCTCCTTAATGCTTTAGCCACACAATGGTCCCTGCCATAGCCTTGTTCCCTTTGATGAAGAGAAGGTCTATATTGGGGAGGGGAGTCTGAAACCAATCTTCCAGGCAGTATGAAAAGATGAAAATGAAACATTCCCTCTTTTCACTGACTATATTCTATTAGAGGGAGACAACATTTATACAGGTATCTAAATACAAAATAGAGGTAAATAAATAGAAAGTAATTTCAATAGATATTAATAATTGGGGAGTTTCTTGAAGGGAAGACCTAAAGGAGTTGGGATTTCTAAAATGAAGCAAGAGCATTCCTGAAGAAGGAGAGAATCCTAGATATGGAAAATAGCCTATACAATGGCATGGGGGTAGGAAATGGAATGTTGAATGAAAATAACAGTAAGTAGGTGAATTTGGGTGTATGGAATAATGATATGCAATAAGTCTTGAAAGGTAGTCTGGGGTCAGATTGTAAAGATCTTGACAAATCAAAAAGAACCATTTGTATTTTATCTTAGAGTCAAGACAGAGTCACTCAGGGGAGCAGAGGAGTGACATGATCAAAAGGTTTAGGAATTTCTGACTGATGACTTTGTGGAACATGAATTTTAGAGGGAAGACAGTGGAGTCAAGAAAACAAATTAAGAGGGTATTGCAATTGTGGGAAATGGAGACAAAGGTGATGAGGACCTGAATTAAAGTGGTTGTGGTTGTTTATCTTTCATTTCAAAGAAAACCAATGACATTAAGGGGTGATATCTTATTTGTGAATTATATTTAAGTGAGGAATCAAAATCACTCACTTTCAGAGACTTTGAATTTCAGTGGCAAGACAAAAGTTAAGAGCACTGTCAGTGGTGAGAGATGCATAGTGGATAGTGGATGACTTCAATTTCTAACCAAACTCTAGGTGCTCTGAAGTGCCTTCTTCAGTTGCCTTTATGACCATATGAAAACAGATTATTTTTATCTGCATATTCTATTGGAACAAGTCTTCACATGCTTGGTGTAGACATCCCCCTAACTCAACTATCAATTTGAGGTCTGTTAGTTACCCTTAACTTCATTTAGCCAGTCTGCCAAGATGGCTTTATCAAGGTATGGCTATTTGCATATGCTACAGCTTCTTGGAGCTACAGGTGAGAGCTGGGTGAAAGGTGGACACCAAAGGTAGATGGGCCGTTCTGAAAAGGGCTCAGTAAGCCCTCTCCAGAGGTCCTATTCTTTCCTGAAAACCCATGGTTATGACCTTAGAGATCATACCTTTATTTTACATATAAGAAAAGTAAGGTCCTGTCTCCCTCCCTCCCCCACAAAATTTTTTTTTCAAGTGATTTGACTAATGCCATAGTCAGTGGTAGAGGTGGGATTAGAACCCAGATCTTGTCAACTTTTAATACTCTCTGAAGTTAGAGGTTGTTAGAACTTGATGATCAGAGTATTATTCACTCTAGAGGAAACAGCAACACAGTACCTTCCATTTCTTATTCAAAGATCACTGAACAATAGGGATTGATCTTTTGAAGGGGATCAGGATTGAAAGCTTCCAGGATCCTTAATGGTATCCAAACCTGAAACTTGCTCACCTCTTTGGGATTCCTATTCTGGTTCCAGAAAAATGACTCCAAGATGGGGTTGGGAGTAGCCTTAATCCTGAAGGGATCACGGACACCCATGGCTCTACCCAAGGGCAGGGCGATGGCCCTATAAGAGGAGACAGAAAGAGGCAATGTACAACTCTCCATCTTATGGCCCTTTTGGATTTCTCTTTGCCATATCTTGCCCACCAAGTCACCTACCAAGGAGAAGTTGGCATAATTTGAGAGAGAACAACAGGGATTGGCTATATGAAGGAGGAATGCTTAACATGAGAGAAAAGAACATAATATATTTTCCTTGTGTAATTAATTTCAGTACCCTAGAACTCCAATTCCCAGCATCCCATGTTTCTTCTCATGTTACAAGCTGACATAGGGAGGATATACATTTGATGTAGCCCTGCCTCTCACTCTCTTCCTGTGATCAGGTTTGGTGGAGATGGTGTGAAGTGAGAGCGAGGATACTATTGCTCATATGGTCTTAATTTTGTTAGATAATTAGTGTTTTTTACTTCTATTTCCTTTTTATTCCTTTACTTCAAGTGGTTATTAATGAACTTTATAAAACATAATACTTGGAGTATTGTACATTGATTTAAATCCTGCATCCTTATAGAACAGACTCTAGGCTTTCTCAAAATGGGGTAGGAATATAATTTTCAATGGGCCAGATGGATTCCCCAAGATGCTGAGCCATAGTCAAAGAGCAAATTTGTATCACACCCAGTGTCTAGCTCTAGGGGAAGATATAGACTTTAGATAAGATACCATTTCTGGCCTTGAGAAACTTATGGTCTGTTTGGGAAATAATTTTTCAGTGCCCTCAAGACTGTCTATGGGCCATTTAAACCCACCACCACTCCCTTGCTATCCTCTGATGGTGACACTCTCATAAAAGATAAAAAAAGGCATCAGCAACAGGTGGAAAGAACACTTCAGTCAACTTCTCAACCGACCCTCTTCAGTCGACCAAAGCGCCCTTGACCAGATCCTCCAAAACCGCACCATTGAACAACTTGACGTCCCTCTTTCAATAGAGGAAGTCCAAAAAGCCATCAAACAAATGAGTGCAGGCAAGGCACCCGGTAAAGACAGGATCCCAACCGAGGTGTATAAGGCCTTAAATGGAAAGGCGCTCCAGGCATTCCACAAAGTGCTGACCAGCATATGGGAAGAGGAAGACATGCCCCCAGAACTCAGAGATGCCTCCATCGTAGCCCTATATAAGAACAAAGGCTCACAAGCAGCCTGTGACAACTACAGAGGCATCTCACTGCTCTCCACTGTTGGAAAGATCCGTGCCCGTGTTATATTCAACAGACTCCTGTCATCTGTTTCAGAGCAGAACCTGCCTGAATCACAATGTGGCTTCCAACCAGATCGCATCACCATCGACATGGTCTTCATGGTGAGGCAAATGCAGGAAAAATGCCTTGAGCAGAACCCGAGTCTCTACATTGTCTTCATAGACCTGACAAAGGCGTTCAACACAGTGAACAGGGACGCATTGTGGGTGATCCTCAGCAAGCTTGATTGCCCAGCAAAATTCATCAAACTGATCCAGCTCATTCATGTCGACATGACAGGGGATGTCCTATCTGGTGGAGAGACTTCCAATTGCTTCAACATCTCCAGTGGTGTGAAACAAGGCTGTGTCCTCGTTCCAGTACTATTCAACCTATACTTCACCCAAGTATTACGACATGCTGTGATGGATCTAGACCTGGGTGTCTACATCAAATACCGACTGGATGGGTCACTATTCGACCTTCGCCGCCTGACTGCAAAAACAAAGACAACAGAGAGACTCATTCTGGAAGCTCTCTTCGCAGATGACTGTCCTCTCATGGCCCACCAAGAAAATCATCTCCAAACCATTGTGGACAGGTTCTCCACTGCAACAAAACTGTTTGGCCTGACTATCAGCCTCAGCAAAACAGAGGTGCTGTTCCAACCTGCACCAGGGAGGCCAATGAACCAGCCGTGCATTACAATCAATGGCACGCAGCTTTCTAACGTCAACACTTTCAAGTACCTGGGCAGCATCATCTCCAACGATGGGTCCCTAGACCATGAGATTAATGCCAGGATCCAAAAGGCCAGCCAGGCACTTGGGAGGGTGCGCTGCAAAGTCCTCCAACACAGCGGTATAAGCACTGCGATGATGCTCAAAGTGTATAACGCAGTGGTCCTCAGCTCGCTCCTGTATGGTTGTGAGACATGGACACTGTACCGGAAGTACATGAAACAGCTGGAGCAATTCCACCAATGCTCTCTCTGGTCAATCATGAGGATCCGATGGCAGGACTGAATCACCAACCAGGAAGTCCTCGACAGAGCCAACTCCGCCAGCATCGAAGTCATGGTCCTCAGAACCCAGCTACGATGGTCTGGACACGTCATCCGCATGGACCCACAGCGAATACCAAGACAGGTATTCTATGGTGAACTGTCAGCTGGACTCAGGAAACAAGGCCGACCAAAGAAAAGATTCAAGGATCAGCTAAAGTCAAACTTGAAGTGGGCTGACAGTACACCAAAGCAACTAAAACTCGCTGCCTCTGTCAGAAGCAGCTGGCGAACCCACATTCACCATGCCGCCACCACCTTTGAAGATGAACGACGTCGACGTCTTACTACTGCGTGTGAATGCCAACACCAGGCCACAACTGCACCTCCCGTAACAACTGGCGTCCCATGCCCCATGTGCCACAAACTGTGCGCCTCAGCCTTTGGACTCCAAAGCTACATGAGGGTACATCAATAGATGATAATGCACAAAGACAATTGTCATTCTCGGTCACCAAGAGACGACCACTATACTATACTATAGTCATTTTCTGTCTTTTCTGAACACTTCGTGGTCACTTATGGGGTTTTCTTGAAAAAGGTATTAGAATGGTTCATCATTTCCTTCTTTGGCTCATTTTATAAATGAGGACAATGAGGTGAACATGGTGAGGTGATATGACCAGAGTCTCACAGCTAGTAAATGTCCAAGTCTGGATTTGAACTTAGTTCTTCTGGATTCCAGGCCAAGGATTCTCCCACTGTGCCATATGTTTTTCCCTGGCAGCCATATTTATGTCCATAATATTATTTGGTAAGTGCATTTAAACATTGAAAGGAAAGGGCACCTTCTAAGGGCAAGGTCATTACTAACTAGGGACAAAGGAGAGATAGACATTAGGGAAGCTACCTAGAGAAAGTGGCATTAATGTTGAATTTCTAGGATTTGTGAGGGAAGAAAGTAAGCTCATTTAAGGAGTATGCCAGGCTTTTAAGGGGAGCATCTTCATCCAATTTAACTGGAACTGAATACATGAGGCAGAGAATTGCTAAAGCACCACTCTATTTCTTATGACCCAATTATATCCAATCATTTTCATATGCCTAAGATTTACTATATCTATACATGAGGGGGCCAAGAATAGGGCTGAGAAAGAAACAGAGATAAGTAGAGATCCAACCTTTGGTTATAGCTTCATTCTGTATCTTTTTTAACTCACTTATCTACATGGGGATCACTGGATAAATTTAGGGATTTCTCTTGATCCCCACAATATTTGATATTTATTAGGCAAATACATTGTCTGATTTACACCCAAGTCTTTGAATAAATGAATCTTGTTGTCAATAGAATGCTCATTCTAAGCTAGTATGACATTTTTGACATAAGAGAACAAGCCAGGTACCATTAGAGAAGACATGGCTTGGTCATGGCCAAGGGCATTAGGTAACAGGAAAGATTATTGTTTTTGTTATAAAGAATTTGACTCCTAGGACAGAGGATTTCCTTCTGGAGAGATGAAAAATTTCTCTGTAGGGCATTAATAAAACAAAGGAGGATTTCTTCTGATTCAAGAACAAGAATTCTTCTGACTCTTCTAAAAGAGCTAGGTTAAAAAAATCTTGGCAGAGAATTAGCTGAGGAAGCTAATTAGAAGCTAGAAGTGTTAAAGAAAGATTACAGCCAAAGTAACAGACCTGTGAGCAACCAGGGAACCAGGGGGTCAGGAGAGAAGCATTTGATAAGAAGCATAAGACCAGCATGGACCAGGCCAACTAGATGATTATGAGACCAATGTTAGGGGCAGAAAACATTAGCAACTCAGCAACATCAAAGATATAAGTTGTCCTTTCATACAAATAAACGACATGTGTGACTACCCATTTATCTTCTGTGAAGATTAAATTTAACTCTCCCCTGATTGTAACAATGGAATTAATTAACTCTTCCCAGAAAGTGATGATTAAATTGTAACCTCTGCCTATTTTTAGATTTAATCACCAAAGATGTAAACACCCCATTTTCCACATTAAGTGGGAGGTCTGTGACCCATGTGTGAAATTGTGGGTGATGAATAAAAGTCAACTGACTGCCCCTGGGCTGCCCTAAAAGCAAAAGTGTCAACTGTGATTGGTGGACTAAAAATTAGGGGAAGTGACAAGAAAGAAAGTGCCTTTAAAAGGGAGTGACAACTGCCTGAGTGCAGTTTGACTTGGAACTCTCACTTGGAGTAGAAACTCCTGTGAGAGAGAGTTCTACTGGGAGCTCTACTAGGAGTTTGACTTGGAGTGGAGGCTGATAAAGAATCTGCTGACTGGACTGATATGTGGTGAGTGAAAAGCTGACTCTTAACTGCTGTTTTTTTCTGAAGAGACCAGCCTCAGGAAAGACCTATCCTCTTGAGAGACTTTCCTGGGTCCTGAGGCTGGTTGAAACTAACTCTCCCTGTCTGGGGGGTGGGGGGGGTGGGGGCTGAGAGTAAATTACTTAGTGCTTAGGCTAGATATCTTACCCTATCCTCTCTCTGATTTCCTTCTTCCTTCTTCTCTATATTTTGTAAATAAATTGTAAAATAAATCTGTTTGGAATTAATTAAATTCCTGGAGACCACTCTTTTTTTTTTTTTAAATATATTTTATTTGATCATTTCCAAGCATTATTCGTTAAAGACATAGATCATTTTCTTTTCCTCCCCCCCACCCCCCATAGCCGACGCATAAGTCCACTGGGCATTAGATGTTTTCTTGATTTGAACCCATTGCTTTGTTGATAGTATTTGCATTAGAGTGTTCATTTAGAGTCTATCCTCTGTCATGTCCCCTCAACCTCTGTATTCAGGCAGTTGCTTTTTCTCGGTGTTTCCACTCCCATAGTTTATCCTTTGCTTATGAATGGTGTTTTTTTCTCCTGGATCCCTGCAAGTTATTCAGGGACATTACACCGCCACTAATGGAGAAATCCATTACGTTCGATTATACCACAGTGTATTAGTCTCTGTGTACAATGTTCTCCTAGTTCTGCTCCTCTCGCTCTGCATCACTTCCTGGAGGTTGTTCCAGTCTCCATGGAACTCCTCCACTTTATTATTCCTTTTAGCACAATAGTATTCCATCACCAACATATACCACAGTTTGTTCAGCCATTCCCCAATTGATGGGCATCCCCTCGTTTTCCTGGAGACCACTCTTAAATAATCAAGTCCAACCCTTTTAAAAATTAACCTCTTTCCCACCTTACACTTCCATATATGTGACAATTATTTCCATTCATGCATTATCTTTTAGGGACACTAGGCCCTAGATATGTGGAGCTGTTTTTTCATCCTAACATTTTAGTAAATTCTTATGAATTAAAATATTTATATCTTCTGACTTACTTTTAAAGGTTAATACATCACTGGAGGCTCATGAACTATATAGGTTTGGAACATGGTACCTATAGAGTTTTTTTAAAAACCTAGAATGCCCATTCCCTGGAAGAACCCTTCTCAGAGTTGAGGGGCTGCCCACAGGCATTAAATATGAAAATATCACAATCTCACAAGTTTGGGGAGGAAAAAAATTTGTAAATCTACTTTGAATTGTGTGGCATGGTGAATAGAATATCAGATTTGATATTAGACAACCCAGGTTAGAATCTCTAATCTGTTACCCATTCCTAGACCTTGGGGAAGACACCTTATTTCTGTGGATCTCAGTTTTTCTTATGTAAAATAAGATGACTGTACTAAAAGGATTGTATATTGATGACCCAAGGGAGATCTTGTTGAAACACAGCAGGATGAAATAAATGTCAGCAAAACTAAATTCAAGGACATATCATAGACTTATAAAAAAGGCATAAAAATTAATGGCAAAGAAAAAAAAGATGAAAAATGAAAACTTTAAAATTATTTCTTTAAATGTGAAAAAACCTTTCCATTAAATATCTTTGTCAAAAGTTCTATATACAAGATGTATTGAGAACTAACTTAGATATAGAAAGCCAAAATCAATTTGACAATAGATAAATCATTGAAAGATAGGACAGAATTTTCCCAAAAGAATTAAAAATTATCAATATTCAAATGCTCCATCATGCTAATAATAAGAGAAATGCAAAGCAAAATAACTCAGATATTACAGTTTATACCTATCAAAATGGCAAAGATGACAAAAGATGGAGGGGCTATGGGAAGTCAGGCATAGTAATATGATGTTAATGAGGAAATTAACTGGTCCTTGCTTTCTTTATAGATGTGAGGGCCTATAGATTCAGAAGTTTGCTTAAACTGTCAGATGTGTTTGCTGCACTGGTTCATCTTGTTTAACTATTTTTCTTTGTTACAAAGGAAAGTATACATTGAGTGAGATGGGAAGAGGGAATGGTATATTCTGAAAAACACAAATACAAATTCCTTCAATAAAATTTAAAATTTTAAAATGGGGTGTCTATAGCCATATCATCCTGAACCTGATGATGCCTTCTGATCCCAGAAGCTAAGCCTGATTAGTACTTTAATGGGAAACCACTTGGGAATCCCAGTTACCATAGGCTTAAAATATTTTTTTTTGTAAAAGAGAACTTTAAAACTTTAAAAAGTTTACTTACCTCTCAAAGACATATCTTATGACTATTAAAAGGAATGTCAGGGGAATAACTGCCAGAAGATCCTTGGGATGAGGATATGTAATACCATCTGAATCTTCCAAGTCAGCCCATGTGTACCCAGGGGGCAGCCAGTACTCATCTTTCCAAAATGACTCATACAGAGTGACCAGCATCCTGAGGGTAAGACATCAAATATCTCAAGAGGGATTGGTAAGAAAAAAGCATATGTTATTTATCCAAAATCTCTGGTTAACTGAGTCAGTGCATCCCAGATCAATTTTTTTTTAAAGTTGAACTTAAAAAAAATTAATTTAATTTAATTAAAATTTTTTTTATTTAATTGATTAATTAAGAAAAATTTCCCATGATTACATGAATCATGTTCTTTCCCTCTCTTCCTCCTACCCCTCTCCCATAGCCAATGCTCAATTCCACTGGGTTTTACATGTGTCATTGATCAAGATCTATTTCCATATTATTGATATTTGCACTAGGGTGATTGTTTAGAGAAGATCATCAATTTTAGGAACAGATAATATTATAACTACAAGAGACCTTGAGAAGTTTAACCCCTTCATCTTAAAGACAGTTAATTAAGATCCCCAAGTAGGAGGAGATTTATCCAAGGTCACATGGTAATTCAGCATCAGAGCTGAATGTGGATCCATCTGTTTCCCCATTCCTTGTTGAGGACTATTTCCTTTGTGTTTGCTACCCTAAGGCCCTGGGAGTTGGGGAGTATGGGGTTGGTGGGTGAGAACACATTGGCTGTATGTTTCTCATATAACATATTGGTTACTGTCTAAATCTTCCTTGGCATAAGACTCCCGGGTATCCCAATCTGTCCAGCATCTGACATAAACATCTTAGCTCAGCTCAGGGTGCTTGTGGGCCATGGATTGTAAAGGCAGCAAAATTTGGGGAAGGCAGATTTCCAAAGAGATGAAACAGAATCTAGAGCCAAAGAACTGGCAGGGCTCTTAGAACCCCAAATACCAAAGGTCAAAGTCCTTTTGTCAATGTCAGAGCTGAGAGAGAGTCCTTAGAACAAAAAACAATGTTAGTGTTGGGGGTAACCATCTAGTTCTAGCAAGGAGAGTGAAAGTTTTTAGGGAGAGACTGGGTGATGTTCCTACAGGAATAGGTGACACTATAGGGAAGGATTTTTGCTTCAAGTGAGAGTTGTCACACTAGACCCTGTCTCAGAATCCTTTTCAGCTATGTCACTCTCAGCATCCTCTAGAACTTCCTCTGACTTCTTCTCCCTGCCCCATCTTTGTGCAAGCTGCTATTGAGGACTAGTTGGGACTATGTCAGGCAGAAGCATAGCCCCAAACAGAATATAAATTCCTTGAGGTCAAGAGTTGTATTTTCTTTATTTTATCCTTATGTCCCCAAACCCTAGCATAGTTCCTGGGATTTCGGGCTTATTGACTAAGAATCTCAGCCTTGAAAGGGGTACCTGAGACCATTTAGTTCAACCATTCATGAATAATCAATCAATGGATAAGAACCCTCCATCCAACTGACCCAACCAGTGATTGAATCCAAGTTTTCATTTAAAAATCTACAATGAAAAAGATTCTGTCACCTCATCTGGGATTCCATTCTACTTTTCCATATCTTTCATTTTGAAGAACTTTTTCTTAAATAAAACAATTTTAAAGATTAGGAAAAATGGGAGTTGTTTGAAGGAAGCATTTATTAAAGATCTACTATGTATCTCATTTGATCTTCACAATTGCCTTGGGAGGTAGTTGTTATTTTCTTCATTTTATAATTGAGAAAACTGAAGCAGACTGGTATTAAAAGACTCACTGAGGGTCACAAATAAGGTTTCTGAGTTCTGATTTGAAATCAGATCTTCCTGATTGCAGACCCAGTGACCGTATCCACTTTGCCCTTTGGATGCACTAAGAACCTGTATTTTTATAAAGATATAGTTGTCCCTCACCATATTGCAGTTCACTTATCCCAGCTTCAATGTATGGCGGGTTTAAGAAAAAAAATCTAATTCTGTATTGCAGAGTTTTTGCTATATTGCAGAACCAACCACAGTGCTGTGTTCTATATCCTGGGCACTGATTGACTCAGTGTTTATAAGAATATGGGAAAGGTTAATAAGAGTGTGGAAAAGGTTTATAGGAGAGTGGAAAGGGTTTATAAAACCTTAAAATATATATAAATAATAGAATAAATATAATGTTGCTACTTTGCATATTTTCAACTATAATGAGGGTCTTGTAACTCATGATAGGTGAGAGATCATTGTATATACTGAAGATAAAAGCAAAGGCAGACATAAGAAGAATGAAGGTAAGATATGGCAGAGTCCAGCACAAATAGCATTATGGGTGGTTAAGTCCAAATGAATAGGGGATAGAGAAAAAAGCTAATTCAGGGGAGTTTTTAAAAAAGTAATATTGAAGACAAGGGGAGAATCCCAAGAAGGAAAGGATCTTTGCTTGGGCTGGTTGAGAGATATATGAGTAAAGAAATGGAACAGATTCAAACTAGACTATGGAGACAGATTCATTAAGAACTTGGAAAGGATTGGTTATGAAGGATGAACAATTGATGATAAATTAAAGTTTCAGACCTGAGTGACTAGAGGGAAGAAGACTGTTTTTGCCTGTCTTAGTATCCCCAGTGCTTAGTCCTGGCCCATAGATAACAGTTTAATAAATGCTTGTAGATTTGACTTGTTGACTGGAAGGATGTCTGTAGATGAAGCTTGACGTCTACTGAAGCTCTGATCTTTTCTTCTAATATCCTTCCCCCAATTTTTGCCTTTCAGTGTTTCCCCAGAACTTAGCATGACTTGGCACAAAACATTTAATATATGATTGTTGACTGATTGTCTAGGGTGTATATTGGATATATTCAGCTTATCCTCTTCATCTGTCATGAACTTGAAGATGAAACTCTTCCTTGTTGACCAGAGAGATCTCTAACTTTATTTCCTACAATTTTCCCATCTCCTAGTGTCCCAACTGAGATAAAGTTGTCCTCAAGCTCAGCCAGGCTCTTATGCCATTTTCCCTGCTTGGAGGGGGATGAGGTTTTCTTAAAATGGTGCCAGTTCTGAAGTCTTTTTTTTTAAATAATATTTTATTCTCCATCCACCCAATTACATATAAGGACTATTTTTAACATTAAAAATTTTTTTGAGTACTGAATTATCTCCCTCCTTCTCTTCCCTTCCTTCCTTGATGGGAAGATAAGCAATTTGATATAGATTTTAAATAAGTAATCACGTAAAACAATTTTTCATATTAATCCTTTTGTGGAAAAAATTGAATGAAAACAATGAAGAAAAAAAATTGAAATATAGTATGCTTTGGTCTGTATTCATATTCTACCAGTTCTTTCTCTGGAATCAGATGAGATTTTTCATCATGATCCTTTGGAATAGTCTAGTGTCATTGTATTTCTAAGAACAAATAAGTTTTTCTTACAATTGTTCATTGTACAATACTGCTGTTATTGTGTATACTATTCTCCTCATTCTGCTTACTTTACCCTGCATCAGTTTGAATGTCTCTCTAGATTTTTCTGAAATTCTTCTATTTGTCATTTTTTATAGCACAAAAGTATTCCATTACAATCATATACTACAAATTAGCCGTTTCCAAATTGATGGGTATGCCCTCACTTTTCAATTCTTTGCCACCACAAAAAGAGCTGCTTTACATACTTTTGTACATGTAGGGCTTTTTTCCTTTTTTTTTAAATCTCTTTGGAATATAGACCTAGTAATGATATTGCTGTCAGAAGTATGTACTGTTTTATAGCCTTTTAGGCAAAGATCCAAAATGCCTTCCAGAATAGCTGAATAAATTTACAATTTCCCCAATAGTGCATTAGTGTCTCAATTCCCCCACATTCCCTCTAACTTTTGTCATTTTTCTTTTCTGTCAGAATAGCCAATTTGATAGGTGTGGAATGGTACTTTAGGATTGTTTTAAATTGTATTCTCTAACTAATAGTGATTTAGAACATTTTCTCATGTAATTATATATATATAGCTTTAATTACTTTAAGAATTGCCTGTTCATATCCTTTGATCATTTATCAATTGGAAAATGACTTGTATTCTTCTACATTTGACTAATTTTTCTATGTATCTGAGAAATGCAGACTTTATTAGAAAGACTTACATTTTTTCACCATTGTGATAACTGTGTATTATCTTCCATACTATTTCCCCTCCTATTTACTCCACTCTCTTTCCTTTTATTCTCTTCATCATCAAAAGTGTCTTGTTTCTGACCATAGCCTCCCTCAATTTGCCCTCTTTTCTATCAGCCTCCTTTTCCCTCATCTTTTTTCTTTCCTACTTTCCTGTAGAAATTAATTTTTATGTTTTTAGATATCATCCCACCATCTTCAACCCATATTCTTGCTCTCTGTCTATATACATTCCTTCCAACTGCTCTAATAATGATAAAGTTTAGAGTTATAAATATATTTCCATTTAGGGATATAAACAGTTGAATATAACTAAATCTCTTATGATTTCTCATTCTGGTTTTCCTTTTTATGCTTCTCTTGAGTCTTGTATTTGGTAGTCAGATTTTCTATTCAACTCTGGTCTTTATATCAGGAGTGCTTGGAAACAAATCCTTGATCACATGGGTCGATGGGGATATGATTGGGGATATAATCTCTAAATGATCATGCTAGTGCAAATATCAATAATATGGAAATAATTCTTGATCAATGACACATGTAAAACCCTGTGGAATTGTGTGTCGGCTATGAGAGGAAGGTGAGGGTATGGGAGGGAAAGAACAAAAATTTTGTGACCATGAAAAATATTCTAAGTTAATTAATTAATGAAATTTTCTAAAACTTAAAAAAAGGAATCCTTTGAAAGCCCCTCTATTTCACTCAATGCCTGTTTCCCACCCACAAGATTTACTCAGTTTTGCTGGGTAGGTGATTCTTGGTTGTAGTCCTAGATATTTTGCCCTCTGGAATATTATATACCAGGTCCTCTGATCCTTTAATTTAAAGCTGCTAAGTTTTCTGTTATTCTGACTGTGGCTTCAAAATATTTGAGTTGTTTCTCCTTGGTTTCTTGTCATATTGCCTCCTTGATCTGGAAGTTCTGAAATTAGGCTAAAAATTACTGAGATTTTTCATCATGTGATCTCTTTCAGGAGTTGATTTGTGGATTTTTTCAATTTTTATCTACTTTATTATTCTAGAGTATCAGGGCAGTTTTGTTTGATAATGTCCAGGCACTTCTTTTTTGATCATGGCTTTCAGGTAGTTTGGCCATTCTTAGATAATCTCTCCTTTATCTATTTTCCAGATCAGTTGTTTTTCCAATGACATATTTTATATTTTATTCTATTTTTTCAGTCTTTTCACTTTGTTTCTTGATGTTTCATATACTCATTAGCTTCCACTTGCCCAATTTTAATTTTTTTTTTTTAGTGAGCTTTTGTGCCTCCATTGCTATTTGGTCAATTCTGCTTTTTAAGAAGTTCTTTTCCTCAGTGAATTTTTGTATCTCTGTTCTCATATGGCCAATTTTGCCTTCTACAGAATTCTTCCCTTTGGTGAATTTTTGTCTATCTTTCCTATATGGCCAATTCTGCCTTTTTAATCAGTTCTTCAGAAGTTTTTTGTTCCACTTTATTCAATTAACTTATTCTGCCTTTTGAGGTATTATTTTTGTTAGTATTTTTGTTACTTTTTATCCATCTGTCTATACTTTTTCTTGATTTTCTTGCATAACTCTCATTTCTTTTCCCACTTTTTCTTCTACCTCTCTTATTTGATTCTTAAAGTATTTTTTGAGTTCTCTTTTTGGGCTTGAGACCAATTCATATTTTTCTTGGATGCTTTAGTATTGATGTTGTTTTCTTCTGAGTTTGTGTTTTGGTGTTCCCTGTCACTAAAATAATTTTCTATGTTGTTTCTTTTTTTCTTTTGCTCATTTTCCAGCCTTTTTTTCCCTTGTATTTTTACTTAAAAAAAACCAAACCTGTTACTGATGCACTCCATGCACTCTATTCCTCTGGTGAAGGGCCTACAGCTCCAGGTTTCAGGTTCTTTGTATAGCTGCTTTTAGAACTAGCTCTGGAGATCTATACGTTTTCAATTCTTCCAAGGTCATAGTCTAAGAAGAGGTATGTTTTATACTCTCCAAGATTCTGATCTGGTCTGTGAGTGACCACAAATATTCTTTTCTGCCCTGGACCTGTGGCCAGGATCCCCTGCTCTCTTGTGGCTACAACTGTTGGTATGTGCTAATGATCCTCCTTGCCCTGGGACTGCTACCCAAACTGTGATCTAGATCTGTGGATGGGTAATGTTTCTGAATCTGGCACCAAGAGCCAGAAAAGGAACCTAGTAATTTCCTTCTGTGCAGTTATCTACTCCCCTTATGATCTGTGGCCCAGAGTTCCAGAACATTTTGTTGCTGATTTAGTCAACATCAAGAACTTTGCTGGCTTGCAGAGGTGGGGACGGCTTTGGCATGCTGGTCTACATCCCATTGCCACTATAGTGGGACAGACTACTTAGTTTCTTAGTTATCTTGCCCTGAAAAATTGTTTTACACCCTCTTTTTATAGATTCTGCTATACCAGGATTTATTTTGAGGCCTTATATCAAAGTTGTTTGGTAGGTGATTTGGTAGAATTCAGACAGATCTTTGTACCTTCTCTATCATCTTGCTTCTATTTCCTCTAGTCTTTTGGATCCAATTGTGCAATCTTGATACCCATATAAGATGACTTAATATTAACAGAAAAGAGGGTTTCTCCATGCATGAACAATTTTTTGCTTACTTGAAGGGAAAACTGAGCTGATTTGCAGTTGCCAACTGTGGAGCAGAAGAAGATGGGTAGTTTTCAGAGATTTGATCTACAGCAATACTCTGTGTCATAACACTTATATACACGATTTGATGAAAATGATCTAGAATTTTAGAAGATTCTAAACAACAATAACAAAAAACTTCCCAAACTCCACAGGGTTTATTTGCATGATAATTTGTCCATCTCTAAGAAGGCAGAGTTTAGTTCCACCAAAAGTAAAGTATAGGGGGCAAGCAAGGAGGCTCAGTAGATTGAGAGTCAGGCCTAGAGATGGAATGCCCTAGATTCAAATCTGGCCTCAGATATTTCCTAGCTGTGTGACCCTGATGTGAATCTTAAAACTTCTCAGACTATACCTTAGAAGATTTGGTTAAGCTATTCCCCATCTCAAACAATTGATGTACTTGATCAGGAATGTATTGGGAACTTTAAAATTACTCCACCCTACTCAGACAGTGCCTTAGGGGAAGATAAAGTTGTAAACTCCTGATTGAACAATGAAAAGTCCCTAACTCATATCATATAGTAAAGCTAGAACCTTAAGTTAGGTCTATTTTTAGAGCTAATACAAAAAGGTGCTAAGTACCTATAAAGGTTAAATTAATCAGTAAAAGGTCAAGCAACTTACAAAAGGCAAGCTTAACAAAAGAAGTGTGAAGTTTCAGTCTACCCAGATAAGGTGAGAACTAAAGAGGGGTGAGAACTAAGAATGGGCAGTCCTAGGAAAAAGTGTCTACTGTGATTGGTAGATGTGAACATTTAGGGGAGATGACACAAGAGAAAATTTCTTTAAAAGGAGAATTCAGTTCAGTTTTTTTTTAGCTCAGTTTGGAAGTTGAATTGGAGGGTCCAGGAATTCAGAGGAGGATCTCTGAACTCAGTTCAGGAGTTGAGGATTTCAGTGAAGGACTGGAGCTTGCTTGAGAAGATCTTGTGGTGAGTGATAAAGACTGACTCTCTCTCCCTTAAGGCTCAGGCCTAGGCCATTTGACCCAAGCCCTTTCTATTATTTCCTCTTTCTCACTCCCTCTCTCTCTTCCCTTAATTCCTTCATTTGTATTAATTAAAATCTCCATAAAATCCAGCTGACTTGGGTATTTTCATATTTGGGAATTTTCCCATGGTGACCACTTATTTTTGATTTAAATCAAGACACTAAAAACTATCTTTATAGTTTGGCCGAAACCTTTATAGTTTTGGCAATTCACAATCTTGGAAACCCATATTTTCGTGGTTACACTGAGCAACCTCGTTGCCTAGTCCTTACTGCTCTTCTACCTTGGAGAAAATACCAATATTAATTCTAAGATGGAAGGTAAGGGTTAAAAAAAAATAAGTGCAACCAATGCTCAGAGATGAAGGATTTCTGCAAGAAATCAGTAAGATTTCAGATGAAACTCAGTTTTATGCTGACAGTAATAATCCGAAGTAATTCTATGAACTCCCGAAGGCTATTTATGGGCCAAAAACCCATAGTCCATCTCAATAATTTAGAACTGATAGAGTCATATTCATCAGTGATAAAGATATGGTCCTGGAAAGATAGGTTGAATACTTTCATAGTGTTCTCAACAGATGATCATCAATCAATGCTGAAGACATTAACTATATTCCTCATGTTAAAGACAATTCCTCTCTTGTCAAACTTCCAAGTGAAGAAGAGGTTTTGAATGTTAAGTGGTTCTTATATGGCAAAGTACCTGATGTTGATTCTATTCTAGCAGAGGTTTTCAAGATAGGTGTCTACTATTCACAAAAAATATGACTACAATTTTCTGGGTTGCATGGCAAGAGAACATTATCAACAAGGAGATCTAGGATGCCTCTATTGTCCACCATTATAAAGGAAAATAAAATAAAATTATCCTATGACAATTACCGGCAACACCTGTCTTAAATATTGCTTTCAGGATTCTTGCCAGAATCCTCCTTTAAAAGGCTAATACTTTTCCTGGAAGATGAACATCTATCTGAAATCCAGTGTAGAAGGGCCAAGCAATGCTGGATATTGTATTTGTTGCCTGACAACTCCAGAAGAAATTCTAGGAACACAACAGAGGTGTGTACACAATGTTTATCAATCTGACCAAGGTTTCTGATATTGCCAATCATGAGGACTTCTAGAAGATAATGGCAAAATTGGCCCAGAAAAGTTCATCCACTGTCATGTTAGCATTCTTGCACATGACTATGCTCTTATGTGTTCTCAGTCACCAATGGAGTTAAGCAAGGCTATATGCTTTTAGCAATATACTTAGATGCCTTCATTGAGGATGAAAATGACTTCAAGTTTGGCTTTCACATTGATCATAAATTATTAAACTTGCAAAGGAAACAACCTTCTAAAATCTTTGTCAGGCATTATCTGTAAGGGGACAAGCTAGATGCCTGTCTAATAAAATCTTGGATAAAGAGAGATGGTGGAGTAGAAGTATGGAAAAACAAACCTGAGGTTTCTCTCTGACCATCCTTAAAATAATGCTTCAGAAAGAATGCAAGAGTGACAGAACCACAATGGGAAGGGAGTGAAGCAACTTTCCTGCATAAAGCAACTTGGAAGGTAGGCAGAGAGTATCTATTTCACTGAAGTTAGAGGGGAATGCAACTGGCAGCAAAGCTTTACACTTGTAACAAGGACCTGTAGCCAGCAGCAAGGCCACGCCAAGGAGTACTTGTGCAAATCAACAGGAAGCCCATCCACCACACATTTGCTCCAGATTCTTAACCTGAGTCCAAGCCAATTTTGAAATCCTGAGATACTGCCTAAGCTAATAGAAGAGCACCCCACACTTACTACTTGAAATTCCAAGCCTTGATGCAAGCCTGTAGTGAGGCCCCAAACCCTGGATCAAGACAGTCCACCATGAGCTGGTGCAAGCTTAAAGGGAATCCTAGAGCCCCTGCCCAAGCCTGCAGTGAGGCCTCAACCTCCATCACAGGGAAATCTATAGAAAGCCTGACTGGTATAAGGCCAGAGTTAGGTGAGGCCCTGAGCCCCAGCACAAGGTAGTGCACAGTGCTATGAACCCTGTAAGGCATCAGCAGTTCCTAGAGGAGACCAAATCAGTGGTGGGAAGTGGCTTTCTGAGCTCCCAGCCCCACAGGCCATCATATCTCCTTGGAAGAACTGAAACTTGGAGAAACCCGGAACTAAGTTTAAGAAAGAACCCTCCATTACCCTGAAAACAAAACCCACCTTTAAGATAAAAGTAAAAGAAAAAGTTAGGAAAACCAGTAAATAGTAAAAAGCAAAAACAAAACAAAAAACAAAAGACACAAAACAAAACAAAACACCTAACCATAGAAAATTATTAGTAGGCAAATAAGAATAAGGCATAGATTCAGAAAGTGACAGTGAGATAAAAGAAACTGCATGCAAAACTTATTGAAAAAATATAGTTGAACTCAAGCTCTGGAAGTACTAAAAATAATTAAAAAATCAAATAAGAGGCAGGAGAAAAATGGGAAAGGGAAATGGAAGTAATGTAAGAAGAAAATAACAGCTTAAAAAGTAGAATTGACCAAATAGAAAAGGAGATTCAAAATATCATGGAAGAAAATAATTCCTTACAAATAAGAATTGGGCAAATAGAAGCTAATGACCTCATGAGACATAAAAAAAAAAAGAATAAAAAAGTCAAAAGAATGAAAAAATAGGATAAAATATGAACTATTTCATTGAAAAAACAATTGACCTGGAAAATAGACCAAGGAGAGACAGTCTAAGAATTATTGGGCTACCTAAAATTCATGATAAAGAAAAATCTAGCTATCAAGTTACAAGAAATTATCAAATAAAATTGCCTTGATGTTCTTGAATAAGAGGTTAAAATAGAAATGGAAAGAATCCACTGATCACTTCCTGAAATAAATCTCCAAATAACAATAACTTATAGTCAAATTCAAGCACTCCCAGGCCAAGGAGAAAATACTACAAGCATCCAGAAAGGAACAATTCATATATTATAGGATCACAATCAGGATTATACTGGATTTAGCAGTTTCTACATAAAAGGCTTGGAAGGCTTGGAATATGATATTGTGGAAGGCAAATTAACTATATTTACAACTAAGAATCACCACTCAGTAAAACTGAGTATATTCTTTCTAGGGAATATGGTAATTTAATAAAATAGAATATTTCTAAGTATTCCTGATGAAAAGACCAAATGTAAACAGAAAATGTGATGGTCATATAAAAAACTCTAGAGAAGCATAAAAAGGTAACCAAAAAAGAGAAAATTTAAGGGATTCAGTAAGGTCAAATTGTTTATACTCCTATATGGAAAGATGATATTTATAACACTTGACATTTTATATAATTATTAGAGCAGTTAGAAGGAGTATACATAGACAGAATTTGTGGGAGTAGACTCATTAGGATGACATGATTTGAAAGACAAAAATCAAGAAAAAGAGGATTGTACTGAGAGAAAAGGGAAGGGAGAGGTAGAATAGCACAAATTATTTCCTCCAAAGAGGTACAGAAAAATTATTACAAAAGAGGGGAGGATGAAGGTGGTGATGGGTAATACTTAAACCTTACTTTTATTGGAATTAGCTCATGGAGGGAAAGCGTAATCATTTGGATATAGAATCCGTTCTTTCCTTACAGAGAAGTAGAAGGGAAATAAAATGCAGGGGAGGTGATTTATAGAAGGGAAAAAGAAGTGGAAGGGTGATTAAAAACTAAATATTTGTAAAGAGGGACAGTAAAAAAGAGAGAGAAAGAGCAGAATCAAAAAGGAAAATGTAAAAATAACAATTAATCTTAATAATAAAACATCATATTTTAGGAAATTTATTAATGATCATTAGAAATAAAGCAATAAAGAGGATACAAAATAAAGACCATGTGCCCATGGTTGATTAGTCCATTTAAAATCCCTGCTCATTATCACCACCACCATGCTCCCTGCAAGCCAAAGAGGGCAGGACCCTCCATGTCCCCACCTAATATTCCCTGTCTACAGGAAGTATGTAATGACAGGAAATGTAGTTCTTTTTTCAGGTAACAGATTTTCAGTTATACAAAAATAAGATGGAAGGGAATGCATAAATGGTCTTTATCTTTTCCTTGGAAGAAATGTTTCACCAGGTTATCCTGGGAGAAATCACTCAGAACTGGGGACCTGGGTCTTAGGCTATGCTAAGCTAAGCTAAAATTAATTCCAGCAGAGCACAACTCTCAGATTTCTTTGGCTTGTATATATGGTAATATCACCTACAGACCATCTTTATGTGCAGGGGGTGGAATGGGATACCAAGATATGAGGAGTAATATTAAAGATCTGGGGATCACTGTGGGGATTACCTATACCTCCAACTGATTATGAGAAGTCTCACCAGCCTAGAATGTGACACTGCCCCGGGGGTGTACATGCTATAATGCAGAGATTCCTAAATTCTAACCCTGCTCCAATGTTCCTAAATTCTTTGATTATGAATATATTTCTTCCTTTCTCTGGGTTTCACACAGAGGTGACAGACATCTGTTGGACAGATGAGAGACAGAGAAGACAGAGACAGAGGCAGAGGTAGAGGCAGAGGCAGAGACACATAGAGAAACAGACAAGAGGCAGAGAAACAAAGAGAGAGATTTGGGGGAGGTTCAAAGGGGCATTGCTGGGCTGCCACAAGATTAGGGCAGGGAGAGAGGAGAGTGAGAGAGGTCATAGTAGGGGAATCTTAAGGCTCATCAGCAAGAAGTTTTTAAGCACCTATTTTGTGCCAGCCCTTGTGAAGCACTGGGGATACAAGGAAAGACTAAAGAGAGTTCCTGCTCTCATGAAGCTTATAGTCTAACAGGGAAGACAACATGTAAATAATTATTTACAAATGGGATACAGATAGGATAAATTGGAGATTATTTCGGGGAGGGGGCACCAGAATGAATAAGTCTGGGAAAGATTTCTTGCAGAAAGTGGGAGTTGAGTTGAGTTTAAAGGAAGGTGTTAGACCTGACTGATAGAGAGTTCAACCAGCACCTAATGAGAGAGAGAGATTGAGCATAAGAGAGGGTGGGGAGGTGAGGATGGCATCTAAGCTGCTGAGAGGTTGGTGGTGCCCTTAACAGTAATAACAGGAAGGGAATAATTTGGGGTGAAAGATGAGTTTAGTTTTGGTCCCATTGTTAGAAAGCCTCACTTAGGTGAATTGGAGTGCGCAGACGTTTAATGGCTTTAACTATTGCCTCCCCTTTCATAGGATGAGTCTGCACAAGAAGGGTCTGGGCAAAGGGGCCAGAGGAGTAGAGCTGGGGAGAGGGCTATGGGTGTGTGTGGGTTCCACTTACCTGCAACACAGATGGAGAGACCGATGCTAGGACAGAGGCTTCCTGAGGCTTGCCTGGTTCTACTGGTGCAGGAGTTTTAGGTCTTTAATGCCAAGCCAAATGGCTTCTCCTTCCAGCAGCAAGCCTATAAATTACCAAACAGTTGCTACACCTCCAAGTCTAGATCGCATGCCCAGAAGAAGAACATAAGAGACACTAGGGTGTGATGAGAGGAAAGAGCAGGAGGATAATGTTGAGTAACCTGTGATGGGAATCAGTCAGTATGTCAATAAACATTTATTAAACTGATTCTATGTGCCAGTCACTATGCTAAGGCCCAGGGAGACAAAGAAGAGCAAAAATAGGACCTGTCCTTAAGGAAATCTCAGGCTAAGAGGAGGCAGGGGATACACATCACTACATGTATCACCAGAGAGATGGAGGGGCCCAAGGCTTCTGAGATTATGATCCCAGATTAGTTCTGGGAAGAGGAAGGCATGAACCAGGGGGACAGGGTCCTGGAGGGCAGAGGATGCCTGAAAAATCTGGTGGCAGCACCAGATGCTCGATCTGGCTCTGGGGACAATGGGACTAAAATGGGCTGACTTCCAGCATCTTGTTGGAGAGGGTACTGAGAATTTTTCAAGGGATTTTGTAGGGGCAGAGAGAGGTAGTAGTCAAGAGGCTAGAAGGAGGGGGCGATTCCAAAAACAGATGCTTCAGAAGGGATAGAAATGGAAAGTGGAAGAGTCAGGTCAAGGAGAAAGTTGTGGGCTGAGAGCTCTGGGTCAGAACTCCACAATCTCTCATTACTGTTCCCTTTTTATCTATCCCACATGGGTCCAGCCTGCTCCTAGGAGGGAGCCTTAACTTTGCAGTCTCTTGGCACATCCACTTTTGCCCTCTGTGACTGCTTTCAGGAAGGTGTTCTAGCCCTCTCTTCTAGTCACTTAGTCTCCCCAAGCAAGCTAACCTCCTAGCTCTTTACTTACTCCCCTCTGCTCCCTGCTGTTGATCATAGTCCAGTCCCTTTCCCATACAAAGAAGATTACTCAGACACCCCAAAGGCATTGCTTTATTTTCTCTCTGCCCTGTAAAAAATAGACTCGAATACAGGACTACAATCCCCACAAGCCTTTGCTCCACTTCCCCAGAATGCCTTGTAATCTCACCTGGGCCGAGATGGAGAAGGTATTTAAGCTGATTCAGAGGCTTTTGAGGGGCTCTTGGACTTCTGTTTTGGGGCAGATGTGGCTTTTTTTTTCATAATGTAGGTGAGGTTGTGTCTAGGCCACTCTATGGCCTGGACACGTGTCTCTTATCCTGTATTTTCTTTAATCCTTAATCTTCAATAAACCTCTAAAAAAAATAATACTCCTTGCAGAGAGAAACTAATTTCTACCTGCCTCAGTCTCCCCGTCTCCCCTAAATTTTAATCTTTACAGTTGGCGTAACCACTTCGGGAAAACGAAATATCTCAATCTTCTGATTTCTTTTCTGATCTTTAGTTCAACATTTAATATCTAGTACCTAGAAAAAAATTTTTTTGAGCCATATCTCTCTGGCCAAGGTTTTCTACCCTTGCAAAGCTGCTACAGGCTCTGGACCTGTTGTGTTTTCTGCCCACCCCACCTGGCTCGGCCCCGTCACTTCCTGCCTGCAGCCTGCAGCCCTGATCGTCCTCACCTGGTACCTGGTCCCGGCCTTGCCCACCCCCACAGCTGCTCCAGCTCCTGCTCCTGGCCTCTCACCGGTCCGCTGCCTGCCTATTTCTGAGCCCCAGACCCACGAGCACAACCCCAGTTGGCTCATCACCCAGATCCTTGGAGCAGATCGCTCAGGACTCATTGCGACCAGCTGGTAACAGTCATTGGCCACGTGGGCAGAGGGGAGAGATGAGAGGGATAGGAGACAGGGAAATTTTCCCTTAGGCTAAGCCTCCACATGGATGGGGGTATTGGCCACTGGGGAATCAGAGAGGGGAGAGAGAGACTAGAGAGAAGAAACAGATCTTTTCAAACAGAAACCTAAAAAGCAATGGGCTGTTTAAAAGGATACCTTTTGACTGTTCTGGTAATAGCATTAACTTCACCTGCATGTCAGGGAGAAGATTCAACTAACTTTGAAGGGGAAAATGGGTGGCCCAGCAAACTGGGAACCAGGCCCAGAGACGGGAGGTCTCTAGTTAAAATCTGGCCTCAGATACTCCCCAGCTGTGGGGCCCTGGATGGGTCCCTTGAACCCCATTGCCTAGCCCATACCACTCTGCCTTTGGATAATAGACATTTAAATGGATAAACACATCTAAGGAACTTTAAAGACTAAAGGCTATATTCTAAGGCATTTCAGACTCCAATGATTTATAAAAATCTTTGTATTCTATTGCATTTTTTGTTATGGTTTAACTTTGTGATTTTAAGTTCATATATTACTGGATTCAATATTATTCTGCTTGAACTGAAGGTTGATTGAATTTATTTTGAATGTACTGAGTTTTGAAATTCTGTTGTTTTTCCCCTGTAACTATTGAACAAATATTATTATGAATAAGCCTATATATGAAAAAATAGCTTTTTTCTATTTTGCTGAGGATAGATGGACTTCAGAACTGGTTATAATTGTATTAACAACCTTTGGAATTTTAATGTGCTAAATATCTCAAATGATTTTAAGGGTTTTTTAAATATGATTTTTGGAATTTTTTTTTTAACAATCTGGTTATTTTTGCCTGCCCCTACCACGAGGTAAGGCCCATTAGCTGAAGTGAAATACATTTTATAAACCCCATTCTTCCCACATGTGAATGGAAGTTGGGCAGTTAATTTCAGGGCATTTGTACCCTTAAAAAGCCTCCAAAAGGAGCACCCCTTTATTTATACTCTTCAGCTCATTACTTTACTTGCACCAGAATGATATATAGATTTCTTGATTATATTCTTAACCCTAGATGAGTTTTACTTTGTTTAAAAAAAAAAGTTTATTAACAAGGTTGAAAGATTGCTATGTTTGTAAAAATTGTGACAAATGTCCATCAATTCATAGGTTTTAAAAATGTCATACAGCAACTTATGTGAAATATGAAAGTGTGTTTGTTTGCTATTGTAATTAATTGGGCTATTGAGAATTTTGGGGATTTTGGTAACTACATATTTGTACTACTGTATTTTTTAAAGATGAAAAAATTGTTAACCTTGTTCAATTCATTTGCCTTCTACTCACAGTGATCATGGCCAGATACAAAAAGGAAATGGATCTCATTTTTTGGTGAGAAAGCCTTGTATTTTATATTTTCTTAACTGACACAGATTGTCAATGATTATAAGCTATATTTTTGAATATTTTAAAGCTCTTTTTATTATTATATTTTTCTTGCATGTGCAATATACTTTTTCAGTTTTTTTTATTATTTTTTATCTTCTTTTTATATTTGAAGCACATGTCACCAGCATTAAGATTTTCTTTAACCTTTTGATTTTTCAGTACTACAAGTGTAAGATACATTTGTCAGAGCATGCCCAAAAAGCTTGTGACTATAAAAATGATGCCACTAATTATTTAAATAAATTATGGGACTTTGCTTAATGATTCTGTCTGATTCCAGGAGAAGAGATACACACAAGAGCCATTTCATAGGGCCAAAGAAAGGCCAATCTAGGATGGATTGATGCACTTCTAGGCCAATACAAAGGTCTTGAACCTAGTGTGAAGACTCGAGGTTACTATGTTTAACATGTGTTAAGACATAGGCTTTCCTTGTATCCACACTCACCCTGAAAATACTCACAGACCAGTATCCCCGAAACCTTGGCTCCTATAATCTGGTCCCTCCTGGCACTGACTGGGTAAATGCATCATTACTTAGATCATTTTGATTGGGCCCTGATTGAAGGAACTGTTATAGATTTATTTTTCTTCTACTTGGAATTTTACACATAAGACTTTGATAGTCTATATTTTCATCCAGAAATTTTTCTTTTCTTTTGGATTTTCTGGTGTCTTTTTAATATCTCTTGCCAATTGATTCATATACCTCATACCTCAGCCATGCATCCCTAACTGATTCTGAATCTTTCAATCACCCACAACACGGGGGAATGTAAAAAATATCATTATTTAAATTGCAAAGTTTAAATTCTTTTTGAGAAGAATTTTAGGTAAAGAAGATGCTACCTCTCTGAATCCAGAAACTGAACTGTTGGAGAAGATACCATGAAGAAGCCTCCAGACCAGCCAGCTGCACAAAAATTGAACTTTGGGTGTAGTTGATTGAACATTTATTTGTATGTATACTTTCATGCCAAAGGGGACTGCCCCTTAACTGGATTTTTGTCAATGCGTTCAGCAATTATTGGGTTTGTTTGTTTTTTTCTCTTATCATCAAATTATTGTAATCTTTAAATTGATCATGTTTTCATGATCCTTTGGAAAAAAATTAATTTTTTTGCAAATGATCAAATGTGGGAATGTAAAAAATGTGGGAATGTAAAAAAATGCCTTGTAATCTCACCTGGGCCGAGATTGAGAAGGTATTTAAGCTGATTCAAAGGCTCTTGGACTTCCGTTTTGGGGCAGATGTGGCTTTTTTTTCATAATGTAAGTGAGGTTGTGTCTAGGCCACTCTATGGCCTAGACATGTGTCTCTTATCCTGTATTTTCTTTAATCCTTAATCTTCAATAAACCTCTAAAAAAATATAATACTCCTTGCAGAGAGAAACTAATTTCTACCTGCCTCAGTCTCCCCATCTCCCCTAAATTTTAATCTTTACAGCCCCCAGTTGTCTCATATTGCCTCAAAGAATTTCCTTTCCATTGGGGGATGGGGGTGGGGGAGAAAGATTATAGAACATTGTTGGAGATGGGTATTTGGGCATAATCTCACCAGGATTCTCTTCCTCATTGCTGTGCTTTGCTGTTTTTTTTTTAAACCCTTACCTTCCATCTGGAACCAATACTAATGTATTGGCTAGGCAATGGAGGTTAAGTGACTTGCCCAGGGTCACACAAATAGGAAGTGTCTGAGGTCAGATTTGAACCTAGGACTTCCCATCTCTAGACCTGGCTCTCAATCCACTGAGCTTTATTGTTTTATTATCATTATTATTATAATATTAACAGTATTGCTGTGTTTTGTAAAACAATAAAATTATTATTATTAATAGTATTGCTGTGCTTTGTGAAAAGTAAAACAGTTTAGAAAGCAGAACTTATATGTCATGCTGTTATGGGGTTTAGATGTGTACCCCTGGGGTTCAGGAAGGATACCTTTTGCAAGAATGCAAGACTCCAAAACTTAAAAACAAAAAGAGGGGGCAGCTGGGTGGCTCAGTGGATTGAGAGCCAGGCCTAGAGATGGGAGGTCCTAGGTTCAAATCTGGCCTCAGCCATTTCCTAGCTGTGTGACCCTGGGCAAGTCACTTGACCCCCATTGCCTAGCCCTTACCACTCTTCTGCCTTGGATCCAATACACAGTATTGACTCTAAGACAGAAGGTAAGGGTTTTAAAAAAAAAGAAATTTATTAATTTAGAAAGTAATGTTGAGGGTGGCCAGGAGGATAGCAAGGTGGGACAGCAAGATGGGGAGCAGTTCCTGGGAGGACAGCATGAATGGAAAGGCTGTTCTCCATGGGGATAGCATGGATGGACAGGCTGTCCCCCAGACGACATCAGTTCTGGGGATTTTATACTCTTTAGATGTTATGTCCTGGTATGGACATGACCTAGAGTATTAGTCTCTCAGGCATTTGGTGGGGTGAGGTGGTCATCTGACTGGGGTCTGCCTGGAGGCATAAAGATTCATCTCTTTGTCCATTTTAAGTCTAGAGGACAAAAGAGGGTAAACCTCTCAGGACCCTGGGTGGGGTCATTGGGTGTTTCTAGGTTAAGAGTCAGGAGGAGGCAAAGCAAGGGAGTTTCCCTGATAGTAGTTCCCCTGGGTTTCTGGGGGTACAGTGCCCATGTCAATGCTTCTTATCCTGTCTTCACAAGTTCATAGCCATTTCCAATTTTCTATAAGTTAGAGAAAGGAGGACTACATGACAAACAGACAAAGTGCTCAAAATCCAGATAGCCTAGTTGAGGAGGTAAAGACTTGAGATGTCTTTCCTGCTCCTTGCCTCTTCATTTGAAAATGGCCTGTAGAGAATGGGGGCCAGCCTTGCTTTGTTCAGAAGGTTCTTTTTGAATGGCAAAGCAGTTGATCAAAAAAAAGAATTCTTTTCCCAAATGGTTAGTGGACCAGAAGCTTATAGAATGTCAGTACATATTACAAAGTTCATGCAGGGATTGCATCAGCTGAGTATATATTGTCTGTTTGTAAGAACTGGGTTTATTGGTCAGTTTACTGTCAACCCACCATATTCCTGAATGTTAACTTTAAGAAACACAGCCTTATCTAAAATGAAAACACTTGCTCAATTGTGAAGTAGAAAATCCATTAATTAATATCCTTGTAAGAGCATGTGTTCAACCAGAGTTTGGTAACAGGCATGTTCCAAGAGCAGGAACAACAGGACATATTTCCTAAACCTATGGGCTCAGAAGAAATTTGCTAACCCTGTTAGTCACCACCCTTGATTACCTTTCCCATTACTCTCCTTTTGGAGACTCAAACCCTTAATAATTTTTCCTTATATGCTCTTCCTCTACCCCTTGGTCACGAGACAGGGCTGAGCTCTGATACAGAAGTAGTGAAACTGGTTTTCTGCTAGATTCCCTTCTCTTGGAGTCCAGTTTTGACCCCAAGACTTTCTGATTGATCAAGGAGCCAAGATTGAAGTTTGGAGGGCAAAAAAGGTATGATCCAACCAAATTTAGTTGTAGATATCACAAATGGAAATACTCATGTCCCTCATGATCCCACCAGACCAGAGTCAAATTGAGTGAGAAAAAGACACTGGAAACTTCTCAGCAGAATAAGCACACATGCAGAATTCCTCTTCCAGAGAAAAGGAATTCATCTGATAGAGAAATTGGTCAGCTTTTGTTGTTTGAAAGATAAGGAAGAGAAAAAGAAAAAAAAACCCCAACAGATTGTAGATTGTAGCTTCAGGGACAGAGTGTATCAGCAAATTCTTGACATTAAGTCCTAGGAGTGGCTTTTGGGGTTTCAAAGAGGAAAGAAATCTCCTTCTGGTGGGATAATGATTATCTTATCAAGGAAAAATTCCTAGGATTGTTTTCCATCCAGGCTCAGATACACTCAAGGCAGGGCAAGTTATTCTTCTAAGAGTTAGCTTTATTCCAAAGGGTTAGGGATCTCTGGAAAAAATGGAAGCTTGAGTAAATCCAGGTGATTAGTATGTAATGTGAAAGTGTCCTAGAGGGATATAAGATGTTTTAACCGACCTAGGAACTTCACAGGGTCAATTAAGCACCAAACTCTTTGATTGTGAAACTAAGTTTTATTTTAACAAAAAAGGATAAGGGGAAATGATAGGCACGACCCTTACACTCTTCAAGCTACCTCTACCTGATTCATAAGTCTCTTGCTTAAGGAGAGCCTTCTGTTCTTCTTTAGGCCTTACCTATATCTTCTTATGCTATCTAAACCCCTTTCTCAGGCTACCTGCCTTAACCCTAATCTTCCCACCATTAATTTTTTTTTTTGAGTTTTAAATATATTTTATTTGATCATTTCCAAGCATTATTCGTTAAAGACATAGATCATTTTCTTTTCCTCCCCCCCACCCCCCATAGCCGACGCGTAAGTCCACTGGGCATTAGATGTTTTCTTGATTTGAACCCATTGCTTTGTTGATAGTATTTGCATTAGAGTGTTCATTTAGAGTCTGTCCTCTGTCATGTCCCCTCAACCTCTGTATTCAGGCAGTTGCTTTTTCTCGGTGTTTCCACTCCCATAGTTTATCCTTTGCTTATGAATGGTGTTTTTTTCTCCTGGATCCCTGCAAGTTGTTCAGGGACATTACACCGCCACTAATGGAGAAGTCCATTACGTTCGATTATACCACAGTGTATTAGTCTCTGTGTACAATGTTCTCCTGGTTCTGCTCCTCTCGCTCTGCATCACTTCCTGGAGGTTGTTCCAGTCTCCATGGAACTTCTCCACTTTATTATTCCTTTTAGCACAATAGTACTCCATCACCAACATATACCACAGTTTGTTCAGCCATTCCCCAATTGATGGGCATCCCCTCGTTTTCCAGTTTTGGGCCACCACAAAGAGCGCAGCTATGAATATTTTTGTACAAGTCTTTTTGTCCATTATCTCTTTGGGGTACAGACCCAGCAGTGCTATGGCTGGGTCAAAGGGTAGATATTCTTTTGTCTCCCTTTGGGCATAGTTCCAAATTGCCCTCCAGAATGGTTGGATCAATTCACAACTCCACCAGCAATGAATTAATGTCCCTACTTTGCCACATCCCCTCCAGCATTCATTACTTTCCTTTGCTGTAATGTTAGCCAATCTGCTAGGTGTGAGGTGATACCTCAGAGTTGTTTTGATTTGCATCTCTCTGATTATAAGAGATGTAGAGCACTTCTTCATGTGCTTGTTAATAGTTTTGATTTCTTTATCTGAGAACTGCCTGTTCATGTCCCTTGCCCATTTATCAATTGGAGAATGGCTTGATTTTTTGTACAATTGATTTAGCTCATTATAAATATGAGTAATTAAACCTTTGTCAGAGGTTTCTATGAAGATTTTTTCCCAATTTGTTGTTTCCCTTCTGATTTTAGTTATATTGGTTTTGTTTGTACAAAAGCTTTTTAGTTTGATGTAGTCAAAATTATTTATTTTACATTTTGTGATTCTTTCTATATCTTGCTTGGTTTTAAAGCCTTTCCCCTCCCAAAGGTCTGACATGTATACTATTCTGTGTTTACCCAATTTACTTATGGTTTCCTTCTTTATGTTTAAGTCACTCACCCATTTTGAATTTATCTTGGTGTAGGGTGTGAGGTGTTGATCTATTCCTAGTCTCTCCCACACTGTCTTCCAATTTTCCCAGCAGTTTTTATCGAATAGTGGATTTTTGTCCCAAAAGCTGGGATCTTTGGGTTTATCGTATACTGTCTTGCTGAGGTCGCTTTCCCCCAGTCTATTCCACTGATCTTCCTTTCTGTTTCTTAGCCAGTACCAAATTGTTTTGATGACTGCTGCTTTGTAATATAGTTTTAGGTCAGGGACTGCAAGGCCCCCATCGTATGTGTTGTTTTTCATTATTTCCCTGGATATCCTTGATCTTTTGTTCTTCCACCCACCATTAATTAATAAAGAAAGAAACCTTTGCATGTGGCTGCTGTATTAAGTAACTCAAAGTTATAGGTGAAAAGCTTTGAATTACCTCAGCCAACAGGAATCTTAGTAGATGGACTACTGCTGGATGATAACTGGATTCAGGGAAATTAGTTTCCTCCAAGTAAACCCTTTACCTGGATGCCAAAGATTTTCTCCATGAAAATCCTGATTGTCCAGGGAGAATCTCTTAGAGCAAAACTCCCCCTTCTGCTTGGAATTGTAGGCAGCTCAGATAAAATCCAAGAAAGAAGTAAAGTTCAGTTATTTCAGTTTTAAACCCACAATTCTTTGCTACCCAGAATCCTTTCTCAGGGCTTATCTTAAAATTCTCTTCTTTCCATTAACCCTAGAAAACCAGACCATCCCTAGCTATATTCCTACAAGTTTAATCATTGTTCATTTCATTTTCATATCCACTACAGCTGGTCAAAGAGGCAGATGATCTGTCCCCCTGAAGACCACAGTGAAACATGATCTTATGAACGAAAACAGATGATGAGAATTCAACAAATGGTTAATCCACATTTTACAGCAAGGAAGATCAAAAGAGCAAGGGCCAACATGAAAACTAGGCCAAAAAGAACAGACCTCAAAATTCCTTCCAGATTTCCAGGAAGGAGACTAAAAATGTCATTCCAAGGGTAGGGGAAGATGCCCAAGTCTCAAGTCTATCAGTCTGATTCTGCCTGTGACTTCTTGAAGGTGACCAGAGGTGTTGACATAAAATAGCAGTCTTCATTCAAGAATGCAGAAACTCTTCCTTGTGCAGTGAGAACAGCATCCAAGACCCTTCAGTTCTGTAATACCATGCCCAACAAAGAGGGAAGTTGGTCTTTTATTTTCTAAAGCCTTTTGCTGTATTCTCTATGGTTATGGCATGCTCTGCAGACAAGGTGTGATCAATACTCTGGGGAGTCAAAATTCCCCCAATCCCTAGTCCCCCAGCTGCATGTATACCTGTGGCTAGGGGATGGGGGCAGGGGAACAGTTGGAGAGCTACTCTGGGAGTCTGAGGAGAGACTATTACTGAGGTCTTAGCTGGCACAGGGTATGGGAGATCTTCCTTAGAGTAAGAAAGGTCAGACAAGGTTTCTATTATAATATACAATCTAGTCCATTTAGTTGGATGAGTCAGATAGAGTCCTTTGCCACAGTAGAAGGAGGCAGAACCCCAAAAGGCATGGTTAATGGATCCCTGACTATTCTGGATAGTCTGAATATTCACAAATGAGTTATAATACTGACTGGGAAAAGGAAACACTCATGAGCACATTTAAACAGGACTTTTTGCCTGAGACTTCATACAACAAGATTCTATGCCATCTGATCACCTTCTGTGTGTATTGCCCAAAGCCTTTTGCAGTCACCAGGAGTATGTGTTGATTAAATGAAAGTTATCCCTTCAGTCACTATGAGGCTGGCTTTGACAAAATCTCTAGCTGTCTTCTTCATAGGTCACATTCGTGCCAAGGAGAATGGCTTGTCCTAGGGAAATCTTCCAATTGTTACTGGCCCCCCTATCAGTGGGGACAGATGGCTGGGTACCCAACCAAAAAGTGTGGTTGCACTTCAGACTCATAAGTTTCCCTGCTGTTATTGAAAATAAACCAACACTGATTCTTTTGTAAAAAGGCAAAAAGGGGCAATGGTGATGATATTGGGAAATTGGGCTTTAGTGAGTCCTGGGTCATGTGTCTTATTGGAGGAGAGGGTAATCTTGATATTGTTAAGTAAGGAGAAGAGGTCAAAGCTGATAGTATATTCATGTTCCAACTTGTAGGGATCATACTGAGATTGGAGTTCAATGAAATATCTACCATAACCATCACCAGCAGTAACCTTTAATCCCTGATTTGCCATTTCTCCCTTAAATTGTAGAGTATCCCCAAAGTATTGCAGGGACAGGATAAGAAAAAAAAAACAGCATCCCTACAGCTCACACATAGCCAGCAGTCACTTAAATTAAGAAGGCTACTGGCTGATTTGGCCACTTTCTACATGGACTGGGTGATGGAAGAGGAGGGTTTGGCAACCAGGAGGAGGAAAGTGACTTTGAGACTAGTACTCAAAAGTGGGGTATTAATAGGACAGAACCTGAAGTGACCAGGATCCAAAAATAGGATTCAGAGCCATACTGAGTCACAAGGATGCAGGAGTCAATGTAAAAGGTATGATTTAGGGAATAAGGATAGGAGGGGGAAAGCAGAGAAGTATACTCAGCTCTCATCTGGAGTCTTGAGATTATAGTCTGCAATAATTACAATTAAATTATGAGGCTATTAGTAGCTTTAGTAGCTTTATTACAATAGAGTAGTGATAATAAAGAGAGGGAAATGTAGCAAAGAGGTAAAGAGTTGATCAGCTTACTACTCTATATATGCTATTTGATGGTTTGAAGTTCACCACTGACATGGGCTTCTTTAGGTTCCAAACTCCAGCCAGAAGACCCTTACTTCCTGTTGGGTCTCCCCTTATAAATAGTTTTCTCCACTCACTAGTTCTCCCATGTCACATCTTGGGAACCAATCATAGTTTCTTAATTTGTCTGGCACCACCCAGGGGGGCAGTACCTGTGGGATCAGTTTTCTGTGTTGGTTTCAACTTCCTTTCTCTGAGGGCTTGTCTATCCCTGCACATTTCAATGGTAAAGGACCTCCAGGTCACAGATTGATTAAATCAAAACAAAGCAGCTTAATGGGGAGAGGAATTTCCTTCCCATAAGTCCACAGCAGCTGTTATCTACTTCTTGTCTGGGGAGTCCTTATAATCACTGTTTTCCTTTGAAATCATCTTCTGGGCTCCAGTGAGCCTAATCTTAAGGTCCCCACTAGGGTATAATTTCTAAGCAGGCTCAGTTATCTTCCTTAGGTGTATCAAGTGGATCCTGAAGTTAATTCCAAAAAGTTTTGCAGAAGTCCCAGTAGTAACTTCCACTAAGATTCAAGGGGGTCTTTGATTTTATTTAATTTATTAGTTAGGAGAAATTTTCCATGGTTATATGATTCATGTTCTTTCCCTCCCCTCCTCCAACCCTTCCCCCCCATAGCCAACACTCAATTCCACTGTGTCATTGATCAAGACCTTTTCCATATTATCGATATTTGTGCTAGGGTGATCATTTAGAGTCTACACCTCCCATCATTTCCCCATCTACTCATATGATCAAGCAGTTGTTTTTTGTCTGTGTTTCTATTCCCACAGTTCTTTCCTTGGATGTGGATAGCATTCTTTCTCATAGGTCCCTCAGAAATGTTTTGGATCATTGCATTGCTGCTAGTAGTAGACAAGTCCATTACATTTGATTGTGCCACAGTGTATCCTTCTCTGTGTATAAGGTTCTTCTGGTTCTGCTCCTTTCATTCTGCATCAATTCCTGCAGGTCATTCCAGCTCACATAGAATTCCTCTAGTTTATTATTCCTTTTAGCACAATAGTATTCCATCACCAACAGATACCACAATTTGTTTAGCCATTCCCCAATCGAAGGACATCCTCTCATTTTTCAATTTTTTTGCCACCACAAAGAACATGACTATAAATATTTTTTTACAAGTCTTTTCCCTTATTATCTCTTTGGGGTATAAACCCACCAGTGCTATGGCTAGATCAAAAGACAGACAGTCTTTTAGCACCCTTTGGGCATAGTTCCAAATTGGCCTCCAGAATGGTTGGATCAATTCACAACTCCACTATCAGTGCATTAATGTACCAACTTTGCCACATACCCTCCAGCATTCATTACTTTCCTTTGCTGTCATGTTAGCCAATCTGCTAGGTGTGAGGTGATACCTCAGAGTTGTTTTGATTTGCATCTCTCTAAATATGAGATATTTAGAACACTTTTTCATATGCTTATTAATAGTTTTGATTTCTTTAACTGAAAATTGCCTGTTCATGTCCCTTGCCCATTTATCAATTGGAGAATGGCTTGATTTTTGTACAATTGATTTAGCTCTTTATAAATTTGAGTAATTAGACTTTTGTCAGAGGTTTTTGTTATGAAGATTTTTCCCAAATTGCTGCTTCCCTTCTAATTTTGGTTGCATTGGTTTTGTTCAGAGAGCTTTGTTATAAAAATGTTTTCCCAATTTGTTGCTTTCCTTCTAATTTTGGTTGTATTGCTTTTGTTTGTATAACCCCTTTTAAATTTGATATAATCAAAGTCATTCATTTTACTTTTTGTAATATTCTGTATCTCTTGCTTGGTCTTAAATTCCTTCCTTTCTCACAGATCTTACAGGTATACTGTTCTACATTTACCAAATTTATCAAGGAGGTCTTTGAGATGTTAAATTTATGGTTGGACTGGATATTAAATTGGTGGTTGTCAGGGATTTAATTCTTTTTTTTTTTAAAAATTATTTTATTTGGTCGTTTTCATACATTATTCACTGGAAACAAAGATCATTTTCTTTTCCTTCCCCCCTACCCCCCGCCTTTCCCTCTCCCATAGCCGACGCATGATTCCACTGGTTACCACATGTGTTCTTGACTCGAACCCATTACCCTGTTGTTGGAATTTGCATTATAGTGTTCATTTAGAGTCTCTCCTCAGTCTTATCTCCTCCAACCCTGTAGTCAAGCAGTTGCTTTTCATTGGTGTTTTTACTCCCACAGTTTATCCTCTGCTTGTGGGTAGTATTTTTTTTAGATCCCTGCAGATTGTTCAGGGAAATTGCATTGATACTAATGGAGAAGTCCATCACCCTCGATTGTACCACAATGTATCAGTCTCTGTGTATAATGTTTTCCTGGTTCTGCTCCTTTCGCTCTGCATCACTTCCTGGAGGTTGTTCCAGTCTCCATGGAATTCCTCCACTTTATTATTCCTTTTAGCACAATAGTATTCCATCACCAACATATACTACAATTTGTTCAGCCATTCCCCAATTGAAGGGCATCCCCTCGTTTTCCAATTTTTGGCCACCACAAAGAGCGCAGCTATGAATATTTTTGTACAAGTCTTTTTGTCCATTATCTCTTTGGGGTACAAGCCCAGCAGTGCTATGGCTAGATCAAAGGGTAGACATTCTTTTATCGCCCTTTGGGCATAGTTCCAAATTGCCCTCCAGAATGGTTGGATCAATTCACAACTCCACCAGCAATGAATTAATGTCCCAACTTTGCCACATCCCCTCCAGCATTCATTACTTTCCATAGCTGTCATGTTAGCCAATCTGCTAGGTGTGAGGTGATACCTCAGAGTTGTTTTGATTTGCATCTCTCTGATTATAAGAGATGTAGAGCACTTTTTCATGTGCTTATTAATAGTTTTGATTTCTTTATCTGAGAACTGCCTGTTCATGTCCCTTGCCCATTTGTCAATTGGAGAATGGCTTGATTTTTTGTACAATTGATTTAGTTATTTATAAATTTGAGTAATTAAACCTTTGTCAGAAGTTTTTATGAAGATTGTTTCCCAATTTGTTGCTACCCTTCTGATTTTGGTTACATTGGTTTTGTTTGTACAAAACCTTTTTAATTTGATGTAATCCAGATTATTTATTTTGCATTTTGTAACTCTTTCTAATTCTTGCTTGGTTTTGAAGTATTTCCCTTCCCAAAGGTCTGACATGTATACTATTCTGTGTTCGCCTAATTTTCTTATAGTTTCCTTCTTTATGTTCAAGTCATTCACCCATTTTGAATTTATCTTGGTGTAGGGTGTGAGGTGTTGATCTAAGTCTAATCTTTCCCACACTGTCCTCGAATTTTCCCAGCAGTTTTTATGAAATAGTGGATTTTTGTCCCAAAAGCTGGGATCTTTGGGTTTGTCATATACTGTCTTGCTAAGGTTGCTTGCCCCCAGGCTATTCCACTGATCCTCCTTTCTGTCTCTTAGCCAGTACCAAATTGTTTTGATGACCGCTGCTTTGTAATATAGTCTGAGATCTGGGACTGCAAGACCCCCTTTCTTTGTATTTTTTTTTCATTATTTCCCTGGATATCCTTGATCTTTTGTTCTTCCAAATGAACTTTGTTATGGTTTTTTCTAAATCAGTAAAAAATTTTTTTTGAAGTTCAATGGGTATGGCACTAAATAGATAGATGAGTTTGGGTAGGATGGTCATTTTTATTATATTGGCTTGTCCTACCCATGAGCAGTTAATGTTCTTCCAATTGTTCAAGTCTAGTTTTAGTTGTGTGGAAAGTGTTTTGTAGTTGTGTTCATATAGATCCTGTGTTTGTCTCGGGAGGTAGATTCCTAAGTATTTTATTTTTTCTAGGGTAATTTTGAATGGGATTTCTCTTTCTAGTTCTTGCTGCTGAGCTGTGTTGGAATTATATAGAAATGCTGATGACTTATGTGGGTTTATTTTGTATCCTGCAACTTTGCTAAAGTTGTTGATTATTTCGATTAGCTTTTTGGTTGAATCTCTAGGATTCTTTAAGTAGACCATCATGTCATCTGCAAAGAGCGATAATTTGGTCTCCTCCTTGCCTATTTTAATGCCTTCAATTTCTTTTTCTTCTCTAATTGCTACTGCTAGTGTTTCTAATACAATGTCAAATAATAGAGGTGATAATGGGCATCCTTGTTTCACTCCTGATCTTAATGGGAATGGATTTAGTTTATCCCCATTGCAGATGATATTAGCTGATGGTTTTAGATATATACTGTTTATTATTTTTAGGAATGACCCTTCTATTCCTATGCTTTCTAGTGTTTTTAGTAGGAATGGGTGTTGTATTTTATCAAAGGCTTTTTCTGCATCTATTGAGATAATCATGTGGTTCTTGTTGGTTTGCTTGTTGATGTGGTCAATTATGTGGATAGTTTTCCTAATGTTGAACCAGCCCTGCATCCCTGGTATAAATCCTACTTGATCATGGTGGATGACCCTTCTAATCACTTGCTGGAGCCTTTTTGCTAGTATCCTATTTAAGATTTTTGCATCTATATTCATTAGGGAGATTGGTCTATAATTTTCTTTCTCTGTTTTTGACCTGCCTGGTTTTGGAATCAGTACCATGCTTGTGTCATAAAAGGAGTTTGGTAGAACTCCCTCTTTGCTTATTATGTCAAATAGTTTGTATGGTATTGGGATTAACTGTTCTCTGAATGTTTGATAGAATTCACTGGTGAATCCATCAGGCCCTGGGGATTTTTTCTTAGGAAGTTCTTTGATGGCCTGTTGGATTTCTTTTTCTGATATGGGATTATTTAAGAAAACTATTTCTTCTTCTGTTAGTCTAGGCAATTTATATTTTTGTAAATATTCATCCATATCACCTAGGTTGGTATATTTATTGCCATATAGTTGGGCAAAGTAGTTTTTAATGATTGCCTTAATTTCCTCTTCATTGGAGGTGAGATCCCCTTTTCATCCTTGATGCTGTTAATTTGCCTTTCTTCTTTCCTTTTTTTAATTAGATTAACCAGTACTTTGTCTATTTTGTCTGTTTTTTCAAAGTACCAGCTTCTAGTCTTGTTTATTAGCTTAATAGTTCTGTCACTTTCTATTTTATTAAAATTTCTCCCTTAATTTTTAGGATCTCTAGTATGGTTTTCTTCTGGGGGTTTTTAATTTGTTCATTCTCAAGTTTTTTGATTTGCATTTCCAATTCCTTGGTCTCTGTCCTCCCTAATTTGTTAATATATGCACTCAGGGATATGAATTTTCCTCTAAGTGCTGCCTTGGCTGCATCCCATAAGGTTTGAAAGGATGTTTCTCCGTTGTCATTTTCTTCAATGAAATTGTTAATTGTTTCTATGATTTCTTCTCTAACTATCCGATTTTTGAGCATCATGTTATTTAATTTCCAATTAATTTTTGATTTGGATCTCCATGTACCCTTGCTGATCAATATTTTAATTGCCTTGTGATCTGAAAAGGCTGCAGTTATTATTTCTGCTTTTCTGCATTTGAGTGCCATGTTTCTATGACCTAGTGTATGATATATTTTTGTGAATGTGCCATGTGGTGCTGAAAAGAAGGTGTATTCTTTTTTGTCCCTATTTATTTTTCTCCATATGTCTATTAACTCTAATTTTTCTAAGATTTCATTCACCTATTTTACCTCTTTCTTATTTATTTTTTGGTTTGATTTATCTAAATTTGATAGTGGTTGGTTCAAGTCTCCCACTAATATGGTTTTACTGTCTATTTCCTCCTTCAATTCTCCTAATTTCTCTATTAAAAATTTGGATGCTATACCATTTGGTGCATACATGTTGATTAGTGATATTTCCTCATTGTCTATACTCCCTTTTAGCAGAGTATATTTACCTTCCCTATCCCTTTTGTTCAGGTCTATTTGTGCTTTGGCTTTGTCAGATATGATTGCAACTCCTGCCTTCTTTCTATCAGTTGAGGCCTAAAAGGTCTTAGTCCAACCTTTAATTCTAACCTTGTGAGTGTCAACCCGTCTCATATGTGTTTCTTGAAGACAACATATGGTAGGGTTTTGGGTTCTAATCCAATCTGCTATTTGTCTACGTTTTATGGGTGAGTTCATCCCATTCACGTTCAAAGTTATGATTGTCATTTGTGGATTCGCTGGCGTTTTGATATCTTCCCCTAGTTCTGACCTTTCTTCTTTAGCTTTCTCCTTTTGATCCAGTGATTTACTTTAGGTCAGTCCCCCTAGTCCCCTCCCTTGAGATGCTTCCCTTTCTAGCCCCTCCCTTTTTATGCTCCCTTCCTCTCCCCCCTCTCCTTCCCTCCCTTTTTGTACTCCCTCCCCCCACCCCCTCCTTAATTTTCCTTTCTTTCTTGCCCTAATGGATAAGATAGAATTCAGGATCCCACTGGATCTAGATGTTCTTCCCTCTCAGATTTGATTTCACTGAGAGTAAGGTTTAAGTAATTCCACTTCACACTCTCTTCCTCTCCTTCTCATATGAGAGTTCTTCCCCTCCCCTTCCCATGTGTATCTTTATATGGGAAAGATTATTCTATTGATTCCCCCCCATTTCTTGAAGTTATTCTTAGTATTATCGACAGTTCCCCCCTCCCTTTTCCTTTCTTTGCCCCCACTTTCCCCAAATCTTCTTAATGCCCCAATCTTTCCCTATGCATGTTTCTTCTAACTACTCTTATGATGATACAATTTATGAGAGTTACACAAAACATCTTCCCCACATATTAATATATATAATTTGATGTAAATGTAGTCCTTATAGAAGAGAGTTTGACTTAAAGAAAAAGATAAGATTTATCTCCTTTTCCCTTTCTTTCATATTTACCTTTTCATGTTTCTCTTGCTTTCTGTGCTTGGATATTGAACTTTCCACAGAGCTCTGGTCTTTTCTTAGCAAATGCTTGGAAATCTTCTATTTTGTTGAATGCCCATACTTTCCCCTGGAAGTATATAGTCAGTTTTGCTGGGTAGTTGATTCTTGGTTGGAGACCCAGCTCTCTTGCCTTTCTAAATATCGTGTTCCATGCTTTGCGGTCTCTTAGTGTGTTAGCCGCTAAGTCGTGTATGATCCTTATGGGAGCCCCCTTATATCTGAAGCTCTTCTTCTTAGCTTCTTGTAGGATTTTCTCCTTTACTTGGAAGCTCTTGAATTTGGCAATTACATTCCTAGGGGTTGTCTTTTGGGGATTTAGTATAGAAGGTGTTCTAGGAATCCTTTCTATTTCTATTTTGCCCCCTTGCTCCAGAATGTGAGGGCAATTTTCTTTTATAATCTCCTGTAGAATAATATCGAGTTTATCGTTTATCTCTGGTTTTTCTGGGAGACCGATAATTTGGAGATTTTCTCTTCTCCCTCTGTTTTCCAGATCTGTGACCTTCTCAGTGAGATATTTTATGTTTTCTTCTAATTCATTAATTTTTTGGGTTTGCTTTATTGATTCTTGCTGTTTTATCATCTCGCTTTCTTCGAGGTGCTTAATTCTGGTCGTTAGGGACTGGTTTTGCTTTTCAGCCTTGTCTGCCCTTCTATTGGATGCTTTGAGTTCTTTTTCCAATTGAGCATTCTTATCTGTCAGACAGCTGATCTCTTTCTCCCATTTTTCTTTCCAGGCTTCCATCTTTTGGATAAGTTCCAGTTTGAGATCTTCCAGAGCTTGATGATAGTTTCCATTTTGGGAGGTGTGTTCTGAATTTTTTTGGATTTCCTCCTCATTCTCCTCTTTTCCTTGGGTACTTCCACCATAAAAGTTTTCAATAGTCACTTTCTTCCCTTTCTTCCTGGAGGCTTGATTTTGGGCCATGTGAGGCATCCCTTTGGTGGTTTTATTCCCCTTTCCTTTTTGGTCTGGGATCTGGGTTATATGGGCGGTTTTTCTGTGAATTTAGGTTGCCTCAGACTAGTTCTTCCCAGCCTCCGAGGTTTCTTAGAGCGCTGGGTCCCTGATCACAGCCACACTGCCCAGGTGTTCAGCTCCGCCCAGATAATCAAAGCATGGTCTGCCCCTGGTGTTTAGCTCTGCAGATATGTTCAGCACAGCCGCCCCAAGTACAGCTCCGCTGAAGCGCTGGATTCTCCAGTGAAACCGCCCTGAGACTTTTTTTCCTGGCAGTCCCCAGATTCCAAGGACCCTGGAGTGCCCCTCCCCCCCCCCAGACAGAGAAGTTCCCCACTCACTCGCTGTCCCTGTGAGCGCTCAGGTAGCTCACTCTGGTTTAGTGGGGGAGGTGGGGTGGGGGAAGGGAGGCTCAGTTCACTTTTCTGTGCAAGCTTTTCCTCCTTATTATAGTGTGGAAATGTTCAAACCCCATGTACCTTCGCCTCAGTGGAGTACTGGGAGTACTGGGGTGTCCTTCTGTTCCTCCAAAGGTGATTTTTATGCTCCTTTGATGTAGTCTATTTAGTTCGGTGCCGGGGAGAGGAAGCGTGTGGCGTCTAGATTGCAGCCATGATTACCCGGAAGTCCCAGGGATTTAATTCTTAAATCCCCAAATGAATTACTCAAGTTAACGGAATTATGGTAGTTTATTTAACAATAGAGGGAAGATATTAAGGAAGAGAGAAAAGAAGAGAGAGAGAGAGAGAGAGAGAGAGAGAGAGAGAGAGAGAGAGAGAGAGAGAGAGAGAGAGAGAGAGAGAGAGAGAGAGAGAGAGAGAGAAGCTCTGGCTTCCTCTGAACCAGTTAGAAATTCTAAGGCACCAGTTAGGGGAAAGGAGTCTCAAGACAATGGGCCTTTCTTGGAGGTTCACACCTCCAGAGAGGGCAAGGAAAGAAGTCAGCATTTACACTCACCATGGTGACTGTCTAAAAGGAAAGCAGTCTGATGTCTCCTGCTCAAGCTCCTCCAGGGGTCCAGTTCCCCAGCCAAGTGTCCTCACTCCAAATATGATTGTCTGTCTTCCAGTCTCTCCTCAAGGGTCTGTCTTCCAGTCTCTCCTCAAGTGTCTGTCTTCCCTGTAGCTCTGAGTGACTGTCTTCACTCCAAGTCTGCGTGACTGTCTTCCAGTCCAATTCTGAGTGACTGCTCCTCTTCTGTGTCTGTTTCCACTATTTAAAGACCTTTCTCTCTTGTGTCACCTCCCCTAAATTTTATGTCTACCAATCACAGCAGATGCTTTTCTCCAGGTCTTCCCATTCTTTCACATGTAGGTCACAGACCTCCCACTCAATGTATGAAATAGGTATTCACACTTTATGTGGTTAGTTCACACATTTTTGTGGTTAGTTCATACTTTTTTTTGAACCCTTACTTTCTGTCTTGGAATCAATACTGTGTATTGGTTCCAAGGCAGAAGAGTGGTAAGGGCTAGGCAATGGAGGTTAAGTGACTTGCCCAGGGTCACACAGCTGGGAAGTGTCTGAGGCCAGATTTGAACCTAGGACCTCCCATCTCTAGTCCTGGCTCTCAATCCGCTGAACTACCCAGCTGCCCCTAGTTCATACTTTTTTTGTGGTTGGTTCATACCTTTTTATGGTTTAAATGGGTAGATCTACTTTAAATGCTGGGTTTATACTTTTGGGGATTTGAATCTAAAAATAGACAGGGGATTACAATTTATTCTTTACTATAAAGGAAGAGCTAAGTACCTTCATTGTTCCAATTAGAGGAGAGCTAAATCCAATCTTCACAGAGAAGATGCTTCTTCCAAACATATCCAGTTTCTGAAGATGATTAGGGTCAGATATATGGCTGGGTTTGTGGATAAACACTGAGAGACCAGGTTAATCAGGTCCCTGATAGCTTTATATAACTTCATACTATATTCCTGGAAGTCTCTTGCAATAGAAGAATTGACATGGCAAAGGAAAGTAATGAATGCTGGAGGGGATGTGGCAAAGTAGGGATATTAATTCACTGCTGGTGGGGTTGTGAACTGATCCAACCATTCAGGAGGGCAATTTGGAACTATGCCCAAAGGGCGATAAAAGAATGTCTACCCCTTTGATCCAGCCATAGCACTGCTTGGTTTGTACCCCAAAGAGAGAATAAGGAAAATGACTTGTACAAGAATATTCATAGCTGCACTCTTTGTGGTGGCCCAAAACTGGAAAATGAGGGGATACCCTTCAACTGGGGAATGGCTGAACAAATTGTGGTATATGTTGGTGATGGAATATTATTGTGCTCAAAGGAATAATAAAGTGGTGGAATTCCATGGAGACTGGAACAACCTCCAGGAAGTGATGCAGAGTGAGAGGAGCAGAACCAGGAGAACATTGTACACAGAGACTGATACACTGTGGTACAATAGAACATAATGGAATTCTCCATTAGTGGAGGTGTAATGTCCCTGAACAATCTGCAGGGATCTAGGAGAAAAAACACTATCCACAAGCAGAGGACAAACTGTGGGAGTAAAAACAAGGAGGAAAAGCAACTGCTTGACTACTGGGGTTGAGGGGATATTGTTAGATTTAAAATAGTTTTGAGCTTTAAATAGTTGTAGATAAGAGTTGGAGCCATAAACTGTGATAATTAAAATGTTTTGGGAGCAAGGGAAATATATAACAATTATGACCGCTGAAATATGTTTTCTACTGTGTCTTGGTTTTATATAAATATAAAATGGTCGCCAGGGAATATATTCCCAATTTATGAATATGCCCAAGCCAACTGGGTTTTATAGAGAAATTTAATTTATAATACACTGATTAATCAATAGAAAAGAGAGAAAGTAAGAAAGGAATAAGAATGAATAAATCAGTCAGTTGGTTTTATCACTCACCCAAGATCTCTCTGGGTAAGGCTTCTCATGCCAACCTCAGGCTCCACCTTCAAGAGAGCCTCCTTTCAAGAAATGTTCCAGAGAATTCTCCTCCTGACTCCTCCTGAGTTCTCCTTACACAGCCTCCTTCAAGATCTCTGCATGAGCTCTCCCTCCAGGACCTCTCTCCTCTCAGACTCCTTCAGAGCAAAATCTCTCAGAGCAAAGCCTCCTCAGAGCAAAAAACTCTCTCCCTCTGTCCTCAGACCCTGCTATCTTTAAGGAAACCATCTAAGTTCCCTCCCCTCAGTTCTCACATCTACCAATCACTGTCGATGTCTCCCCTGTGCTAATGGTGGCTCTAGTTTAACCCAGGACCGCCCAGAGGTCTGTGGCTTTGCACATGTCTGTTGAAGGTCATATTCTCAAATAATTAAATCTTGATCTTGCTGCAGCCCTTCCTAAATCCTGTTACTCTAATTAGTGTGGAGATTGTAGAGATCCAAGACCTGGTTCTGTCATTCCAAGTATCTCTATTGTATCAATTCTAAAATCAATCATGACTCAAAGAACTTCCTGTTCTATGCTTAAGCATAGGTCAAAGCCCTTTCCATTGTTTAGCAAAAGGTTTCTGTCCTAAAGTAGTCTTAAGTAGGGAGGAGAAGGATCCTCCCATGCCAAGGGGGTTCACATTCCAATAGAGTTCTTACTATCAGTAGGAAATTTTTTCCAAGTATGAAATTTTCCAATGGTGAAATTTCCAACATTCATAAGTCTAAGAAATTTTAAGGTTTACAATATGTCTGAGGAGAGACTCTAAATGAACACTCTAGTGCACATACCAACAACATGGAAATGGGTTCAAATCAAGAACACATGTGATACCCAGTGGAATTGCACGTCGGCTATGGGATAGGTTGGGGGGGAGGGAGGAAAAGAAAATGATCTTTGTCTCCAATGAATAATGTTTGGAAATGACCAAATAAAATAATGTTTAAAAAAGAAAAAGAATTGACATGGATTTCAAGTGACAATTTCAAATGGACCAAGTTTGAAAAAAGTCAAGAAAGGAGAGCAGAGGGTTAGACAGGGTATGGGGAAGTTTTGAGGCTTGGTGATGGGCCAGGATGATAGCAGAATTCTCTTAACACTATGTATTTCCCTAGGCACCTCATTCAGGTTGGAGTCACTCCAGAGGGGAAGACCTTTACCTATCCACCCACCAGGAAAACATACAGACCATAACCAATGCAAATTTAATTATTTCATTTCTCAGCTAAGAAGTTATTGTATGAAGTCCATCTGCTGAATTTCAAATGGTGCCCAAGAAGGATGAAACCACCAAGGTAGTAGTCTGAGTGGATCACATGGGTCACAGAGGAGGGAAATTTGCTTCAGTATTTGGCCATTGAAGACACCCCCACCAGTATGAGTTCCATTGATGTCAGAGGTGGCTGAGTGTCCATGCAGCACCATCAAATCTTGGGTCCTTTCCATAGTCCTTAGCATCTTGATAATGTTGTGGGTGCAGAGGTGTACCCCTGGGTTTCAGGAAGGATACCTTTTGCAAGAATGCAAGACTCCAAACTTAAAAGTAAAAAGAGAGATTTATTAGTAATGTTGAATTATCAGCTAGCAAGACAGCATGAGTGGAGCAACCTAGAAAGTTGCTCCCCAAATGTCTCATTTCTGGGGTTTTTATATTCTTTTACATGACTCTGGGGCAAGGGGGTGGGGAGGAGTTTTTCCATGGAGGCATGAGGTAGCTCAAATCAATGGGACAATCAAAGGAGACTAGTCCTCTCAGGGTCAGATGTTTTGGGTTGGGAGTCTGAGGGTGTAAGGGAGCAAAAGAATTTCCCTGAAAATAGTTTGCCTGAGTTTCTGGGGGTACAATGCCCATGCCAATAACATTCCTCCTTTTTCAGAGTCTGATTGAGTTCAAGTCAAGCTTTAACACTTGAAGGACTTGATCTGTCCCTTCAAGGGTACAGAAGGGTCTAATGCTATAGCTCTGGCTGCTTGGTCAGTCAAATTGTCATTTCTTGCTTGTGGATTGTTTTTCTTAGAGTAGCCCAAGATCTTAATCACTACTTTAGCAGTTAAAAGGAGATACACAAAGAGGAATGGCCTGCCCAGAGGAGGTTAGAAATCCTCTTTGCTTCGGGTATTCAGGGAGGGGTAGCACCTTGGTATGGAGGGCTTGTCATGCCCTTCTAGGGCAGCTCTCCAGCCTCTGACCCTCACCTTACTCGTGGCTCCCAGTAGCTGCTACCATGTGGCAGCTGTGACAAAGAAATCACTTTAAAAGACTGATATATATTAATTTAAGGTCGCCAAGGAATTCAGCTATGTAATTCCTAAATGAAAACTCAAGTCAGCAGTCAACCTTTTATAGAGTTTAATTACAAACAGGAGGAAGAAAGGTATTAGAGAGAGAGAGAGAGAGGGAGAGAGAAAGGGGAGAGAAGGGAATAGGGCTTAAATACCCCTTCTGTTTAGCCTGGGCCAAAAGGCCCAAGCCCTTAGATAGCTGAGGCAAAGAAAAGAGATCAGTCCCTATCACTCACATGACCAAAATGGAGAAACAGTCTCGGGGCCTCCACCTCCAGCTTCCTTCAGAGCAAGCTTCTCAGAGCACAACCTCTCAGATCAAAACCTCTCCAACCACCCCCAGTCCTCAGACCCTGCTATCTTAAGGAAAAGATCCAAGTTGCCTCCCCTCAGTTCTCACATCTACCAATCACTGTCCATGTCTTCCCTGTGCCAGTGGTGGCTCTAGCTTAACCCAGGACCACCCAGAGGTCTGTGGCTTTGCACATGTATGTTGAAGGTCATATTCTCAAATAATTAAATCTTGATCCTTTGCTGCAGCCCTTCCTAAATCCTGTTACCCTGAGCAGGGTGGAGATTGTAAGTTCCAAGACCTGGTTCTGTCATTCCAAGTATCTCTATTGTATCGATTCTAAAATCAATCATGACTCAAAGAACTTCCTATTCTATGCTTAAGCATAGGTCAAAGCCCTTTCCATTGTTCAGCAAAAGGTTTCTGTCCTAAAGTAATCTTAAGTAGGGAGGAGAATGACCCTCCCATGCCAATGGGGTTCACATTCCAATAGACTATCAGTAGGAAATTTTTCAAGTATGAAATTTCCCAATGGTGAAATTTCCAACATTTATAAGTCTAAGAAATTTTAAGGTTTACAATCCCCCCTGATGTTCATTGGGAGACTAGTCTCCCCATTGATCATTTAACATAATCATTTTGTAGTTCTAAATGCACTTCTAACTATAGATATACACAATATTCAATTTTCTAAGAGAAATTAGAATAGTGAGAGAGGAAATAGAAAAGAAAAGAAAGGAAAACCAATGTTTTGCTAGGCGCATTGACAGAAAGCCAAATTAGGGGCAGTCCCTTTTGGCATAAATGTGTACAATTACAATAAATGTTCAATCAAAAGTTCAGTCCAATCAATCATATCCAAAGTTCATTCTTGATCTTCTTGATGAAGTGTAGGTTTTCAGCATCTTTCTGCAACAGTTCATTCTCTGGATATAAAAGTTTCAAGCTTCTTTCTTGAAGATCTTTTCTCGAACAAAATCAAAATCTTTGATTTTTTTATAACAGTAAAATCTTAAACAAAATTCAAAATTCTTGGATTTTTATAAAAATACAATCTCAAACAAAAAAATTCAAAAATAAAAAATTCTTAGATTTTAAATTAAAATACAATCCCCCCTGAAGTAAGTATTAAAAAATATCAAGTTTAGCTCAGAATGCAATGTTCAGTTATGGGGGTGTATGTGTCAATTATCAAAAGAATAGAAAAATAATCAAAAACATAAGAAAAATTCAAAATAGGACTTGTATAGGTCCAGTTTAAAGTAATTTCTATCCCACAAGTATGTAGGACAGAATGCAATAATATTTCACTTAGCCATTTGTAGCCAAGACTACAGGAAGTTGCCATAATATAAGAAGAAAAGAATTAGAATTCTATTTTGATGGGGAAATGTCATTCCCTCGTCTGATTTTTTTTTTCTTCAGGGATATAGGGAGCCAGCATGATAGTCAAGCTTTGTACTTGTTTGAGTACTTTGTAAAGGGTGTAGATACAAGGAAGTCCTACGACTTAAACATAAGTTAAGCGTCGCAACCTCGAGTCTCACTTTAATATTTCTTGTGTGCTCTATTGGCACTATTCAGGTTTAGTCTGTGCTCCTTGTTTTTATCCCTTTTCCTGGAATCAGACACAAACATTAATCACAGTCCTATAATATTTTATCAATAAATGGCAGGTTCCCATAGTTTAAAGCTTTTAGGCATATATTGATAATATAGCAAGAGTATATATATATATATTAACTTGTATTACTGCAGGAAAAAAATAATATTAATATTAATTATGTGTACCTTCAGTACAAAAAATGAGAAAAAAATAAAATATTCTGATCAAAAAATAAAAGAAATAAGAAATAAGAAAAATAAGAAAAAAATCAGTAATTCAATATATTCTTGAAAAAATAGCATCCATTTGTCTATGGATTATTATCTCCAATTCATATGATAAGATACAGTCAATCAATTCATATGATAGGATAGAGTCAATCAGCCTCAGCAGAAGATGCTTTCTTCACATGTGAGCAGTGAATCCAAGAGTCCCTTTCTCCAATCTTTATAGATGTTGGAGTAGTTAATAATATTTGGAATGGTTCTTCCCATGAAGGTTGAGTTGCTCCAGTTCGCTTGAAATTCTTGATATAAACTTTGTCTCCTGGGTTCAGGTCATGCAGAGAAAAGTCTAATGGTCCAGCGTGTACTGCAGCTCCGGATTCATGAAGTTCACGTAGTTTGTGCTGTAACTCCTGTATATAGGAAGCAATAGTAATATCTCCCCCTAATAGCGATGTATAAGCTGGGGAGAAAGGCTTAGCCTGTATAGGCGGATGTCCAAAAAGCATCTCAAATGGTGAAATATGTAAGTCTCCTCTAGGCCTGCTTCTAAGATAAAATAGGGCCAGAGGGAGAATTTGAGGCCATTTTAAATGGGTCTCAGTGCATAATTTGCCAATCATAGTCTTAAGTTCTTTATTCATCCTCTCCACTTGGCCTGAGCTCTGGGGGTGATATGGAACATGGAATTTTGGAGTTATCCCCAAGCAAGAATATATTTGGTTTAAGACAGAATCGGTAAAATGACTCCCTCTATCGGAGTCAATACCTGCTGGCAGGCCAAAAGAGGAATAATTTCCTTTAAAAGTATCTTTGCAACAAAATCTGCTGTGGCTCGGGTCGTAGGAAATGCTTCTGGCCATCTGGTTAGTTGATCTATAATTACTAGACAAAATTTATAACGTCCAGCCTTTGGCATCATTATGAAATCTATCTGTAGATGTTCAAAAGGTGTGTAAGCCAGAGGACGTCCCCCAAAGACTTTTCCATGATATGTATGTTGGTTATATGCCTGGCAAATGGAGCAGGCTGAACATACTTTAGAGGCTATAGTAGTTATACCAGGAGCTATCCATACTCTCTTGACAGAGTCCATGATGCCCTGGGTGACAAAATGACCATTTTTATGAATAGATTGGCAAATTTGGTTATAGAAACTTCTAGGGAGCAGGGGTTTTCCTTCAGATGACACCCATACTCCATTAATCTGTTTTGCTTTAAATTTTTGTTTCCATTTTTCCACTTCCTTTTCATTATAGGAAAGTGAATAGATTATTTAAGAGTATGGTCACCAGGAACTTAATCAAATGATTTTTTAGCAATTTATTAATAAAATATAAAGAGAGTGAGAGTAAGAAAATCAGAAAAAGGATATGTAAAATATCTAATCTAACATATACAATATAAGGAAGAGAGACCCTGCTGTTGGAATGAGAAGCCAGTCTGATGGACAGATCAGCTTGAGGAGCAGTGGAGGAGGGGCAAGAGAATACTGGCAGTTCTGGAAGCTGAGTAGAACTCTGAAGCAACTGATGGGCATATCTAACCTGGGAAGAGGAGAAGGAGGAGTGGTTTCCTGAGGCTCAGGAGAGTGCTGAACCAGATTTTTCTCTACCTGTTAGGGACCTGTCTCCATCCAGAGATCTTCCATATCTCTTCTGTGATTTATCAACAGCTACCTGTTTCACAAGAGGAATTTTGTTGGACTCTCTTGCCTGAACCAACCTGATCTTTCCCCTTGGGTCTCTCACCGTTACCTGTCCCTTGAACTATACTCTATAATTTAGTTAATTTATTAAGGGTAGGATTAAGAAATAATTGGTTGGAAGAAAGACAAAGGCCCAGATGCTTCTGGTCTTGAAATCCAACTGCAAGGGGGGATTGACCTCAGAGGCATTCTCCTCCCACTTACCCTTTTCCCTCTTTTCTCTGCCATTACCTTCCCCTTTGACACCAATGTGAAGATTGGATTTGTAACAATTGGATTGTAACAATGAAGGTACTCAGCTCTTCCTTTATTAGGAAAATTGAATTGTAATCCCCAGTCTATTTTTAGATTTTAATCCCCAAAAGTGTTAACCCAGTATTTAAAGTAGATCTACCCATTTTAACTACAAAAAAAATGGGAACTAACTACTAAAGTTTCAAACTAACTACAAAGGGTGTGATATAACCAAAAAAGGTATAATCTACCAAAAAAGGTGTGAACTAAAGAGTGGGAAGTCCTGGAGAGGGTGTCTGCTGTGACTGGTAAATGCAAAATTTAGGGGAGGTGACACAAGAGAAAAAGATCCTTAAATAGAGGAAGCAGAGGCACCCCATATATAGATCAAGGAACTCTGACTTGAAGTTGGACTGGAGGATCAGTCTCTCGAGCTTGGAGTGAAGAAGAGTCACTCAGAGGAGAGACTGGAAGACAGACACTTGAGGAGAGACTAGGACTTGGATGTGGAACTTGACCCTGGAGGAGCTCACGTAGGAGACCTCAGATGGCTTTCCTTTTAGACGGTCACAGTGTTGAATGAAAGGCTGACTTAATTTCCCTGCCTTTCTGGAGGTGTGAATCTCCGAGAAAGGCCCATCATCTTGAGACTCTTTTTCCTGATTAGGGCCTTAAAATTTCTACCTGGCTTTGAGGAAGCAGAACTCTCTTTCCCCTTTTCTCTCTTCCTTAATATCTTCCCTCTATTGTAAACTAAACTACCATAAATTAAATTTTACTTTAGTAATTCATTTGGGATTTAGAAATTAAATCCCTGGTGACCACCAATTAATTATTTCAGTCCAATCAATAAAAATTTAACATCAAATAAATTATATTAGTATAAGATACATCTGGGTTTGGGCCTCTCTTTTATAATATAACAAAAGGATAAGGATTAGACTAGTTATAGACAGGATTTCAAAGTTGAAATCCTGTCCTTGTCTGTGATAACCCAGCCCTGGGTTTGTCATAATTCTCCACAGAGAAGGGGTTTGATTTTTAACCACCTGGCATAGTACTGTTGGCAAAGGAACACTGACATCTTTCCTTTCCAGTTAATGCCATTATAATATTCAGAAAAAGCTGACAGCTTGAGTGTCTTTGGGGAAGTGGGATTGAAAAAGGTCATCTTGCCTTTCTGAGGCTGACTGCCTCAGAGGTCCTTAACTCCACTGAGGGAGATATATTGCCATCCTAACTGAATCAACCTGCTTCAAAATCTATCTCCTGCTCCCACTTCTCCCTTTCAACTTCTCACTTGAGTCATATTCTTAGAGTGGAGACAGTACCTTGCTCACCCTTCTGGATTAGTAATTGAGGAGAGGTTCTTCTCCATTTTTCTTACTCTTTTACACACACTATGTATTTTGCTACAGCCCCTGGCTCAACCCAGGCAGGGCTAATTAGTCTTCAGCCAAAGGGGCTTCAGCCTTGAGCCCAGTGCCCAGAGAATTGGGGAATGGCTGAACAAATTATGGTGTATGTTGGTGATGGATTACTATTGTGCTCAAAGGAATAATGAACTGGAGGAAATTCCAAGGGAACTGGAATGACCTCCAGGAATTGATGCAGACTGAGAGGAGCAGAACCAGGAGAACATTATACACAGAGACTGATACACTGTGCTACAATCGAATGTAATGGACTTCTCCATTATTGGCAATGCATCGATCCTGAACAACACAGAGGGATTTACAAGAAAGCACACTATCCACATTCAGAGGAAAAACTGTGGGAGCAGAAACACAAAAGAAAAACAACTGCTTGATTACATGGGTTGAGGAGGATATGATTGGGGATGTAGACTCCAAGTGATCATCCTAGTGCAAACATCAACAACATGAAAATAGGTTTTGATCAAGGACACATGTAAAATGCAGTGGAATTGTGCGTCAGTTACAGGAAAGGGTGGGTGGAGGGGAGGGAAAGAATATGATTCTTGTAACCAAGGAATAATGTTCTAAATTGACTAAATAAAAATTTCCAAAATAAATACGTAAATAAAATAAAAATAATTAAAAAAATTTAAAAACCCATGAAATTTCACATAGGGAAAGCAACTGCCCAGGAAAATAGATCCAGGAGAGACAATTTGAGAATTATTGGACTACGTGAAAGCCATGACAAAAAAAAAAAAAAGCCTAGACATCATATTATAAGAGATTATCCAAAAAAAATAATGGCCCTGATAGTCTTGAACTTAAGGATAAAATAGACATTGAAAGTATCCACAGATCACTCCCTGCATTAAATTCCCAAATGACAACTCCCAGGAATGTTATAGCCAAGTTCTTGTCTAAACTCTTTTTTTTGATCCTGGCTTTCAGGAAGTCCAATAATTCTTAAATTCTCTCTCTTGGATTTGTTTTCCAAGTCCATTGTTTTTTTTCCCCATAAGATATTCCACATTTTCTTCCATTTTTTCATTCTTTTGATTTTGTTTGATTGTTTATTGATGTCTCATGGAATCATTAGTTTGTACTTGTCCAATTCTAATTTTTAAGGCATGATTTCCAGGAGTGAAATTTTGAATCTTCTTTTCCTTTTGGCCAGTTCTACTTTTTAAAGAGTCCTTTTTTTTTTCCTTCAATGAATTTGTGTGCCTCTTTATCTAAAAAGCCAATTCTGTTTTTCAAAAAGTTTTTCTCTTTAGTGAATTTTTACATATCTTTTCCATTTGGCCAATTCTATTTTTTAAGGAGTTCTCTTCTTTGTATTTTTGTTCTTCTTTTAGCAAAGGCTCTATTCTGTTTTGTAGAGTATTAATTTTTTCAGTATTTTATTGTGCCTCCTTTACCAAATTCAAAAATAAATTCAAAATTGTCTTTTTTCTCTAATGGAGAATGAGATGCTAAGGATCCAATAGCAACATCTTAAGTTACACATATTAATTTTCTTTTACTTTAACTTATTTTAACTGCTTATTTTAGCAATGGACTGTGTCTTAATATAGTAGGCATTGTCTCAGTTTACTTGTGTAGTCTCACACTCAAATGAATCATATTTCACTCGTTAGGTCACTATTTTCAAAACTTATCCTCCATATCTATATTTTTATTCCATATATTTTCAGTATCAACCTATCTAATAACTGCATTACCCATCATGATTATAGAAAATCTACCAAAGAAGGAGAAAGAGAGAAAATTAGTTATAGTAAGGGGAGAAATGCTTCTCTAACTTTATGTATCAACACCAGGTAGAAGTTGTCAATAATGCACAGCCACGCATAGAACTTGCCAAGTGGGAAACTTTCTATTCAAGAGGAGGAGAGTCCTAAATCAGTTCAAACCAAAATTTTTCTCTTTCAACTTTTCCTTGACACAGAGGTCTGCCTATAGTTCACAAGTGCCATCCTATAGTGGTACTGGTATCACAGGTCATTTGCTTCCATAGCTTGTTTTCCAAATACAGTCCCATAAGATTTAACATCAAATGGCAAATCTCCCTAATATATTTTAGGGTTAAATATAATATTTCCTCATGTTGTTATAACTATATTGATATCAAAAATTACCAGGCTATATATTCTTTCCTAAAAACTAAAGTGTGACCTTCTGACATCAGACTGAAAAAATAATCGCATTCTGAATTCTACATAGTTACGCAATATATGATAATTTGTCCACAGTCTTTGAAAGGCACTTTGGACAAATTGCTGTAAATCTCTAAATTAATAAACATTAGATTATGTTAGCATTGGAACACTCATACACTTTTTAAAAAAACCCTTACCTTCCATCTTGGAATCAATACTATGTATTGGTTCCAAGGCAGAAGAGTGGTAAGAGCTAGGCAAAGAGGGTTAAGTGACTTGCCCAGGGTCACACAGCTGGGAAGTGTCTGAGGGCAGATTTGAACCTAGGACCTCCTGTCTCTAGGCCTGACTCTCAATCCACTGAGCTACCCAGCTACCCAGTTGCCCCCAACACTAATACACTTTTTATGGAACTGTGAACTTATATAACCACTTTCAAGGGCTATATGGAACCATGCATATAATACTATGCATAACTTTGACCTAGCAATATCATTATTGGATCTGTATCACAAAGAGATAAGGGAAAGGAACTATCTTTTCCAAAATATTTTTAGCAGCTTTTTTTGTAGTGGCAAAAAATTGGAAACTGAGTGGTTGTCCATTACTTGGGAAATGAATGAACAAGTTGTGGTATATGATTGTTGTTTTTAACAAATTTTCCAAATGTTTGAAAATTCAAACAGAACAAGCATTTCTATATATATAAAGAAAAAGAAGATATTACACAAATGAAATCATAGGTCTCCTATTTGTTTAATTTTTCTTCATACCTACATAATAGATCTGGTCCACTCCTGTCTCAACACCTTTCCACCCTCCCTGTTCCACATAGGCTATTGTCATGGAGGCCCACATGTTCATATAAATTAAGCCTTTCCTGTTTTATCTTTCTGTTCACTTTCTGATAAAAACGTCTCAGTTTCTTTTTCTTCTAGCATTGGTTCTGTGGCTTCTGTATAATGTTCTCTTGGTTTTAATCACTTCATTTTTCGTTATCTTATAGTTCTTTCCAGGTTTAAAAAAATCAGTTTGTTCATCACTTCTTATAGAGCAGTAGTATTCCATCATGATCATATACCACAATTTGTTTAACCATTATCAGAAAGCAAATTTCCAAGATAATCAAAAAAATATTATCAGTCAAAGAAGGGACTGTTGGAGTCTGATCACAGATCAAAATATGCCAACTTCCATTTATTTCCCTAATGATTTTTTGATTATGTGTGTGAAATGTGTCTTCTATCATGACATCAACGATATGGAAATATACACATAGTATGAAAGCACTGGTATAAACTATATCAGAATATTTACCACCTGGGTGAGAGGTGGGCATGAGAGGGATGGGAAAAAATCTGAATCTTTTTTTAAATATTTCTTTTTTTTACTTTTTTAAAAATTTGAATTAATTTATTTAGTTAATTTATAACATTATTCCTTGGTTACAACAATTACATTATTTCCCTCTCTCCCCTCCACCCATACTTTCTGCAGCCGGCGCACAATTTCACTGGGAATTACTTGTGTTCTTGATCAGAACCTATTTCCATGTTGTTGGTGTTTGCATTAGGATGTTAATTTAGAGTCTACATCCCTAGCTATATCCCCCTCAACTCATGTAGTCAAGAAGTTGTCTTTTTTCTGTGTTTCTACTCCCACAGTTTTTCCTCTGAATATGGATAGTTGTTTTTCTCATAGATTCCTCCAAGTTGTTCAGGATCAATGCACTGCCAATAATGGAGAAGTCCATTACATTCGATTGTACCACAGTGTATCTGTCTCTGTGTACAATGTTCTCCTGGTTCTGCTCCTTTCGCTCTGCATCAATTCCTGGAGGTTATTCCAGTTCCCATGGAATTCCTCCACTTTATTATTCCTTTGAGCACAATAGTATTCCATCACCAACATATACCAATATTTGCTCAGCCATTCCCCAATTGATGGGCATACCCTCGCTTTCCAGTTTTTGGCTACCACAAAGAGTGCAACTATGAATATTTTTGTACATGTCTTTTTCCTTATTATCTCTTTTGGGTACAAACATAGCAGTGCTATGGCTGGATCAAAAGGCAGACAGTCTTTTAACACCCTTTGGACATAGTTCCAAATTGGCCTCCAGAATGGTTGGATCAATTCACAACTCCACCAGCAATGCATTAATGTCCCAACTTTGCCACATACCCTCCAGCATTCATTACTTTCCTTTGCTGTCATGTTAGCCAATCTGCTAGGTGTGAGGTGATACCTCAGAGTTGTTTTGATTTGCATCTCTCTAAATATGAGATATTTAGAACACTTTTTCATATGCTTATTAATAGTTTTGATTTCTTTAACTGAAAATTGCCTATTCTTGTCCATTGCCCATTTATCAATTGGAGAATGGCTTGATTTTTTGTACAATTGGTTTAGTTCTTTATAAATTTGAGTAATTATACCTTTGTCGAGGTTTTTGTTATGAAGATTGCTTCCCAATTTGTTGCTTCCCTTCTAATTTTGGATTCATTAAGTTTTGTTTGTACAAAAACTTTTTAATTTGATGTAATCAAAATTACTGATTTTACCTTTTGTGATTTTTTCCTAGCTCTTGCTTGGTTTTAAAGTCTTTCATTTCCCAAAGATCTGACATGTATACTATTATGTGTTCACCTAATTTGCTTATAGTTTCCTTCTTTATATTCAGGTCATTCACCCATTCTGAGTTTATCTTGGTGTAGGGTGTGAGATATTGATCCAAACCTAATCTCTCCCATACTGTCTTCCAGCTTTCCCAGCAGCTTTTGCCAAATAGCAGATTTTGGTCCCACAAGCTGGGATCTTTGGGCTTATCATAGACTATCTTGCTGAGGTCATTTACCCCAAGTCTATTCCACTGATCTTCCTTTCTGTCTCTTAGCCAGTGCCAAATTGTTTTGATGACCACTGCTTTATAGTATAGTTTGAGATCTTGGACTTCAAGTCCTCCTTCCTTTGCATTTTTTTTCCATGATTTCCCTGGATATCCTTGATCTTTTGTTCTTCCAAATGAACTTTGTTTTGTTTTTTTCTAATTCAGTAGAAAAGTTTTTTGGTAGTTCAATTGGTATGACACTAAATAAGTAAATTAATTTGGGTAGGATTGTCATTATTATTATGTTAGTTCATCCCACCCATGAGCAATCAATGTTTTTCCAATAGTTTAGATCTAGTTTTAATTGTGTGAAGATTGCTTTGTAGTTGTTTTCATATAGTTCCTGTGTTTGTCTTGGCAGATAGATTCCTAAGTATTTTATATTGTCTAGGGTGATTTTAAATGGAATTTCTCTTTCTAATTCTTGCTGCTGAAATGGGTTGGAGATTCATAGAATGCTGATGACTTAGGTGGGTTTATTTTGTATCCTGCAACTTTGCTAAAGTTGTTGATTATTTTGACTAGGTTTTTGGTTGATTCTCTAGGATTCTTTAAGAAGACCATCATATCATCCACAAAGAGTGATAGCTTGGTCTCCTCATTGGCTATTTTAATACCTTCACTTTCTTTTTCTTCTCTAATTGCTACTGCTAGTGTTTCTAGTACAATGTTAAATAATAGCGGTGATAATGGACATCCTTGTTTAATTCCTGATCTTATTGGGAAGGCTTCTAGTTTATTCCCATTGCAGATGATATTTACTGATGGTTTTATATATATACTGTTTATTATTTTTAGGAAAGGTCCTTCTATTCCCATGCTTTCAAGTGTTTTCAATAGGAATGGGTGCTGTATTTTATCAAAGGCTTTTTCTGCATCTATTGAGATAAGCATGTGATTTTTGTTGGGTTGCTTGTTAATATGGTCAATTATGTGAATGGTCTTCCTAATATTGAACCATCCTTGCATTCCTGGTATGAATCCTTCCTGGTCATAGTGAATAACCCTCATGATCACTTGCTGGAATATTTTTGCTAGTATTCTTTTTAAGATGTTTGCATCTATGTTCATTAGGGAGACTGGTCTATAGTTTTCTCTGTTTTTGACCTGCCTGGCTTTGGAATCAGCACCATATTTGTGTCATAAAAGGAATTTGGTAGAAATCCTTCTTTGCTTATTCTATCAAATAATTTGTATAATATTGGGATTAGTTGTTCTTTGAATGTTTGATGGAATTCATTTGTGAATCCATCTGGACCTGGGGATTTTTTCTTAGGGAGTTCTTTAATTGCTTGTTCAATTTGTATTTCTGATATGGGGTTGTTTAGATAATCTATCTCTTCCTCTGTTAGTCTAGGCAATTTATATTTTTGTAAGTAGTCATTCATATCCCCTAGGCTGCCATATTTGTTGCCATATAGTTGGGCATAATAGTTTTTAATGATTGCCTTAATTTCCTCTTCATTGGAGGTGAGGTTTTCCTTTTCATCTTGGATATTGTCAATTTGGTTTTCTTCTTTCCTTTTTTAATTCGACTTACCAGTACTTCATCTATTTTATTTGTTTTTTCAAAGTACCAGCTTGTAGTCTTATTTATAAAATCAATAGTTCTCTGACTTTCAATTTTATTAATTTCTCCTTTATTTTTAGGATCTCTAATTTAGTCTGCATCTGAGGATTTTTAATTTGTTTACTTTCAAGTTTTTTAATTTGTGTGCCCAATTTATTGACTTCTGCCCTTTCTAGTTTGTTAATATATGAACTCAAGGAAATAAAAATTTCCGAGTATTGCTTTCGCTACATCCCATAGGTTTTGAAAGGATGTCTCATCATTGTAATTTCCTTCAATGAAATTATTAATTGTTTCTATGATTTGTTCTTTGACTAACTGGTTTTGGAGAATTGCATTTATTATTTCTGCTCTTTTGAACTTGTTTGCAGTGTTTTTATGCCCTAATACATTGTCAATTTTTGTGAATGTACCATGTGCTGCTGAAAAGAAGGTGTATTCCTTTTTGTCCCTATTCATTTTTCTCCACATATGTACTAACTCTAATTTTTCTAAGATTTCATTCACTTCTCTTACCTCTTTCTTATTTATTTTTTGGTTTGATTTATCTAGTTCTGATAGAGGAAGTTTCAGGCCTCCCACTAATATAATTTTTCTATCTATTTCATCCTTGATCTCCACTAGTTTTTCCTTTAGAAATTTGGATGCTATGTCATTTGTTGTATATATGTTGAGTATTGATATTTACTCATTGTATATACTGCCTTTTATCAGGATGTAATTACCTTCCCTATCTCTTTTAACTAGATTTATTTTTACTTTGGCTTTGTCAGATATCATGATTGCAACTCCTGCCTTCTTTTTATCAGTTGATGCCCAATAGATGTGGTTCCATCCTCTTGCTTTCACCCTATGCATATCTACCTTTCTCATGTGTGTGTTTTGTAGATACCATATCTTAGGGTTTTAGATTCTAATCCACTATGCTCTTTGCTTGCATTTTATAGGTGAGTTCATTCCATTCACATTCAGAGTTATATGATTACCAGTTGTGTATTTCCCAGCATTTTGATTGCTACTCCTAGTCCTGCCTTTTCTTCTTTCACTATTTACTTCTACACCAATATTTGTTTTTAATCAGTCCCCCTAGTTTCCACTCTTATTTTACTTCCCTTTCTACCTCTCCCTTCTTATTCTCCCCTTATTTTCTTTGCAGTCTTTTAAAAACTACCCCCCACCCTCTACCTCCCTTGTACTGCTTTCCTCCCCACCAGTATGTTTGTTACCTTTCTACTTCCCTATAGGGTGCTAGTCTATTCTCTGCCCCAATAGATTGGATTGTTCTTCCCTCTTTGGGTCAATTTTAATGCACATAAGAGTTGAGTATTTCATATCTCCAACCTCTACCCTCCCAGTGTATTGATGTTCTCCCCACCCTCCCGCCATGAGCTTCTTCATGACATATAAATTTATCCCCTTTTGTTTCTTTTCCCATTTCTTTTAGTATTGACCTCTTTTTTAGCTCTTATATATATATACACACATATATATACATGTATATATACACACATGTATATGTATTTATGCATACATATATCTATATACATATTTATGTCTTGTCATTTTATCCTATACAGTTTGTCACTCCCTCTAAGTATAATTCTTCTAGCTGCCCAGGTGATAATAACAATTTTTAAGTTACCAATGACCTCTTTTCTTATAGGGATATATATCATTTTAACTTATTGGGTCTCTTAAAAAAAAGGTTTATTTTTGTTTTGTTTTTATTTTTTTCCATCTTTTAAAATTACCTTTTGATGATTCTCTTGAGTTCTGTGCTTGGGCATCAAATTTTCTGTTCAGGTCTGGTCTTTTCTTAACAAATGCTTGGAATTCTTTTATTTTGTTGAATGACCATACTTTCACATGTAAGGATATAGTCAGTTTTGCTGGGTAGTTCATTCTTAGTTGTAGACCTAGTTCCCTTGCTTTCTGGAATATCATATTCCATGCCTTTTCGTCCTTCAGTGTAGATGCAGCCAGATCCTGTGTTATCCTCACTGTGGTTCCATGGTATCTGAATGACTTCTTCTTGGCAGCTTGTAATAGTTTTTCCTTGGTCTGATAGTTTTTGAATTTGGCTATAACATTCCTGGGTGTTTTCAGTTGGGGATTAAGTATAGGAGGAGATCTGTGGATTCTTTCAATCTCCACTTTTCCCTCTTCTTCTAGAATATCAGGGCAGTTATCTTGGATAATTTCCTGTAGTATGATGTCCAGGCTTTTTCTTTTGTCATGGTTTTCTGGTAGACCAATGATTCTCAAGTTGTCTCTCCTAGAATGATTTTCTAAATCTTCTGTTTTGTTAATGAGATGCTTCGTAGTTTCCTCATTTTTTTCATTCTTTTGGTTTTGTTTTATAGTGTCCTGCTGCCTTGTGAGGTCACTTAATTCTGGTTGTTGTATTCTGGTTCTTAAAGACTGGATTTCATCCCTGACTTTTTGGTAATCCTTCTCATTTTGGATCTGATTTTCTTTGGAGGTCATCTTTCATTTTCTTTACCTAATTTCTCATCTCCTGTGCCTCATCTTCTGTGCCTCATCTCACATCTCCTTTGCTTCATCTTTCATCTTCTTTGCCTCATCTTTCATCTCCTTTGCCTCATTTTCAAGCTGGTTGATTTTGGCTTTCAAGACACTATTTTCTGTTTCCAGATGGCTTATCTTAGTTTTTAAGTTCTTTTCCCAGTTGTCTTCAGCTTCTCTTAATTGTATTTTGAATTGTATTTTGAGTTTTTCTGAAGCCTGTATCCAATTCACTGGGATTTCTGTTTTATTGCTTGATGTTCCCTCCTCCTTCTCTGTTCCATTTGCTCTTTGTTCATTGCCTGAATAGAAGCTGTTGATTGTAATTTGTTTTTTTTCTTTCTGTTGTTTGTTCATATTTACCCCTTCTTTGCTCCCTGAAGTTGTCTGTGCTCTTGCTCCTCTTGGTTTTTTGTGTTTTTTTTGGGTTTTCTGTCAGTCTCCCCTCTTGGAGCTTTGTCAGGAGATCTCTCAGTGCAGCCTGTGGGGGAAGTGTGTTGGAGCTTAAGCTTCCCTGTCCTCTGGAGGCTTTGATTGGATTAAAGTCCAGCAGTCTGTGAGGGAGGGGTGTTGGAGCTTGAGCTTCCCTGACTTCTAAAGACTTTTGATGGAACTAAGTTCAGCTGGGTTGGACTGGATGTGCCCTGAGGCCAAAACCTTCTGGAAGACTAGAGCAATATGGAGGGTCTCTGCCGCTGTGACCAGGCTGACTGCTCTGCTTTCCCTCTCCAGCTCCTTCCCCACCACCTGTGTTTGATGCTCTGAGACTGGCACAGCCCTGCCTGCAAGGTAATCCCTCCAGACCAGCGCCTTTGCCAATGCAGAGGTTCCCACTGCCACTGGAGGCTTAGAGCTTTAGGTGGGGGAGAGGTCCTCGGACCTTCGTTCTTCCTTCCCCGTAAGCTCAAATGTTCTTGAATTCTGGTGTTTGGGGGATGTACCTTTTGAATTGAGTCCAGCAGGAGGGTTCCTTTGCTCTGTCTTGTTGTTAGGTTTGATTTTCAGTCTCCTAGGAGCATTTAGTTTATAATTGGTAAGGAAGGGTTTTCAGAGGCCTAAACTTTTGCTGCTTCTATGCTGCCATCTTGACTCTGCCTCTTCAAAACAATCAGAATCTTAAAATGTCAGAAAACAATTGTTAAAAATTGTTTCTAAATGCAACTGAAAAATAAATGAATAAAAAATGTACAAGGTATAGACCACAAAAAGAAAAAATAAAATATTAGCCCTTATAACAAAATAAAGTGTAAAGCTGATTTGAAACTTTCATACTCGTTAGATGTGAAGTTAACTCTTCCCTTATAATTCTCCTAGATCTCCGGTTGAAGCATTTGCCAAGCTTAAAAGGAACTTGCTCAAGGTAGGGTAACAAGAGAATTCTCAGTGGAGGGGACCATACACAAAGAAAAAAAATAGCAGTTTGAGTTTCTGTAGCTGGGACATGTGCTGAGAGAGATCCAATGGACTAAGTAAGAAGGAACAAGGACCACAGGATGTTTATAGCCCACCTCTGAAGTCTTTTGCAACTCAGTGAAATATTTTCCATCTGGATGTAAGACATCTTTAGTTAAGTGTCTTTTCTTCAGACCTAATATTTATGACTCAGCTAGAAGGTAAACTGGTCTGGCTGGATCCCTAAAAAATGGTAGGAACAATACAAACCTGAGGATTGGAGGTGGTAAGCATGAAAGGCTAACATTATGTTTGGGGTAGATTTCACAAAGCAGCATGTGTACTCATCTAAATCCTCATCTATATCTAAGGGCCAGAACTAGGCAATTTGTCACATCCCAGTGAAATAATATTCTCAAAATGCCACAATAAATTAGAACATTTCTCAGACTTCCAAAGAAAAGCTATAAAAGTCTTTGCCAGAAATTTCTTTCTTTCAAATACAATTTAAAATCCACAACCACAACCAAAAAAAGGCAGTCATTGGGTTTTTTTTTTAAAATATATTTTATTTGATCATTTCCAAGCATTATTCGTTAAAGACATAGATCATTTTCTTTTCCTCCTCCCCACCCCCACCCCCCATAGCCGACGCGTAAGTCCACTGGGCATTAGATGTTTTCTTGATTTGAACCCATTGCTTTGTTGATAGTATTTGCATTAGAGTGTTCATTTAGAGTCTATCCTCTGTCATGTCCCCTCAAACGCTGTATTCAGGCAGTTGCTTTTTCTCGGTGTTTCCACTCCCATAGTTTATCCTTTGCTTATGAATGGTGTTTTTTTCTCCTGGATCCCTGCAAGTTGTTCAGGGACATTACACCGCCACTAATGGAGAAGTCCATTACGTTCGATTATACCACAGTGTATTAGTCTCTGTGTACAATGTTCTCCTGGTTCTGCTCCTCTCGCTCTGCATCACTTCCTGGAGGTTGTTCCAGTCTCCATGGAACTTCTCCACTTTATTATTCCTTTTAGCACAATAGTACTCCATCACCAACATATACCACAGTTTGTTCAGCCATTCCCCAATTGATGGGCATCCTCTCATTTTCCAGTTTTGGGCCACCACAAAGAGCGCAGCTATGAATATTTTTGTACAAGTCTTTGTGTCCATTATCTCTTTGGGGTACAGACCCAGCAGTGCTATGGCTGGGTCAAAGGGTAGATATTCTTTTAGCACCCTTTGGGCATAGTTCCAAATTGCCCTCCAGAATGGTTGGATCAGTTCACAGCTCCACCAGCAATGAATTATTGTCCCTATTTTGCCACACCCCCTCCAGCATTCATTACTTTCCTTTGCTGTTATGTTAGCCAATCTGCTAGGTGTGAGGTGATACCTCAGAGTTGTTTTGATTTGCATCTCTCTGATTATAAGAGATGTAGAACGCTTCTTCATGTGCTTGTTAATAGTTTTGATTTCTTTATCTGAGAACTGCCTATCCATTTCCCTTGCCCATTTATCAATTGGAGAATGGCTTGATTTTTTGTACAATTGATTTAGCTCATTATAAATATGAGTAATTAAACCTTTGTCAGAGGTTTCTATGAAGATTTTTTCCCAATTTGTTGTTTCCCTTCTGATTTTAGTTATATTGGTTTTGTTTGTACAAAAGCTTTTTAGTTTGATGTAGTCAAAATTATTTATTTTACATTTTGTGATTCTTTCTATATCTTGCTTGGTTTTAAAGCCTTTCCCCTCCCAAAGGTCTGACATGTATACTATTCTGTGTTTACCCAATTTACTTATGGTTTCCTTCTTTATGTTTAAGTCACTCACCCATTTTGAATTTATCTTGGTGTAGGGTGTGAGGTGTTGATCTATTCCTAGTCTCTCCCACACTGTCTTCCAATTTTCCCAGCAGTTTTTATCGAATAGTGGATTTTTGTCCCAAAAGCTGGGATCTTTGGGTTTATCGTATACTGTCTTGCTGAGGTCGCTTTCCCCCAGTCTATTCCACTGATCTTCCTTTCTGTTTCTTAGCCAGTACCAAATTGTTTTGATGACTGCTGCTTTGTAATATAGTTTTAGGTCAGGGACTGCAAGGCCCCCATCGTATGTGTTGTTTTTCATTATTTCCCTGGATATCCTTGATCTTTTGTTCTTCCAAATGAACTTTGTTATGGTTTTTTCTAAATCAGTGAAGAAGTATTTTGGTAGTTCAATGGGTATGGCACTAAATAGATAAATAAGTTTGGGTAGGATGGTCATTTTTATTATATTGGCTCGTCCTATCCATGAGCAGTTAATGTTTTTCCATTTGTTCAAGTCTAGTTTTAGTTGTGTGGCGAGTGTTTTGTAGTTGTGTTCATATAGTTCCTGTGTTTGTCTTGGGAGGTAGATTCCTAGGTATTTTATTTTGTCTAAGGTGATTTTGAATGGGATTTCTCTTTCTAGTTCTTGCTGCTGAGCTGTGTTGGAGATATATAGAAAAGCTGATGATTTATGTGGGTTTATTTTGTATCCTGCAACTTTGCTAAAGTTGTTGATTATTTCAATTAGCTTTTTGGTTGAATCTCTAGGATTCTTTAAGTAGACCATCATGTCATCCGCAAAGAGTGATAACTTGGTCTCCTCCTTGCCTATTTTGATGCCTTCAATTCCTTTATCTTCTCTAATTGCTACTGCTAGTGTTTCTAGTACAATGTCAAATAGTAGAGGTGATAATGGGCATCCTTGTTTCACTCCTGATCTTATTGGGAATGCATCTAGTTTATCCCCATTGCAGATGATATTAGCTGTTGGTTTTAGATATATACTGTTTATCATTTTTAGGAATGACCCTTCTATTCCTATGCTTTCTAGTGTTTTTAATAGGAATGGGTGTTGTATTTTATCAAAGGCTTTTTCTGCATCTATTGAAATAATCATGTGATTCTTGCTAGTTTGCTTGTTGATGTGGTCAATTATGTGGATGGTTTTCCTAATGTTGAACCAGCCCTGCATCCCTGGTATGAATCCTACTTGATCATGGTGAATGATCCTTCTGATCACTTGCTGGAGTCTTTTTGCTAGTATCCTATTTAAGATTTTTGCATCTATATTCATTAGGGAGATTGGCCTATAGTTTTCTTTCTCTGTTTTTGACCTGCCTGGTTTTGGAATCAGTACCATGTTTGTGTCGTAAAAGGAGTTTGGTAGAACTCCCTCTTTGCTTATTATGTCAAATAGTTTGTATAGTATTGGGATTAACTGTTCTCTGAATGTTTGATAGAATTCACAGGTGAATCCATTGGGCCCTGGGGACTTTTTCTTAGGAAGTTCCAGTCATTGGGTTTTAACAATCCTTAAAAAAATGTATACTTTTTCTAAGCATGTAATGGTTACACTCTGGAAATTTGCATTATATGTTCCAAAATATTAGTCCAAAGGTGAAAATTTCTTCTCAAAATGACAGAATCCGTAAGGATTCCCACAAAATGTAGCTTTAATAAAATTATTCAGGAAAAGCTAAAGATCACATCTAAAACAGAATAGAGCATTTAAAAATTGAAGTCTTTAACACTTACATTGTTAAAGTGGTAGGCACAACCATGCAACAAGTTAATCAGCTAGATTTTTGATATAAATGAACTCTCTAGTTAGTTCAAAGATGCCAAATAAAGAGTAAAGCAAATTATTATACCCCCAAACCAATCAAATATGTCCAAAAGATCAGTTATAACAAAAACAATTAACTAGGATACAATTTAGAATTCAAAATCAAGTAATCTAATTTCTAATTAGAGTTAGAGGCTCTAACTAGACTATATAAATCATGTATTCTTCTATGTGTAATAACCATTTGTACATATAGAAGAATAGATGATTTATATAGTCTAGTTTCTCATTGGTGTGTAACCAAAAAAAACCAAACCAAAAACAAGACTTAGGAGAGAATATGTGGCAACACAAGATGGAGTGTGCACCCTTAAGTTAAAATTTGATTAGTCCTCCTCATTCTTACACTAAACTACATTTTTATATAATCTTTATTTTCTCTTAATGGTTCTCAACTAAAATTAAATCACCAGAAATAAAAAGTCTTTTCTGTTTTTGGAGGAGTTTGAATGTGTTTCCTTATTGCTTATTCGCTCTTTTTCACCATAGAATTTTCCAGGGTCAAGAGCTTTTTTTGCTGTTGTTTACTCCTTTTGCCACTGTGGGATTGGGATTCTTACATATTGGCTGTCATTGCTGTCTTGGTTTCTGTCTTGCAGGGCTTTTCCTTGGGCATATCTTCCTTTCCCTGTTAGAGGCCTGAGTGAGGGCACGTAAATCTGTGGTGTTTTTTGTATAGTATGTTTTAGAGCATTTTGCCCTGATGCTATCTTTTGCTGCTGCTGCTGCTGTTGCAGCTCTAAGTCCCACCTCCAGTGGCTGGTATTTTCAAGGGTGGGTTTGATTGGCTTTGATTCAGGTGTGGTAGGTGGTGGGGAGGAGTGGTCAGCCTGCACTTTTCCTTGTGCATCTTTGCCCCCTTATAGCATGAGAATCCCCTCTCACTGCCTACCTTTCATACTGTGTCCAGTGGAAGAGCCCCTTTACTCATCAGATTTTGATGTCTGTCCTTTTGAGAGGCTTTGTAATGGTTGGTTTGGAAGAAAATTCTGAGCTGCTTCAAGATTTACTTGCTACCCTGATGCCATCTTGGCTCTACCCCCTGTTTTTTTGGCATTTAAAAAAGATTAAAATGATAGTGAAAACATTAATTTCAAAAGAACAACTTACAGAATTTTCTTAACCTAGAACCCCCCAAATATCTAGGTTTTTAAATATTTACTATTTTAACAATAGATATCAAATTCATGTTAAGCATTTTCATCTACTGTACAAATCAGTGAACTAAAAACTATTTTAAATGATATATTTTAGAGCTACATCTAAGATGTCACAAAATTGATTTTTATGCCATATAATTTTTAAAATTGTATTTTATTTTTGTCAACTATATGTAAAAACAATTTTTAAATATTCATATTTTAAAACTTGAGTTCCAAATTCTCTTCCTCTTTCCCAACCTCCCCCTCTCTAAGATAGCAAGAAATCAATATAGATTTTACATGTACAATCATGTACACTTTTTTTCATATTAGTCATTTGGTGGGAGAGATCTCAAACCAAAAAGAAGTAAGTGAAATATAATATGTTTTGGTCTGTATTCAAATTCTAGTTATTTCTCAGAAGACAGATGGCATTTTTCATCATGAGTCTTTGGGATTGTCTTGGATCACCGCATTGATAAAAATAATTCGGTCCTTCACAGTTATTCATCAAAAAATATTTTTGTCACCTAACAGTCTTTTATTTCTGCTCACTTCAGTTTGTGAAGATGGGATTAACTCTTCCTATTCACTTTTAAATTTAATCATCAGAACTATATACACCCCACTTTATGCTTGAGTGGGGGAAGGTCTATAACCCAAGTGTGCTGTGACAAATCAGAAACAACTGATTGTCCCCTGGGCAGTCCTAAGAAAATTCTAAGAATGCTATTGGTCCATGTAAAATGGAGGAAGGCACAGGAAGTGCCACAAAGAAGTGTCTTTAAAAGCAGTTGTAACTTCCTGTGAGGGGAGTTCTTTAGAGTTTGAGTTCCAGTTGGAGCTCTTTTCGAGGCTGTGAAGGCTGGTGAAGGATCTGCTTCATGAACCTGGGATTGGTAAAACAGCTCTTGGATCTTCTTTTATGACTACCATGTGGGTGAGTGAAAAGGCTGACTCTTTTCCTGACTATCAGGAAGGACTAACCTCTGGAGAGGCCCCCATCTTGGAAAAGGCTTTGTGGCTGAAGCCCTTGCTTTATTCATCACCAGGCCCTCAGCAAAAGGCTGAGGGCACTCTGGTTGAGGACTAATTAGCTCTGCCTAGGTTTGCTGGATCAAGTGACATCTATAGGTTAAGAATCCTTTGGGTATAGTTCCAAATTGCCCTCCAAAATGATTGGATCAGATCACAATTTCACTAATAGTGCATTAGTGTCTCAATTTTCCCCTATCTCCTCCAACATTTGCCATTTTTCTTTTCTGTTATATTGACCAGTTTTATATATGTAAGGTGATACCTCAGAGTTGTTTTAATTTGCATTTCTCTAATTAAGGGTGATTTGGAAGGGGGCAGTTAGGAGACTCAGTAAATTGAGAACTAGGCCTAGAGAGTGGAGGTCCTGAATTCAAATCTAGCCTCAGATACTTCCTACTTATGTGACCCTGGGGAAATCCCCTAACCCTCATTGCTTTGCCCTTACCACTCTTCTGCCTTGCAACTAATACACAAAATTGATTCTGAGATAAAAGGTAAGGGTTTTAAGGGAGGAAAGAGTAATTTAGAACACTTTTTCATATAAATATAGATGACTGAGTTCTTCATCTGAAAACTGCCTGTTTATAATCTTTGATCATTTATCAATGGGAGAATGACATCATTCCATACAATTAATAATTTCTAATTTTCGCTACTAAAAATAGAATCAGAATTCATTCAGTCATGTCTGAATTTCTATTCCCAAAAGGAATCATATGGAATTTTAATTATTCAAAATTATTCTTTAAAAAGCCTAATTTTCTCAAATACTTCACAAGGGCCTACAATTTTCAGTTCTTTGAACTTTCAACTCCAACCCATTCTATTTTTGTTAATTCAGGGGCATCCTTGAAACTACATTCTGATTTAGAATTAAGAGATCTTATAGCCAAATCAAAACGAGATTTTATTTTTACTACTATCACTGTGTAAAATCTCATAAAAAGCTGCCACTTTGCTCAGTCTAAAAGAAACCACACTTAGTTCCTTATAATTTTTTAAACTTCAAATCCTTCTTTTACTTCCTCAAAGGGATGTCTTGGGTATTCAGAAAGGACAGAAACCTCTGATATGAGGACCTAAAGAGTCCTTTTCAATGCTTTTCATCTACCTTTCTTACCTTTCACTCCACTCTCACCTATGGCTCCAGGAAACTATTGCACACTCAAAATTTCTCTCTTGCTCCCTAGTAAAAGCAGCTTTTAAGAGGAATCTGGACCGTTCAATTAACACTAAAAGCCTTTTATATAAATCACAAAGCATTTTTCCAAATTAAAACATACTTACTCTTCCCTTCTTTTTTTCCAGTTTACTTCTCTCTTTATCTTTTAGATTTGGAGAGAGCTGAAAAGAGTTGACTTTCCACTTTTTATACCATTCCATAAACATATTAATTTAAGTATCAATACAATTTATTTTTCAAAACTGAGTTGCAATTTATTTAGTTTCCATATTTCTCATACCATTCACTAGTCAAATTTTCCTATAAATCATAAAATTATTTCCAATATTTGTAGTCCTTGCAGAACTTTTCCGTTTTCAATTACCAGTCAGGTATGCTGTTCATTGAACCCCAATTAATATAATCCAGAACATATACCGATTAATCAGAAGAGCATTATCTTTTCTAGACAAACAGCTTAAAAGATTAAAATGATAGTGTCAGATCAAAAAAGGAGCTAACCATCACTAGGAAAATAAAAATGCATCTTACTACTGGTACGACTTCCAAATGACTCATGAAATCTCCTCTTTTGACCTTGCTTATTCAGATTTCCATTCTCTGCTGAAGTTGAGAAGAAGATTTATCTTTTTCTTTTGCTGTTGGAGAGTCACTTGTAACCACAACCTTGATATTTTACCTTGTTATTTTAGGCTCTAACAGATTACATGATAGTGTTGGGGGTTTTTAATGCTATCTTTTCCTCCCACAGCCCCCTCTGTTTAATGGGAATAATAAATAAATAATAAATATATATAATTAATAAATAATAAATAAATAATAATAATAAATAATAAATAAAAAATAAATAATTCCTAGCCTGAATTGTCTGAATTGTTGCCTCTGGAGGTCCCTCTTAGGATTTGTTTCTTTAATGATCCCCCTAGGCTCTATTTGTAGTACTTATTAGCTACTTCATAGCAATGTTCAAGCCAGATCTAAGTATTTTGTAGTAAGGTACCTTTCTGAAGTTAATTTATTGCATTTAACCAACATTTGTGAAGTTGTATTTAGTTATCGACAAGCCAGTTGTGGGAGAGCTTTGAGGTGAAACCCAGATTCGGGGCAGGTTACCCTTTGCAAGAATGCAAGACTCCAAAACAACTTAAAAATCAAAAGGGAAATTTATTCATTTGGAAGCCATGTTGGAAGGTTGGGACAGTGTGCAGTTGGAACACTGCCTCCCCAAGGAGATGGGGTTTGGGTTTTTTATACTCTTGACAACAGGGGTTACAGGATAAGGAAGGGGGCCTGGGGTGAGTCAGAAATAAGGTAATTTTTCTTTTCCTCTGATCTTCTTGGGAAACAGATACAATAATAGTATTGCTGGATCTAAGGGCATACATCATCTTATAATTCTCTGGGCATAATCCCAAATTGCTTTCCAAAATGGTTGGATCAGTTAACATTTCCATCATCAGTGTATTAATGTTCCCATTATTCCACATTCCCTCCAACATTTGTCATTTTGCACTTTTATCATTTTAGCAAATCTAATAGGTGTGAGATGATACCTCAAATTGGTTTGATTTTCATTTCTCTAATCAATAGAGATTTAAGCATTTTTATATGCCCCTATATGGCTTTGATTTATTCATTCCAAAACTGTCTGTTCATATATTTTGACTTTATTAATTGTGAGAATGGCTCCTATTCTTATAAATTTGACAAAGTTCTCTATATGTTTTAGATATAAGGCTTTATCTAATAAACTGTAATATTCCCTCCCCACCAATCTACTACTCTCTAATCTTGGCTACATTAATTTTATTTGTACAAATACTTTTACATTTAATAAGCAAAATGTCCATTTTATATCTCATAATGCTCTCGAACTCCATAAGTCTGATAGGCAATATGTTCTAATTTGCTTATGCTATCTCCCTTAATGTTTAGATCATGTATCCATTTTGCTCTTATCTTGATGAACAATATAATATAATGGTAACTAGTTTCTGCCAAATTGCTTTCCAATTGAATTAAGAATTTGCCCCAGAACATGAGTTCTTTTCCCCAAAATGTGGATTCATACTTTCATCAAATATAAGATTACTATAATCCTTTACTACTATTTGTTGTATGTCTGTTCTGTTCCATTGATTGACCTTTCTATTAGTCAATATCAGATTTAATTTTTTTATTGCTTTTTAATATAGTTTAAAATCTGGAATTGTTAGACCTTCTTTTACATGTTATCATTATTAATTCCTTTGATTTTCTTGATCTTTTGTTCTAAATGAATTTTATTATTATTTTTTTCTAGCTTGAATTTTTTTTTTTTGGTAATTTAATTGGAAATGGCTTTGGCTAAGTAGATCAGTTTAAGTAGGATTGTCATTTTAATTATATTGTCTCTATTCACCAACAAATAATCAATATTTCTTCAATTATTTACATTTGATTTTGTGTAAAAAATTTAATAATTATGTCCTGGGTTTGTTTTGGTGGGTATACCCCTAGGTATTTTATTCTGTCTGTGGCTATTTTAATTTGGGCTATCTCTATCTCTTCTTGCTGGTCTTTGTTAGTGAAAAATAAAAATACTGATGATTTATGTTTTCCATATATACCATCATATCATCTATAAACAGAGATTGTTTAATTACCTCTTTGCCCATTGTGATGTCTTCAATTTCTTTTTATTCTTTTCTTCGTATTGCTAGCATTTTAAATACAATATTAAATAATATTTGTAATAATGGGTATCCTTGTTTCACTCCTGATTTTATTGGGAAAATTTCTATCTTATCTCCAATGCAAAAAATACTTGCTAGTGGTTTTAGGTAAATGTTTCTTATCATTTTAAGAACAAATCCATTTATACCTATGCTTCCCAGTGTTTTCAATAGGAATGAGTGTTGTATTTTGTCAAAGGCTTTCTCTGAATCTATTGAGATAATCATATGATTTTTGTTACTTTTGTTATTGATACAATCAATCATATTGGTGGTTTTCCTTATATTAAATCATCTCTGCATACCTGTTTTTAAATCCTGTTTTGTCATAATGTATACTTTTTGTGGCATGTTGCTATAGTCTTTTTTAATTTTTACATTTTTATTTAGAATATTTTCCCATGGTTACATGATTCATAATCCCCTCTCTCCCACCTTGTCCTCCCCCCTCCCCCCAAGCCAACAAACAGTTCCACTGGGTTATACATGTATCATTATTCAAAACCTATTTCCATGTTATTCATATTTGCACCAGAGGGATCCTTTAACATCAAAACCCCAATCACATCCCTATCACACTATGTGATTGAGCATATATTTTTCTATTGCGTTTCTGGTTCCACGGTTCTTTCTTTGGATGTGGAAGTTTTCTAAATGTTATTTTATTTAATATTTTTGCATGAATATTAATGAATTTGGTCCAATAAGATCAATTCTTTGAAGACAGTATGAATCTTCTTGTAAAGAAAATTTCCATTAATAAATTTGGCATTCTATACCAATCTTATTCAAAACTCAGTAGAGAGTCCTTATATTTAATAAAAGGGAAGATAATAGCTAAGATTTGTATAGTGCTTACCATGTGCCAGGCTCTATGATAAGGACTCACAATGATTATGCCATTTGATCCTTCCTATTCTGAGAGGTGGTTGCTATTACTTTCCCATTTTAAGATGAAGAATTGAGGCAAGAAGAGTTGAAGCGACTTGCTTAAGGTAACACAGCCATTAAGTTTCTGAGACCAGATTTTGTGTAATTAGAATCTGTTACCCTGAAAACTACAATTCCCAGCACCCCACTCTCCTTTTCACCTTATGTGCTGAGGTAGGGAGGTTATAAATTTTGTGTAGCCCCACCTCTCACTCTCTCAATCTGATCAGTTTGGGGGAGGTGGGATGAGGTGAAAGTCATGAGACTATTGCTCATGTGGTCTTAGTTTTGTTAGATAATTAGGTTTTATTTTTTTACTTCTATTTCCTTTTTATTCTTTCTACTCTAAGTGATTATTAATAAACTATATAAAATATAATTCTTGGAGTATTGGACATTAATTTAAATTGTACAATTTGAATTAGGGTTTTCTGATCCATGCAGTTTCCAAGCATATTGCCTTAATGTCAAATATCAATTGTATTTTTCATTGTTCTAATTTATCACAATAATTCTAGAAGAATACATCCCATTGTAAATGAGATCACATTATAATTTAGTTTCGGGATACATTTTAGCCAAATCAAGGCTGAATTTGTTATAAATGTAACATTCAAAACCTCAATTTCCCCAAGGTCTATTAGTGCAATTTTTAGAGCTTGCTGTTTTCAGCTGGATCACTTTCAAAGAGGTATGGTGGGGGACAGCTGGGTGGTTCAGTGGATTGAGAGCCAGGACTCAACCCAGAGATGGGAGGTCTAGGTTCAAATTTGTCCTCAGATACTTCCTATTTGTGTGACCCCCATTGCCTAGCCCTTACCACTCTTCTGCCTTGGAACCAATACATAATATTGATTCTAAGCAGAAAGTAAGGGTTTAAAAAAAAGACACATGGTGGCAGTCTCATATCTCCTTCCCTCTCTTTTGGAGTTCATTGAACTCTAAAGATTGGGACATATTCTTTCAATGGTCTTCAGGGACAGAATTTTTCTATGCTTTACTCAAATAATTTTGCATTGCAAATCTGTTTCTAGGATTTCCATTTGGCAAATTTTATAACTTGTTAGAGTATTTTCTGTTTGAAATTGCTAACAGACATTTCCCTGAAACAGTTTTTTTTTTTTTAAATAACGCAAAAAATTTCTACAAACCAGGAAAAAGGCTTCTGTCTTTTTCTTGTCTACCTTTATCTGGGTGATCTCCAACCTGGCCAGGGTTGTGAAGGCAAAAAAAAAAATCTTGTAGTTTTTCTCTTTATCTCTCACTGAACATCTAATCAAAAGTCAGTGAGAGTAAATTTGGGCTTAATATTATTGATAGATGGGAGGGCAATTTTGAGACTTCATTAGTTTTCCTTCCTTTCCAAGTCTACCTTATCCTACCTTTCCAAACCCCTTTTCTTTGCTGCCTCACTGCAATATTTATGGTGACAAAGCATTCTACTCTAAAATTCTCACTTGAGAACTTCTAAAGTGGAAGCCCCATTAAGCTCCCTTCACTGCCTTTACTTCTCTCTTTTTTCAGTTCCTTCTCTGTTTACTTTCTACAAAAGTGATCTCTTAAGAGTGTCATGGCCTTTTTTTCTTAAGAAATCCAAATGTTGTGGACATGGTAATGAGGGGCAGCCTCAGTTTGAAAATCCAGCTCCAAAGAACTAAGCATCTGGTTTTTTGAGGCTCTAGTTCTTCAAGATTATTTTCTACCATGTGGAGCTGACAGTAATCAAAGGTCTCATATTTATCTGGCCAAATTGGCTTCCCACAATTATCTAAGTACTGCATGGAGTCACCTGCTTTGGATGTTCTCAGTCGAATGGGCAGTTTTGCCTTACCCCAAGCTTTTAAAAACTTGCCCAAGGAGTAAACAGGAAGCTTACTCTGTCCCCATCCCATATTGATGCTAGTATCACCTTGCCTTGGGCCTACTTAAAGCTAAGATCATCTTCTCACCACTGCCCCGTTTCCTTGAGTATGCTGCTATTTTTCTTTATGCACAAAAGAGAAAGAATACGTTTTGGGTTTAGTCCCTAGTTCTCCTTATCCTTCTATGGTTTGGGAAGTGTAATTCTTTGACCACTTCAGGCTGACTGATCTTTGAGAGAATCCACTCTAGCCTGGGATTGGACCAAGGTCCAAGTACTGGCTGTGCAGTCAGAGTAGACTTACTCAGTGAGAGTAACACTAGCAAACAGCCTATCCTGGCTGACTTAATTAAAAAAAAAGGAAAAACTTTTCTTTAGGCCCTACCTAGATTCATAGGGCAAACTCAGGAAATAAGGCAAAAGGAGTTTATTGTAGCTCACCAAGACAGGAATGTTGAGTATGGACTGGGCCTGAATTCAAATTGCCTTTTCTCTGAAAAATCAGGCAAGGTTACCAGACATGAGAGGCTTGGAAGGCTTGGGAAAAGATAAAAATGTTTGGAAAATCCTGCAGTGATTAGAATAGTGAGTTACTTAAAAAAAATCCTTACCTTCTATCTTAGAAGCAATCTGTGTATTTGTTCTGAGGCAGAAGAGTGATAAGGGCTAGGCAATGGGGGTCAAGTGACTTGCCCAGAGTCATACAGCTAGGAAGTGTCTGAGGCCACATTTGAACCCAGGACCTCCAAACTCTGGGCCCAGCTCTCAATCCACTGAGCCACCTACCTGCCCCCAAGAAGAATGTTTTTTTTTTTTAAATTCTACAAGAAAGGGAAAGAAACAGGGAAAATTTTTTCATAAAAATTTCTCTAATGAAAGTTTCATTTCTCAAAAATGTAGAGAATTATATCAAATCTATAAGAGTACAAATTATTCCCCAACTGATAAATGGTCAAAGGATATGAATAAACAGTTTTCATATGCAGAAATCAAAGCTATCAATAATCATATGAAGAAATGTTCAAGATCTCTCTTGATTAGAGAAATGCAAATTAAAAGAACTCTGAGATACTCCTCACACCTATCACATTGACATTAAAAGAAAGTGATAAATCTTGGAGGATATGAGGCAAAATTGGGACACTAATTCATTGCTGGAACTGATCCAACCATTTTAGAGGGCAATTTGGAACTAAGTCCAAAGGGCTATAAAATAATGTATAACCTTTGATTCAGTAGTGCCACTACTAGGTCTGTATCCTAAAGAGATAAAATAAAGGAAAAAGTTCCCATTTGTACAAAAACATTTAAAGGTTCTCTTTTTGTGGTGGCAAAGAATTGGAAACTAAAGGGATGTCCCTCATTGGGGAATGGCTGAATACATTGTGGTACATGATGGTGATGAAATACTATTGTGCTATAAGAAATGATGAATAGAATGATTTCAGAAAGAGCTGGAGAGATTTCCATGAACTGATGCAGAGTGAAGTGAGCAGAGCTAGGAGAACACTGTACACAGTAACAGCAATATTGTGGAATGATCAACTGCGACAAACTTGGTTACTCTCAGTAGTACAATGATCCAGGACAATTCGGAGGAACTTATGTCAAAGAATACTATCTATCTCCAGAGAAAGAAGTGTTGGAATCCGAATGTAGATCAAAGCATGTGATTTTTCTCTTGTCATTTGGGGTTTTGTTTCATATGATTATTCTCTTATAAAAATGAACAATATGGAAACATGTTTTGCATGATGGAACATGTCTTACCCAGATTGAATTGCTTGTCTGCTCAGGGAAGAAGGAGAGAAGGGAAGGAGAGAGACAACTTGGAACATATAACTTCAAAAAACTTATGTGGAAATTTTTTATTACATGTAATTGGTAAAATAAAAAAATCCATGAGAATATGGCTTAGAAAATGTTCCCTCCTTTCTCTAAAAATGATCAGACAGACACTTCAAAATGGAAAACAATTTCATTTTCCTTACAATTATCAATCAATACAATTTTACATATAAAATCCTTAATCCAATTTTGAGAATTTGTTATTGAAAAATATTCAAGACCTTTACATACCATTAGAAACATTTAAAGGATGGAACCAAGATGGCAGAATAATGGCAGGGACTTGCCTAGGGTCTCTTAAATTGCTCCTCTACATAATCTTAAAATAATGTCCCCAAATAAATTCTGGAGCAATAGAATCAACAAAAGGATGGGGTGAAATAATTTCCCCTCCCAAGATAACTTAAAAGGATGACAGTAAAAGTCTTGCTCACTGGGGTAGTAGGGGAGTGCAGCCCAGCACAGGCTGTATTCCAGCAAGCTGGTAGTAAGCTTTGGAGGGGAGTGACAGAATTCGTGGCAGTGGCTTCTTGAATCCTCAGCCTACAAGACAGTAAGGGGGTTAGATCATTGGCCAGAAGGAAGTTGCAGGAAATCCTTTGCTGGCACTGGGAGCAGTGCTGTTTTGTACTACCCATAAATGGTCCCAATGCAAGGAGGAGAACTAGCAGGTATAGGGATCCTGGTCACAACTCCAGGGTGGAAAAGAGTGTTTGAGGTCACTTGTAGACCAGAGTAAAAATGATGAGGGAGATACCATTGTTGAGGACTTGAAAAGGAAATTAAAGGAAGCTTAAATGAAGGCTAAAGACAGTGAAATTAAAGAAATAAAATCTGTGGCTTCATTGAGATCTGTACAGCCAAGGTATAATAATAACAATTATAAGCCTAATGAGAGGAGATCAGGCCCTAGGCACTGTTTCCTTTGTGATCAGATTGGACATCTGTACAGGGGCTGCAGATTCAGGAATCAGGTTAGAAGACAGTTAAATAATGGGTTTAATAAATACAATAACTGGAGTAGTAATAACAATTATAATAACAACAGATGGAACATTAATAATAATAATAATAATCAAAATAGCTATGCAAATCAAAGTCAAAATGCCTGTTGCCAGGGACAATAAGCACCGGATCTTAATACTATGCAGTCTTAGGTAAATGCTGGAGCTAGACCTAAATACAGTCAAGTAGTAAAGGGTGACCAGAGTAAGAATGCTAGTGCCTTATGAAGGCACATGAAAATGAATCAAGAAATGAGTGTGATATAACTGAAAATGAGTTGAGGATAAATGAAATTGGGAGTAGTGAAAAGATAATAAATGGTGATACAAATGAATTAATTGAATCAAAGGAGGATATAATTGGTGTAAATAATTGTACAGAGAAAGAACATTGTAATCTAAATTTAATAGGAAATCCTAATGAATGTAGAATAAGAGAAATTAATGAAGAATATAAATGAAATAATAATGAAATTGTAAATGAGAACAATGATACTAAGATGGAGAATTTAAGAACCAATGAGAGTAATATAAAAGCTGTTGATGCAAAATCCTGGGAAAGTCATGTAATTCAAGCATATGTAGACTTGGATGGACAGGAGATGACTGAGCTTTGTACTGATGTTACTATGATGGCACCAATTCTTGAAACCTTCCAACCTCCAAATAGTACTGAACCCTATGTTTCTGTAACTATAGGGGGATCAGATATATGATATTTTGGTGGATACTGGAGGCAGTAAATCAGTTTTGCAAAGTCTTCCTAATGATTGTAAAGCTGTTGGTACTATGGAAGTGATTGGAGCTACTGGAAAACCAGAGAGAGTAGCAAAATTACAACCTAAAATGATTATTATAGGTCCACTGATTGTGGAGCATGCATTTCTTTGTATGCCAGAATATCCAATGAACCTTCTCAGGAGGGATTTGCTTTGTAAATTGTGAGCAATGATTCAATGTACTGACCCTGGGGATATACCACTATAGCTCCCAGAAGAATCTCTGAAAGTTTTTCCATTGCTGTTCTTAGATTCAATCAGTGCAGAGAATGAGTTGAATTCCATCTATCCTGTTCCTGAGGATATACCAGATGATTTATGGGCAAAGTCTTCCACATATGTAGGCTTATTGAAATCAGCTACTCCAGTAATAGTGAGAACCAAGGAAGGACCAGTTCCTTGTGTTCCTCAATATCCTTTGAGTAAAAAAGCTATAGACAGAGTAAGAACCATTGTTGAGTCCCTAATTCAGCAAGAGATCATAATACTGTGTTTTTCAGAATACAATACTCCCATACTGCCAATAAAGAAACAAAAGCTTGATCAAGATGGCATAATTGTCTATAGATTCATACAGGATTTAAGAGCTGTAAATGATCATGTAATAAAGACTTATCCTATAATCTCATCCATTCCAAGTCAAGCAAGATATTTCACTGTGGTAGATTTACCTTTAGTGTTTTTCTCGATACCAATTCACAAGGATTCTCAAAAGATCTTTGCTTTCACATGGGACAGTACCCAGTGGATTTTCACTCATCTTTCACAAGGTATTGTGATTCTCCAAGTCAGTTCTCTCAAATTTTGAACAGAGACCTTAAAACAATAACATTCAAGGAAAGTAAAATAGTACATTGTGTAGATGACATCCTCCTAGCATATCCATCTGCTAAAGTGTGTTTAAGAGATAGCAAGATTCTTTTGATTGAATTATATAAATGTGGACATAAAACCTCTAAAGCAAAACTTCAGTGGGTTTTGCCTCTGGTTGAATATCTTGGTTTTGTGTTGTCAAAGGGTTCCAGAAGTATCACTGAGAAAATAATAGCTGATATTTAGAAACTGAATGCACCTAAGACCAAGAAGCAAGTCAGAGCTGTTCATGGAACAACTGGTTTTTGTAGACAATGGATACCTGGGTACAGTGAAATTACTAAATGTTTAACAGATCTAACCAGGAATATAGAACCAGAACCTCTGAAACTCAAACCTGAACATCTGCAAGTCTTAAGTAAGCTTAAGGAAGTGATTTTATCTGCACCAGCTCTTGGAATCCCAGACTATACTGAACCTTTTCAATTATTTGTGAATGAGATGAAAGGAATTGCATCTGGTGTACTGACACAGACTTTAGGACAAAGTCATTGTCCAATTGGATTATATAGTTGTCAACTAGATCCAAATGCTGCAGGTACAGTTCCTTGTTTGAGGGGAATAGGTGCTGCAGCTATGTTAGTTAAAAAGTCATCAGACTTAGTTTTGGGATGTCCATTGATAGTATTTTGTTCACATCAAATAGAAGCACTGATGAGGAAATTTTGTACTCAAGCATATTCAGACCAACAAATATCTAAATATGAAATTATACTTCTAGGTAGTGAAAACATCACTTTGAAAAGGTGTAGTGTATTAAACCCAGTTACGCTTCTTCCTGATTTGCCAAAGAATGGTGAACCATTACATGAATTTTTAGAAGTAGTAGATTTAATGGATATACCAAGGATGGATTTAAAAGAGACTCCTATTGAAAATCCAGATTTGATTTTATTCACAGATGGTTCTTCATATTTGTGTAATGGAATTAGATGTACAGGTACTGCAGTTGTCACAGAATTTGAGACACTGTGGTATTATTACCTAGTAACCTTAGTGCTCAAAGTGCAGAGTTGATTGCTTTAGAGCAAGCATGTCTTCTCGCTGATGATAAAAGTGTAAACACTTACACAGACTCGCATTATGCTTTTTCTGTTTGTCCTGCTACAGGAAAGATCTGGAAACAATGAGGTTTTATTACTGCATCAGGAAAACCAATTGCCCATGCAGAAATAATAACTGAGTTGTTGGATGCTATCCATAAGCCATTGTGGAAGTCATACTAATAGAAGAGATTCAATTGCTAAAGGAAATCACAGAGCTGATATAACTGCTAAATTTGCTGCCAGAAATTCCCCAGTGTATATTATGAACTTATCAACTATAGAATCTGATGACCAAAAAAGCTTATGTAGAAGGAGAAGTTTGGAGCAAGAAAAGAACATGATATATGGTTAACAGATACAGGAAAGCTGCCATTACCAAAAGACCTGTATACCTATTTATGTCAAGCCATTCACACAAAAGGTTATTTTGCTACTCATGCTGTAATTGACACTGTAAGGAGACAATGGGAAGCTCCTGGAATAAGTACTGTAGCAAATAAGATCTGCTCAAGCTGTTCTGTTTGCCAAAAATTCAATCAAGGAGCATTCAGACAGAAAGGTTTAGGTGGTAGACCTTTAGCATATTGTCCATTTGAGAGTCTGCAGATTGATGACATCAGCATGCCAAAAGCTGTAAGATACAAGTTTTGTTTGATAATTGTTGATAGATTAACCAAATGGCCTGAAGCTTTTCCATCAACTACAAATACAGCTAGCTTTGTGGTGAAAGTGCTGATTAAGGAAATTATACCTGGATTTGGAGTACCAATAACAAGACTCTGATAAAGGATCCTCTTTCACTCAAGACATCCTGGAAAGAGTCTATGAGAATCTAGGAATAACACCAAAGTATGATGTGGCTAATGGATCACCTTACATAAGTTATAACACCATTATAAAGAAGAATAGATTTATATCAAGTACTCTTTGTTGTGCTGTAATCACAGATAGTTTGCTTTCACTCATTTTTGCATTGACACTTCTTTTTTCACTAATACTTATGACTTGTATTTTTTATCTCTTAACAAAGCATTTTCTTTTTCTTTTTCCTTTTTAGAAAGGAAATATATACATGCTCAACTAGTTACATTGATCTAATTAGATAGGAACAGGGATAGGACCTAGATCTGTGGTTTCACTGGTCTAGGGAACTCTGGGATGAGCAAATCCCCTCTACCAATTTGGGTTGGCACCTTTGTCTACAGTTGTTGAATCAAATTCAAATAAGACAATAAAAGTCACGAAATTGCCATCAAGATCCCTTAGCCACACCTTGACTTAAAAAACCACATTAACATTAAACACATTCTATTTTATTTCTCTTGTTAAATATTTCTTAATTGCATTTAATCTTGTTCCCACTGCACTGTGAAGTATTGCTAACTGACCCCTCTGGTTTAGAGCATTAAATAAAATAAAGATATTGACTCAGGGTCACATAGCCAGTATGTGTCAGGTGAGACTTGAACTCAAGTTCAACCCAAAAGGATTTGGGTTCAGCTTTTTATTATTAAAAATCAAAGATACACAGGATTAAAAAAGATAAAGAATATCCAGTCACTTTGCTTTCAAAGGTAGTACATTTTTGATACAGTTTTGTAAAATTAAAAATATTTGCTTATCTCATATTTTCCTTCCTTTCAAAAATTTTATTTGTCTTTTATGTATTCATATGAGTACAATAGAACAAGAGAATAATTTATAAACAAATACACATATATAGGAGATGCAAACTCAAAAAATGTTTTATTGAGAGGGATGTAGACTTTAAAAAGTTTGATGTCTTCTGCGCTAGATGTTCTTGTTTGTCAATTCCTAAAATTCATTCCTGACTACTAAAACTTTTCTTTGGAAAAATATCTTTCTCACTTCAAGAGGAAGTGGGGCATCACCAGCAGTTGGGGGGAGTGTAGGAGAGATCTTTTGCAGGTGATGTTTAAACTGTTTGAAGGAAGCAAGGGATTCTACAAGGCAGAAATGAGGAGGGACAGAACATTCCAGTCCAGAGAGACTACCAATGCAAAAGCAAAAAGACAAGAGATGAGTGTTGTATGTGAGGAACAATAAGCAGGTCAGCAAGACTGGGCTGTCCAATTCATGATTAATTAGACTAGAAAGACAGGAAGAGATCAAATTCTGAAGATCTCTAAATGCCCAATAAAGGTATTTTATTTTGATTTAGAAGTAATAGGGAGTCATTACAGTTTGATTCGAAACTTCATTGCTGTGTGAATTCCTGAAATGTAGGACGGAGTCCTGACAATTATTTTGGCCTTTATAGAGGCATATAGACTACTCTAGAATGATGCAGCAATTTTCAATTAGTTCTCCTGACAGGGGCTTTTACTTTGCATAAAAAATCAGGAAGATAGACTCAGGTAGGAACTTCCCTCTCTGACTGGACCTTGAGAATTATGGAAACATCTTTACCAATTCTCTTTTGGGGCCCTTCATCAGTAGGGCTCTTTGCTAACACTTTTGCTTCCTTGGATACCCAACAAAGATGGGGAAGGAATTTCGCCACTGTCTTTCTGCAGCTCAGGTCATAGACTAGTGATTGTGAGAAATAGTTATTTCCAGCTTTGTTGGTAACCTTATGGCTAGAGAATTCCAGAGCTCTGAATTCAAGTATCAATTGCTCAGAAGGAGTAGAGTTTCTCAGAGAAGCAGCTATTCCTATTATAGTCCTGCAGTTGAAGGACTAAAGTAATCTGTGCCCTGGTTGGACAGGAGATCTTGATGTTGACAAGGAGAGCCTGAAGTCAATGTGAAATATCTGTCACATAGTTCCACAAAGGACTTGTACCTTTTAGGAAGGAATAAAATGAGTGCAGAGAGCTAGGAATGATGTTTTATATTTCTGTATAATCACTTCTGCTATTGTACGTCTTTTGAAAACATGAATTTGTTCCAGTGCCATAGATTTATTAGGGAACAGTTTGAGCACAACAGGAAACTCGAATTTTCTTCTACAAAAGATCGTGACAGAACCAAGACAATGGCACCACTTCACAAGAACTCAGAAGCTGGAACCTTTCCAGGTATCCACTGTCACAAGTGGCCTTCA